>NC_051184.2:70343905-70668577 GCF_013339695.2 Rhipicephalus sanguineus | reverse complement strand
GTATATATGTATATATACATATATATATATATATATATATAGATATATATGAAAGACACAACCAAATTAATCGAACAGACAATTAGGTCAGGAAAATCATAAGGGACATTAATTGTTGTCTTTAGTGTACTAACTGTGACATAAATTGCAATGAATTGAAGTGGATGAAAAATCACCTGTTCTGTTGGTGGGATCTCCACCCACAAACTTCATATAGGGTTGTGGGTTCAGATCCCACCGACGAAACGGGTAATTTTTCTCTCCTCTTCAGTTCATTTCAATCTATGTCACAATTAGTACACTAAAGACAACAATTAGCATCCTCTACGATTTTCCTTGCCCTAATTGTCTGTTCTATTCATTCAGTTGTGTCTAACATATAAACAAGCCCCTCAAAAAAAAATTATTTCGTTCATTATACATGTGTGTTTCCATATGGGATGTTACCTCCCTGCCAGTTGTTTGCTGAATGTTTGCCAAATGGTTGCAGACTTGTCAAGCTGTCCGAAGACAGCTTTTGTTCTACAATCCCTTCTTCTGTATTTGATTTCAGGTTTAATAGTCATGACGAAGGAGACGAACCCGTGCCACTGGTTGTCCACGTGGACCACACGTCCTCGCTTCTGGAGCGAAGGCGGCGCACCGCGCGCCGGTCGATGCCCGCCTGCGCCGACGTCTCGGGGCTTGGCACCCGTGGCAAGCGGCTGTCATCCAGGAAAGTTCGGCGCCTTGACAACAGTAAGCCCAGTTCAAAAACCACTTTTGCAGGCAGCACGAATTCGAGGGGAGACCCAGAAAACGGCAAAACACAAAAGTGTACCAACTGCACTCGTTTACAACCTAAGAAAAAAAATGGCAGCTCCATCCACAGAACCGCAGCCGGCGCAGCGCGCCTGTTTTCCACCTGTGAAATACAGTCGTGCTAGCTGGTTTCCGCTTGAACCGTAAGTACTTTTTCTCGGCTAATGTGAATACTACGCATATTAAGAGCTAAAGGTTCGCCAGTACTACCGAAAGTATTACATTTCGCTGGGTGGCGATGTCAGAATCCTCTATGAAATTTACCTGGATGTTCAAGTTTCTGACGTAAAACCAGCGACACGAACTTGGGTCTGTATGGGAAAGTCAGCTATCTGAAACAGCCGAAAAGTGGTTGACATCACAAAAATGAGTAAGTGCTATTGGACAGAGCACTTGTGTAAATTCTTTATGGGAGGGACGGCGAGGGCTGTTGGTGGAGCTGACATTTCTTCTTGGGTTTGAACTGAGTATACACGGATCAAATTGCCTGTCTAGTTCACAAAACAGTTTGCAGAACTGCCATGTTCCCATTACCGCAGCTGTCTGATTAAACTTTACTGTTGACAGCGAAAACTTTATTAACGAGGACTGTGACGCTATGCTCCATTTTATACATCAGGTGCAACGTTGCGGAAGCTATGCAAGCAGTTCGGCCTGCAAGTTGTGTGAATACGTGCGTCTTGCGCTTGGCTTTTGTCGTTGTAAATGCTCGTGCAAGTCGAGCACGAGTCCGCGCGTGATACGTCGCTACGGGCTTCAAATGAAACACCAAAAAGCAAGAACAAAGAGACGATAAGCAGTCCAGGACAACTTACCAACAACCGTATGACGGGGTTTTTTTTTTATATCTGAGGCACAAAGCACCTTCCTTTATTACTCAGCCTAAGGACTCAAAAGAAAGCATATTACTGTTGGTAAAATCATTGGAGTATTTCTTGGTGCGAATGCATCCGCAGCAAGGAGTCTCGCTAGCCACCGCAGCATTGCACCTGATGTATGAAACGGAGCGTAGTGTCTATGAAGGGTGCGACTGGGCAGGCTCACTCGTTCTGAGAACGATGGGCATTATACACGCATTTGCCATGCACTGCCCATGTACTGCCTATCACTTGCCTAAAAGTTCGTACTTTTTTTGTGATTTTATGACTTTCTAAATTGCCAATTTTCAACAAAATGGTGCATCATGAATGATGAAATTGACAGTGTTTTGGCATGTAGGCAGAGGTGACATGTTTAAAATGTGCAAGTGCTTTTTATGATAAATATTTGGAGGGCTCGCATTGCCTCTTACTCCACTCACGTGCACTGTCACAACTGCACGAACACTTCTATGGTGCTTGTTGTATTGCCTTTTTTTTTGTTACTCTACACATCACTTCCAGAGCCACGAACAAATGATTTTTTACTTTAATGTCAACCTTGGGGAAAATAATTTTTTTTATTTGCAAGGGGAAGCACAGCGTTTTGTCGCAGAAAGAGTAAACGTAGTTGTAACTAGGACAAAAAAATTATAGTAACACAGGCAGCTTAATTTTGTGCAGGGACATTAGTTTTTCGTACTCTCAGTGAACCATTGGCACATCTAGTACGTTGTGTGCATTTGGCTTTAAAGGCCAACTTGAGCGATTTAAGTACGAGCCACCTTTTGCACAACGCGCAGTCTACCATATACGGATAAGCCTGGTCACTGTGGTCCCTGTATACATGATGGAAAGTGTTTCCGTGCCGTAATGCTCGCGCATGTGCACTCTTTAGCAGGTACGGTATTACCGTACGTTCAGTGTGGTAAGCCGGCACTGCTAGGTAAAACACTCTAATATTAGGACAAAGGGTAATTGTTAGCTGCATTTCGTGACTGTTAAGGTAATTATACAGGGAATTGTGTGCAGCCCACAACGCAACACCACTTGCCACCCATAGCACGCACACTGAAGGAACTGAAATGCACACGCTCAAACGAAGCACTCGCCAAACACACACACGATTGATGCCTTGTGGACAGCAGACGCTGTAGTTGTGCCTCAGTTGTGTCACTTCCGTCACTTTGCCCTAAATGGCGCCACACATACAATGTTGCCAATAATTGTGGGGGAAGCCAGGTGGGACACTCGGGTCAATCAATAAAATTCATTTGTAAAGAATCTGCGCATCTCTTCAGCCTGTAATTTGGCATAAATGACAGAAATGTGCAACAGGACGTACCCAGTGAATTTTATTGAAATCCCTGGACCTCGAAAAATTGCCGGAGTTGTCTTTTAAGGTTTGAGGTTTATTATACAGTGCAGTAATACAATACAAATAGAAAGTGAATATAATACAGAAGGACACCCCAAAGCAAAAACTGTCAGGGGAACCTCCTGTTAATGTATTTATAAAAAAAAATATGTAGAACAAAAAATTCACAAATAAGGAAAAAACAATGAGCAAATAAACAAGATGCAAGTAATTATTCAATGTTTTGGTAGCTTAAAACTGTATACTACATGTAAGTAAAATATACCAGTAATAGAACAGGAATGAAATTAAGTAACATCAATATAACATAACACATACATATCAATATTTAACACAGTTTGTCACTCGATAACTTATATATATAGACACATATTTATATAGATACCCCTTTGTATGCACACATATATATTCTTATTCAGGTAACGGATGTGGTTAGTAGTAATTGTTTTAGATTCTGCTGGAAACAATCTATTTTAAGTGGCTTGATTTAATTAATGTATTTGTTTAATGATACCATCAGGGCCAAGGGCAATGAAAAGGAGAGTGGTTACAGTAAATGACAGAAAAACATAAAAACAGGTAGAACATTTTACTACAGACACTTCTGGTTAAACAGTTTTAGCTAGAGTTAACAAAGGCATATAACATGATACCAGAAAAGCGATAAAAAATTCACTA
Source organism: Rhipicephalus sanguineus (assembly GCF_013339695.2). Taxonomy (NCBI): domain Eukaryota; kingdom Metazoa; phylum Arthropoda; class Arachnida; order Ixodida; family Ixodidae; genus Rhipicephalus; species Rhipicephalus sanguineus. The sequence continues at coordinate 70,664,863 of NC_051184.2, read as the reverse complement.
AGGTTACAGATGTGCGCGTAGTAAGAAATGAAGGCTTGGATAACAGAACGCAGTCAGGTTACACACACAAAGGAAACAAAAAAAAAAAAGAATATTTGATGGCGGAGGATTCAAGGATGCAGAAAACAAGGCTGTCAGGTTGTTGTCTGCGACCTGAACGACGCCTTTGTCCTTGTTTTGAAGTTTGAGGTTTTCTTGCAGTTTTAACAATACATGAGACATGAATTGTCATGGTGCCTGAGCAAAAGGCATGTCTATACATGCCTCATTAGGCTCCTCTCATCACGAGTAGAGCAGACAACAGTGGACAGCTGCAGAAAAAAGGAAAAATACCACAGGCATATACACTCAAACCTCATTATAACAAAGTTGCATCTGCCAAGAAAATAACTTCGTTATATCCGAAAATTCGTTATAAACGTTTATTTGTAACACTGTAGCTATGACAAGACTGTTCTTCATTTACTTCGTTATAACCGATAATTCGTTATATCCGTGTTCGTTATAATGAGGTTTGAGTGTATGTAACATATATATGTCTAGCTACACAAATGGCACAATTACAAATGGACTAGTTCAGTACAGCGTAATAAAGGGTAATAATCCAAGTAATTACAGACACAGTAAATGAGAATGTATAGATTGGTATAGATGGTCTCAGAATAATTGGAGCCAGATATTTTTGGTAGCACGGCAACAAATAGATAAACAAAAAGAAAGTTAATAAAATTATGTAGAACTTGAGCAAAACTAATTATTTTCAAATTAATTTTCGAGAAAGTACTGTTTTGGTTTTTTTTTTTAATGTTGACAGAGTTAGAGAATGTTCCATAATATCAAATAACGTATGTTCATCATTGAGGAGATTAGGATTTTGCGATTGTAATACCGTAATGCTCGCGCACTGAACGCATTTTCTTTTCCGAAAAACCGAAGCAAAGTTGGGGGCTGTGTTTGTTATGCGAGAGAAAAAAAAATTAAAATTTTGACGACTAAAGTTGGGGGTGCGTTTAATATGTGAGTGCGCTCATGTTGCAAGTAAATACAGTAACTGATTTCCGTAGTTGGTTTGCAAATGTTCCTCTGCTAGGCACTGAATGGTTGAATTTGTGCCAAAGACAGTTGCAGGGAGGGCTCGTCATGAGCAGATGAAATGAGTGCGCGTGTGAATGCAGAGCACTTCCTTCACGATCTTGCGGAAGAAGATGAGGACGCGATGGGGCAGTTGACCATTGACGACTTCGTGCACCAATCGGTGTCCGCCTTCTCCCGGTTGCTCGCCGACCTGGACAACCACGAGGTGCGTGCGGTCATCCGTTGTCGCAGCTCTTCTGATTTCCCTGTGTAAATATGAAAGGGACACTTAAGGCAAATAGCAGTTTATGTCAGAGTGAAAGTTCAGTGCTTGAGAATATCTAAAACATCAACGTGGCAGCGCTTCAGCAATCGAGACATTAAGGTAAATGTTGGGTGATTTGTGCCACCGCTGGGACATTCTGGAACAAGCCCCATGACGTAGTAGTGCCTCGTTACAATTAATCATGAGTACTCAAACCAACCATGACAGAAAAGAACATTTCAGTGCATTTCGAGATCGAATAAAATGCGACTAGTTCATTTCCGTGTGATTCATGCAAAAAAGAACTTCTTGGCATTACCCTTGAGAACGTCGTGGCTGGTTTAAAAGTTCCATTTTCGTCGGGCTATTCACCGCTGGCCGGCAGTCATGCAGTAAAGGGCGGGCCTGGCAAATGCTACATAACAAGCCCATTCTCAGAGGTGGGCACTTTGAATTGTGCTAACGGTATGCGGACCACTAAAATGCGATCTTGTTTCAAATTAAGCATTTCCTTGGCACGAAACAAGCTCTACAAGATTTCTGGAACGCTATTTCAGCAATCCACATGGACCTAATATTTGCTTTCAGTGTCCCTTTAAGCATTGTCCTTAACTTGTGTGTCCGAACAAAACGTGACTGTGAAGAAGGGAGACGGGTACAAAGAACTACAGTGTCTTTCTTCGGTCTTGTGTTCCATTCGTTATGCTACCTAAAGTGGTGCTTGTATTGATATGTAACTGTAAGCATTGTTTGGGCACAGGAAGAGGTGATAGCATATAGGACAGTTTGAAGCAAAGTGCCATCCCCAGTGTTACGTTTGTTGGGGGACAATGAAAAAATAGCTGAGGTTTAACTCTTGTGAACGAGAAAAAGGTATTTTTGGCTTGGTTTTACGAAATCTCTGCAGACAGTGCTTCATTAAAGTTGGGCTTTACTCGCAGTCTGGGTTGAAGTCTGGGTCAGTTGGTACATAACACTGAAAGACTAAACCAGTCTAGAAGATGACTAAAGCAATTTGATGTAAAAAAATAGAAACAAATGGTTCACATGTACAGACATCTTTGAAACCACGAAGCAAATTGTGACAAGTGGGGAACTGTGGAAAAATAAAGATAGCAAGGTTGGTTCTTCGGAGCATGAAATTGAGGAAGATGTAAAAGGTATCGTAAAGTGCCAAACAAGCCCTCCCCCCCACTTCCCACCCCTCACCGTCAGCAAGTCAAAATGACCAGCAGTGTGAAAGGGGGGGGGGGGGACACTTTTCCGGAATGGCACCAAAATTCAAGATGGCAGCAATGTTTTCCCTCCAGAAAACATAGTGCATGTGGACTTCCTCACAAGCCTTCTCATTACAACAGCTCATAAACACGAGAAACAATGGCAACACGATCAGACTGCAGGAAGTATGGCATGGAAGCACCTTTGGGAGCACCTGCGATGATTAGCAAGTGCAACAGATCTAAGCAACAAACTAAGATCTTGGAGGCCTTACTTTTGCTGACTACGCATCATAGGTACCATCTTGGAATACAGATCTCAAAGGCCATGCTTTTGCTCGTGGGACCCTGAAAATTGTTATGGGTGTCCTGCGCTAAGTTCGAGGTGCAGTCTTTATGTGGGGAAGAAAATCCAATTTTGACGACATATTTCAAGCACAGGCGCTTAGAGATCAAGCTGCTGAGCAGGATTGGATGGGATTCGAGCAAGCCAGTGTTGCACGGACATGGTGCATGATCGGTGCGGCATGGGAGGGGTGGGTGGGGGGTTGGAGTGTTGCTTTCCTAGTACGGCATGGAAATTTGAAATTAACAGTGAAATAGGAGGGATGCATGCTCGGAGTTGTGCAGTAGGAATGTAACATGTCAACAGGATTCCTTTTTGCACCATCACTGTTCATGCTTGCTTTCTCTTCTCTGCTCAAGGTTAGGGTGGAATGACACCTGTGTCATGCAGGTCTGGGACGAAGTGCTGAACTGCACCGGGCAGCCGCAACCTCTTCCCGAGGACGATGAGTCCACCGAAATTGCCATCGAAGTGGCGAGTAGCCTTCCCGCATCTGGTGGCTGCTTCCAGAGGCTGGACGCGGCGCTGCGGACGCTGTTGCGGAGGCAGCGTGTCCCCCTGGTGAGTGCTTACGGCAGCGTTGAGCGTGGCAGGCGCAAGACAGCGAAGCCACCCCGCTGTTTGTTGGGAGTTTGCGTGGAAGTTATCAAATCTTGCTTTCGGTGAACTCCAGCAGCTTTCGGCAAGTGCTGAAGAACAACTGATGAGACAGAGTGAAACAAAGGAGAAAGGCAGAGAGGTTAACCAAGCATGGCCTCGATTGGCTACCCTACACATAAGGAGGGGGTATGATGGATGAGATAGACTAGAAAGAAAAAGTGTAAGAAAAATAAGAAATGAACAGCTGGTGTGAACGCACACAACATGAACACACGCTGGTAGTAGTTCACAAACGCTTGTAAAGTTCAGTTGACTTCAAGCAGCACGATAGAACTTTCGTGGCCTTGTGCATCTATGAAATCTTGAAGTTCTGTATGCTTGCCTCTGAGTTTCTAATTCTTAATGTGTGCCGTAACGTGTGCTGTAATGTGTCTCACAATGTGTGCCATAATGTGTACTGTAATGTGTGCTGTAATGTGGCGAATGCCCACATTCATGGACACAAATGGTTGCTTTAAGCTCTTTGCTCGAGAACAGAAACGTTGCCTGTATTGTGTGGCTTCCTTCAGGCAAAGCATCTTGCCACATTGCTTGAGGTGAATCTCATTGATAGCCCCTCATGTCACGCTAAAGTTGAGCAGAGGTTTTTATGCCTTTTTACTGTTTAAAAAGGATATACTAAAGGAATGTAAAGTGTTCATCTTTTTCATTTAACAGAGAGGACTGTTACAGGGTTCTTCTATTTATTTACAACCAGTGACTACGACACTCGGCCTGACTTTGGGCATTCTGTTCCAGGATGCAGCAGTTACAATGTGATTGAAGTATTGTGCTCCATTAGTTATTACGTAGAAATGTTCATTGGAGTTGCCCCGGCTCTTAAAAGTAGCACCCCTGCGTGAAGGGCTGTAAGGAAAATGAACTTACCTGACCTTATGACCCTTTGGTCGCTTTGGCATGTTAATTGCCAACGATTGGCCAATCAGTCGTGTTTATTGCTAGGCCCCTCCTAATTGTTACGAGAGCCCTGTGACTACATTTCTTAATTACACGGGACCCTAATCACTCATCCTGCGGGACCCTAATTGGCCTTCTTCCCGTACACTCTTCTTTTCACCCCCTTTCCTCGATCAGTTTCTTCAGTTACATCTTGGAAGATGGAATATCGCCAAGTTGGGTCCAGCTGCATCATTTCCTCAAAGATGAAGGTGCTGTGTCATGGGGTTTTCAGCAAAAAAAAAAAAAGATTGAAAGCCTGGTGATGGGCAACTGCTTCACTGCCGTGGGCGTTGTGTTCGCAGCACGGGCCCGTCTTTGTCAACAGTGTCGCCGTTGCATTAACAGCAATCCGGAGATGGAAGAAAGGAAAACATAACAGAGACGAAGGCACTGCACATCCGGTTGGGGGTGTGTCAGACATCTGTGTAGAAACCTGCATTCCAATCCTGTGCCACAGCTGGAGTCAAGCTGCTGTTACTAAAGCGTGTCTGTATAAGTGTTTCTTATCAGCTTTCTTACTGCTGTCTGATGGTACTGATAAATTTGTGGTTGTACCATGCAAACCATTCTCACATGCCTGCATATAAGAGAGTTTTGACTGAGCGCCGGGGCCACTGTTCACTTGATTCTAGGATGACGTCAAACAACTTGCAGATTATCACGGAGCTTTCGATTTCATTATGACAAAATTTGTAGCGAAGATGTTGCTTGGTGATGTTCAATTTATCAATCGGTCAATCAATCACTCAGTTAATTTATCAGTCGATTTATCCATCATTCTATCAATAAGTCAGTCTAAGGGGAACTTTATCATACAATTAGGAAAATTTCAGGCACGAAAAATCTATGCAGTTTTGTAGAAACTCCTACTAGCTTTCGTCTTGACAGTATTTGCGTGAAAACACAGGGAACATTGTAAATATGAATTTATTCCAGCTAGGCCAACTCACAGTATTGTTTCTGTTGCTTTCTTTTAGTAAGATAATTGCGATACACAGTAGTAAGTTGCATTAATCATTCTACAGACTTGTTCTATTTGCCGTTGACATACTACTGTGCGAGGTTTTGGGGTTGCACTTAAAATATACATGAGTAATGCAAAGATATCGCTAGAGTACGTTTTGGCCCAACAATGAAATTTCAACGGGCTCTCATGTGCGTCACTTGAAGCTCTGCTTTGATTGGTCTGAAGCAAACTTCTGTCTGCCGATTGCCCCAATTGCAAATATACTTACAAGCCATTATCCTTTTACACGTTAGAGACAGTTGCATTTGTCGGGGAATCTGTAAGTTGCACGACAATAATCATCATTTGTTGTTGCTTGCATTTCCTTTCATGAAAACTGCTCTCTTACTTGTGTCTTATCATGAACTAACGGTCAAAATGATTGCGTGCACATCTTCAGTGACCTGGAAGTACCAGACATGTGGCGTTTATTCCAAGGAGAGGCATGCAAGACGTGTGACGACAAAAAGATGCCCTTAAGAGCGCAACTGTTTTTTGTAGTGTAGAAAATTGAGTGGGGCATGCTGTAAAGAATGCTCAGTTAAAGCACTGCACAGTTAACGACAGTGCACAGTTTTTAGGGTGTAATGCTACCAGGCGTGTCAATCTTGTGTTTACTCGCTTTAACATTTCACCTGGTGCATTACTTTAATGAAAGCCACGTAGTACCTCTCATCTGATGCTGTGGGAAAACAATAGAGTATGAATCCCTGGAAAGCATGTAGAACAAATCAGACATTTCTTTGCTCTAATGGGGAAAACGGTTTGAGTAATGGTAAAATTTCATGGCCTATACTTTGCACCACCCACATAATATTAGTAGTAGTAGTAGTAGTAGTTGTAGTTGTTGTAGTAGTAGTAGTGTTGGTTTGAGGAGAGGAAAGGCACTTCTTTCTGCAACTTGTAAGGGAGCACGTCACAGTGTCTTTGGGCGTGGGGGAAAGAGGAGCGATAGAAGAGAATGGAAAGGATAGGCCTCCTCCTTGAAGAACGAGCAACCACAGTAGCGAGTGTCATGCAAAGTACAGTGCTCACAGGCTGAAATGCGACAATGTATGGCTCTACTTTTGTTTTCATCATCTTCAGTTTGTGTCATATTGGCGAAATTTCGACTCACCCTTACATCAGAAACAATATCAAATTTAGCGGCCAGATTCGTAGCGACACGACGCAGTGATCTCGAGCAGTTGTGCATACCAGTCGCTATATCAAAAGTTTTGATGTCTCGTTTCAATCTGTGAGCACTGTGCCTCTCTCCCCAGAGAAAAATGGTGGGTGCCCGGGGGTGCTGGGTTTCGAACCCAGTACTTCCTGCATCGGGATAGGATGCTGTAACCATAGTTTCCTACAACATTTGCTAGAGGGAACTGTGGCGCTGTGACCATTCAGCCACCGTGGGAATGCTGGGTAGTAGATGGATTTGCCTAGTCTTCGTGCTTGCGGCTTCGAATTTACTTGTGGCTTTGTTTATTGTCGTGTTCTGGACATTTGTTTCCCATAAAAGAATGGCTCATTATGAACCTCGTGAGTTCATTTGAATTGGCCAGCCTAAAAGGGTCAAGGTGGTGAAGTGGGAAGGCTAAACTTTCGCTGAACTTCGTCTTGCTACAAAGTGGCTGCAGGCCACACTGAGCCGGAAGAACGAAACTTAGGCAAATCCACATACTGCCCATCATTCCCATGATGGTTGATGCGCTTTGCATTGCAGCTCTCATAGACACCTCTCTTTCCAGTTCAGCCACCGCAACGTAAAATGCCATCCGTCTGCCCTTTAATTCACAATTTCATGACAGTGATTGTTGTGTGGCAGAACTGCATCATGAAAGGCATGCAGTCATTCAAGATTGTGTGTGGTAAACACCTTAGAGTCTTTGCTGTTCAACGCTAGCACTGAGCAGCCACCGGTGTCTGCGCTGCAGGGCACGCTCTGCCTGCTGGAATCTGAGCTGTGCCTGAGCTTCGAGCGCGAGCCGTGCGGGGAGAAGCACTACCGGCTGGCCAGCAGCTTCGAGCGCCTCCTGCTGCACGCGCTGTGCCAGTACATGAGCCTGTTTGCCCACAGTGAGTGTTCGTTGTTCCTAAGCCAGTGCACACATTTGGGCACTTAGAATGTCGTCACGTGGTAGTGATGGTGAAGAAGGTGGCAGTCACGCTGGTAGAGACGAAACTCTTTACTGTGAGAACTTGTTCCAAGAAAACTAAGTGACTGTGAGTACAAGCAATGCACCCTACACTCATTTTGGCGATCACAGTCATCGGTAATCTGATCTTCGGCGGAATGCATTGCCTTTTATACATGAATGATTGAAAACTTCAGCGTTATCACTGGGGCTCGTGTTGGCTCCAGAATAAACTCGACTAATCGTGCAGTGTGCACAGTCTTATCGTAAACATCTAACTCAGTCTTGCAGTTTCACAAACATTTCGGCGCGGCATGCGCTGAGCAATGGTAACAGTTTCTTGTGGATGAAGCCCGATCACATAAAAATAAAAAGTTACGCGCGTGTGGCAATATTCAAACAATACCGCAATATTCGAATTCTTTTTTGACGAATTTCAGAATGAACAGGTAGCCATAATTTACTTCATCTGACCCACCCGAAAAGGTGGTTTCACTGTAGCAAGGTGGTGGAAAAGGTGGTTTCACTGTAGCGATATGGCGCAAAACTGCCTACTCAGGTAAATTCCCACTGCTCTAAAGCCATACTTTATGGTTAAGTGTGCATGTTACCTGCATCTCAGTTATATTTTTGAAAGTTTCAGAACATGTTATATTGGCACACATGGGCTAAATACGGCAAACTTTAATACGTAGCGTATTTTACCACCAATAACTAGCACCCTACTGCTATTGAAATCTGCTACTGTTCAAACTTGCTTTGAAATTACAGTTGGCGACCATTTATTTTGACTCAGTGGGAACCGCCGAAAATTCCGAATTATCTGGAGTCAGAAAAAAAGGAATAACTAAAAAAATGGACCTTTATTGGCCCAGTGGTCAGAAAAACTTGTCTGCATGTCTGCACATGCACGCTTGCGTGCAACCATGTTGGCCTGTATTTCAGCCAGTGTTTGGCCATCAGTGTAGGTCGACAATAACACTGTAACGGCCTGTGCTAAATCCGGATTTGATAGCTGTGGTGTGGGTGGCACGTCATCGGAGTCACTGTCCACCTGGGCTGGCTCCAGGACCTGACGGACTATCTCATATCATCCGACTCGGTGCAGGGCAGGACGGCACTGTCGAAATTGGCAAGCTCCTCAAACGTAACTGCCTCCACGTCAGCTCCCTTAGCACGGAGGTTGTCCAAAATGCCCGCTGCTGCGGTAGGCAGAATGTCAACTGTGCAGTCCTGGCCTGTGGTACTGCCCTCATACGCACTGTCATTGTTAATAACAAATCCTGAGCAACTCTCGGGCAACTTTGAATTGAGGTCGGCCACCTTCCATTTGGCTAAGAATCGCTGTTTTTTTTTCATTGTCATCAATGTCTTGTAGTTGCCACATTTCTTCATTAGTCCCGATGGCACAGATGGGACGTGTGGCGTTGGAGTCATTTCAGCAGATCAGGCCTTGCGTGTCAAGCAACGAACAAGACAGCGAGAGGCGAAGCGTGAGCCTAGAGCATTGCACTTCAGGCATAGCTACAGAAACAACTGATAACTCGAAGTGATCAAATGGATCGAACCAATCTCAAACCATGCCAAGCTGACTCCAAGCATGGCTTGGCCTGGCCATGGTAGCAATTGATGGACACTTGACTGGCTAAAGCCAAAAAGCCACAAACAGCCTTCAAGATTGGCAAGAGTAATTGTGTGAAACACTGGCACGGCATCCCGCCATAGCCACTGAAACTTTTCAGTGCTGGCAACCTAGCAAAAATAATGTCATGACGTTCAACGTCGCTTCTTGTCAGCCAGCCAGAGTCTGAAAAATTGAGTGGTGCACTGTGGGTCATCCAAATTTTAGGCCATGAGTTTACATGAGTTCAGTGGGGTGCATGGCAGTGCCGGGAAGGTGTCCGAATAAACGAATGTGTCCGAATTCCCAGCGTCCGAGTGCACTGTCAGCGACTGTATTCAATACTCATTACCATTAGCTTCAATTCTGCACCAGAAAATTGATATTTGCACAGGCGTAGTTGTTCCGCCCATTGATCATCTGTCTGTAGATTCATGCATTGGCAAAAAAAGGAATTGCACAGAAATATCGCCTATACTGTGACGTTACACTTTGCCTAGCGCAGCGGCCCAGTAGTTAAGGTGTTGTGCTATGGGGGAGATTGGTCTTGGAAATTTTTTTGAAGTTCTTTATAGATTTTGAGGAAACTTGCTGTGTTTGTGTAATTTGTGTGTAGATCTCAAATATGCAATTGTTCTGACAGCTGCACTAGAGCTTGGGAGTGAGATCGGCTTACGTGCAGGTCAGAGGACTAGTTTCCTACATTATTAAGAGAAAAAACTGCTTTGCAAATTTCAAAAAAATTTTAATCAATTTTGACGAATCTTCCTGAGTTTATGTATATTTGTGTGCACATTTACATTATACAATTGTTTTTTTAGTACCATATATGTAGTTTCTAAGCTATGAAATATTTCATATGCCTTTTGAAGAGCAACATTTTTCTTAAACTGAGAGAGTTACATAGTAAATCAGCTTATCTGTAAAAATTGTAATGAGACCTGTACAGAATGAAACGCGAATGGATGTTCTAGACCCATTTGAACAAAAGTTATGATATGTTGAATATTTGTGAGCAATATCCCAGCTCGACTCCCTCTTTGCATTTTGCTCAGTTTAGGAAATATCTTGCTCCCAGAAAGAAAAATAAATGTTTAATATTTCAAAAACTACATATAATACTGATAAATAACTGGATATTTGAAATCTGAATATATATATATATATATATATATATATATATATATATATATATATATATATATATATATCTTTATGTCGTATAAACACTCTGCATATAAATTCAGCAGATTTCATCCAAATCAATCAAGAAATTAACAAAAAGATGTTAAAAACCGATGTCCACCCTGCAACAGTTTTTCAGCATTGTCAGGAAATGCTGCCGGTCAACAGTCGAGGCTCCTGAGAACATCTGAGCTAAACAGTATAGTGCTGCACACGGCTTGGAATTTACAATTAATTGTCGAAGTCAACTAGAAATCACTCTCTTCTCTCGACAAATGATGCCATAAATCAAAAGTCCACAGCTATTGAACATCATGAGTTGCATTCAGCATCGTGAGTTGCACAGTTACTGCGGCCGCCACAAGATGCCGCCACATGCCCGCACGCTCGTGATAACACTAAGAGCAAGGAATAAAAATGAAGGGGCTCCAGGTCATGACACGCCCTGACGAACAGCCATAACTTCTTGCCCCCTTGTCGTTATCCCCCCCCCCCTGCTTAGCTTTCAGCGCACTCACTGGTACAAAAAAAAGAGTGAAGGCATGTGACAAATCCCCTTAATTCCGCTTGTACTTGACAGATTGTAAAAATTTTTGCGTCGGTCAGTTTGTGAAGCAATAAACTTTTTAATGAAGCCATTTCATGATTACTTGGAAATGTGTTGCAAGGCCCCTTTCAAGCCCTTCACTGAACATGTTTGTCTCTTCAGCTGTCTCTGTAACACCACCTAGCCCAGACTTTTACTTTGCTGTAAAAGGTCCTAGTGCGACTAACCTGTGGTGTTCACAGGCTACGACATGGAGGGCAAGCGCTGGACCAGGGTGCGAAACAGCGCTGCCGAATTCTGCCGTCCCTCCGAGTCCCTCTCTGCTTACCTCGAGCGCTACTGGGCTGCACGCGGCACCTGCTGACTGCTTCAAAGAGACGCGTGCAGCTGTCGCCCTCTATTCTCGCGCAACCCACCTGTTATAGCATTAACTGAATTCGCCTCATCCTGACATTCGCCGCCACTGTTGTGTTTTTATAGCTGCTAACAGCAAGGCTTGCCATTTTGTGAAAATTCTCGATAAGCACCATAGTTCCAAGATCAAGATCAGGCCTAGCTCTTGATTAGGCCGAGATCCTGATGAGGCCTAAAACATTAATCGGTCTTATATTTCGTGCAACGGCAGTGATGAAAGACAGAATGAAGAACGGACGCAGATGAAATGAGCACTAACGTAGTCTAAATTTTTGTTCTGTTCACCACGTTTCAGTGCTACCGCTTTGCGAGAAGCATCGCTGTAGTGTTTACACTGTCAGACATTTCTGGAAATGTGGCTTGCTGCTGCCTTCGAAGCACCAGGTTGTATGGATGTTGTGAGTGTGGTCGTTGTAAAACAATACTTTCTTAAAGCAACCATTGCTTCTACTTTATCGTGCAGCAGGTTGCTTATAAGGACATTTTTACCTTAGAAATTCATTTACATTGGAGTAATAGAGGCGAGATTCCAACTCATGTGATGGGTTGAGTTGCCTGAGCCAACTCTTGCGATCTTTGTCGCGAACATTGCTTGTTTTATTGGAAAAATGGTACATTGCAGCTCTTTTCATTGGCTCTAAAAAGAAAAAAAAAAATTGTGTATCACACTAGCACCAGATAGGGCTTTTTCATGTGCACTTTTTAAACTTGTCTTTGACATAATCTTTTTCTATGTATTTTTGCTTTCTTTGCATGCACTAAATTTACTTCACCGTTCACTTCAAAGAAGTGCATGCGCACATTGTTCACAACATTTGCTGCGGTCGCTTTAAAACTTACACTGTTTACACTGATAGCGTAAATTCACTTAGCACTGCAAGTGCTTGATTTGTGCCATCACAGTTTAGTTTGTTGAATTCAGTGTATTTTCTTCGAATCGTGTGTGCTTGAATGTTCATGGTATGTTGTTCTGAACATTCACTCTGTAGTCATGGTGAAAAGATGGCTCACAGATCTCATGCACGCACCACAGATTCATCAAGCAGTTCAAGGGCTCGGCATTTCTGTCATGACACCTCAAGAATTTCATTAATTTCATTCACATCACTTGAGCATGTGCATTATACAAACGTCATTCGATACATTGTCACGTAGTCGGAAGATGCGGTGTAGTGTTTTTGTGCATACAATGCAAACTACTACAGCTTTTAGAGTGGTCGGGTATTGCCTTACGACTTGTTTGGTCTAGCTGAGGTGTTCACTTCAAGCAAGTTTGTAGCAGATTTGCTTAACAACTTCTGGCATAGTCATTGCGGAACATGGTTCACAGCTTTTAATGTCGACTCATCCAACATGCTCAACAATGCCATGATGATAATCTGACTCAAGATGTTCGCCTCAGTTCAGTGCACTCATTGTGTAGTCATATCCTCAGCACTTGCTACCATCATTTGAAGAACTGGACTTGCAAATTTTATACACACGCAGTGCTAACACATTCAACACCGAATGAACCGAATTTCGACTTCGAGATTTTGTACGGAAAAGCTGCTATCTTGTGAATGTGGAGAAAGTGTGCAGAAAGCATGTGCCCAGTTTTAGTTATGCAGCAACTGCTACGCCCAAGTGAAAATTTTATTGCCCTTCTAGCTTTGGTAAAAGAAAAGTCACTCTGTGGGACTTGCGTAATAGAAGTACATGAACGTAGTGCTTTCAAACAACCGTTTCTAACTTGTTAGCAAAGTTAACGTTGATAGGCTAGTCATTACAACGTCGAGAAACGAATACAATGTGCTCACGATTGAGATAACTTTATGCTTACAGCAAACTGGAATGTTGTCATTCTGGAACATGGAAAAAAAACAGGAAGTTCTTAATTAAAGGACTAGACAGCACTCCTAAAATTTCATTTTTCATTTTCAATGCGATTGGCTGTAATCCTAAATGAGATTTCTGAGGATTTTTCTTTCTCTAGTTTTTGCATCATTTGCTGACAATTGCCAGACTTCTATCGTCGTAAGCGTTAATGTGTTGCATGTAACTTGTGACAGGATGCTCTGCGCTATCTTCAATTTCCTGCCATCGTCAGTGTAAATGTCAGTGTGGTTGTGTGCATTTGAAATTCCTCGGGCCAAAATCGTCAGTTTTAGAGAGTGAATGTTCGTTTTTACATCTGAATGTGGTACAGTTGAACCCCTCAATAACGAAAGCCCTCAAGAAGGAAATTCTCGCGGCAATGAAGAAGTCTGGTGTCCCCGGCAAACGTCCATGGAGTTCAATGCATTTGGCCCCCCTCAACAGCGAAGAGATTTTAAAAAGCACTCCCGCAATAATGAAAGTGTCAGTGATCTGCAGAATTTTTTTCAATCCATGGGCTAGTTGGGAACCAAAAAGTTCAAACACTGCAGCACCACTCATTCGATAAGTCGGACAGATAGGCTTCCACCAACAAGCATCGGTGTGACTGTCGCCGTTTACATTCGGTCGGATGATGATGATAACAAGACTTTTTTTTCTGCTGAGGACAGTTTTTTGCTAACGCCCCTGTTGGCAACTACGTCGGCACATAACGTTTCAAGTAACGACACCCACAAAAGGGACGTCATGCTGACAGACGTTCTGTAGACTGTCTAGCTGCTTGCTGCCGCACGTCTCTTCTTGTGCACGCTGGGCTCTCCCATGCTTTCCTTATGTGCAGCGTTTGGTCTTTCAGAAAGGTGCCGCCTTCTATGAAAAAGGCAAGCAAGTTCGCGCGATGTTCTTGGTGCTTTTCGCATCATACGCACTTTCCTCAGCATATACGACGACAACGAAACTGTGGAAAGCTTATTAAGCTGTGAGGTTCGAGCCGTCAAGCTCCTTCAAAGCAAAGTGAAACGGAGCAAGATCAGCGACTTCTTTAAATAAATTTTGGTTGTGCAAAGTAATTGGTGTGCGTAATTTTCTATTTTTGACAACGAAATTCTGCCAACAATGAAGAAAACTCGCTTCCCCAGCGATTTCGTTATTGAGGGGTTTGATTTCCATGTGACAAATGGGAGTTCTTTACAAAAATGATGCTACCGGAACATTTGTGACTGTGTGCCCGAAGAGTTCTAAAACGTGTCTTTGTGGAACACTAACCACTCATTGCGTACTGTCATGCAGTTTTTATCATCGCATTTATCAGTTTCATACCCCTTTTGGGTGTTCTGCGCTATTGAATGAGTTTTATTACAACTGAACCTTTTGACTCTTGCCAACAATGAAATCATTGTACTAACATTAGATTGCACTGTTCAATATGATCTTGATCACTGAAAGCAAACCAAAATAAATCGCCGATTCTATTCAAATTGTATTATCCCCTCCTATCTCGACATCTATTTGACAGAAAGATGTTGCTTATTACTGAAAGAATAACATCCAACTTTATTTTGAATTTGGTGTCCGCATCTCAGCGAAAATGATGGGGTGTCATAAGTTGCTGCTGGTTTTCGTATGTTTTTACAGTTGCATATGCATGTTGATGTACTCTGGGCAGTCCACATTAATCCAGAGTTCCCCAGTACGGCATGCCTCATTATCATATGGTGGTTTTGGCCTGTAATTTAATGAGTTTTTCTTTCATAATTACATATGCACATAAAAAAGAGCAGGAAACAACTTGCCAGGTCAAGTTTCCTGTTTCTGACTCATGGTAATGTACTGATATATTCTTTCTTTCGTGTCCACTTTAAAAATAAGGTTTGCACTTTTATTGCTCCCTTCATTCGTGAATCATCTGTCATGTGAGAATGTTAACTTTTTGCTTCTCATTATTTCCGTGGTGGTTGCTTTGCAATGTCTTTTTTTGTCAACATAGGCCTTACAGGCTCTTTTAAAAATGAAGGTTTTTGAAATGGCATATAAAAAGTAAAAAGGAATCGCTGACACTATAGTTGGGTGACTGTGCAGTTCTTGCTTTGTTCCTTTGTTGCAACCTTTTGCATAGTTTGGATAATTTGTTATATATGTTGTGTCATTGCAAAGTCATATGGGGAATCTGCAGTGAACAGTGACTGTGGCTTGAACCTTGTGTTTTGTTATAGTATTGTGTATTTTAAAAAACATATATTGTACATTTTTATAGTGCTGGTTGCCTACTTTTATGAATATATTCATGTACATTGTCCATCAGAGGGAATGTCTCATCTGTCCATCATCAGTAATACCCTGTTCTTGTCAACTTATGTTCATTCATCCAGGAGAGCGAGCGTACATAACCTTTGCCATGGAAAGCAGTTGCTTCACTAAGGAAGACTCATCAGAACACTTCCACAAGTGTTGTAAAATTTTTCAAATGTCTGCACTGCTATGCTGTCCACAAAACCGCAAACATCGGCATTAAAGGCGGCAAAGGAATTGTCTACGATGCCTGTGGTTTGTTTTTCTTGGTTTCTCAATTTTATGATATTGCATGTGGGATCATTGGGAACATCAGGATTATTCACGTGCCTGCAGTAAAATGTAAGAGATTCTATTCATTATGCAAAAGCATAATCCCAATTGCCCTTTCTGATGCACTCATCTGTGATGCGAGGTCAACGGCACCTTGGAAAATAGAAAAAATGCAAGATTACTAATTGCGCCAAAATGCAGACATTAATTTCATTGAAATGTGACAAAACTTCAAATATTGCAAAAGTAGATATTCAAAGGCACCATTCTGGTGAAAAATTCCATTGAAATCATTTTTCTCCAAATGCGAAAAAAGTTTCAACAATCAAAATATACCGGATTACGCACAAGCAAAATACTGAACACAAAACACCTGTGTGTGTACTCGCTAATGTGCAATAAAACAGGTTTAAATAAACACTGCGTCTTTAATAGCCCTTTAGCTTACCTCTCTTAACGTGAATTGTAGTCTAGCCCAACGCTTGGTCTAGCCAGCCTGTTAATCTATACTCGGGGACAACTTTCTGTGGCAATGAAGGAAAAGCTACAGAGCCACAATGCACGTATCCTACCGCTAATGGTTGCAGTCCCACTATTGCGTCCGTATTTTCTACGTGAGACATATAAAATACCCCTTCATTTTCTACACGAAGCTTTTTGAGACGGAACGCAGCGGCACACAAGCGAGATATTTGTATTTCTTTTACTTTACACGTTGTCACTTCGCGTTTTTGCGTGCTTGAAGAAGTCGCGCCTTTTACCCGTACCTTAGACGCTGAGCAGCGTTTGCGTCGAAATGCAACGCTAGCCATCACACTCCACGGCGTTACGAGACGCGCGCCAAACCGGACTAAGTCTTCTCGTAGCAGCACATGTGCAGACACTCCGCCCCCGTAGCTTTCCCTTCATTGCCACAGAAAGTTGTCCCGAGTATAATTTTCCCGGCGCACGGAACACTTATATGCCTAAAATGCGAAATAAACAAAATAAACTATTTTCAAGGCCAATAAGGCTTACCGATGAAGCTGATGCCAGTCACTGCACCAGCCTTACGGCGGCGAGGAATGCGACAGTGTCCCGTTCGTCCCTCATCTCAACTGTCCCATTCCTCCCAGGCTACGTTGCCCAAAGTAAACAGCATTCAACGGCTAAAGTTCAATCGTCAAGCCTAAACTTTCTCTGTGAAAAAGTACGATGCTGATGCGTGTTATCGGAGAAAAATTGGTATTAACGACCGTTAAGCAGTTTAAATCTGAGAGCTGTTACAATTGAGACAGCAGAAATTTAGTTTTGACACTTGAAAAGGGCGACTTCCAAATGCAATCTGTAAATCGCCCGCCATTACAGCCAGGCAATCGGTATGCTCATAGGCGTGCTAGAGTGTACTAGAAGCTTTTGAGTGGCGCGAGTGGCTGCTTGACTGTACTGCTTGGGAGCGGGCGTTTCAGCGTGGAATGATGCGGTGGCGCTGGCGTCGACCAATCTTCCCGGCCGGATGGCTGGCAGGCGTTCCGCGTACGTGTTGGTGCCTCTCCGTCGCGCCTATAGTGTGCCGGCCAAGATAATCTCCCGCTTTTTTCTTATTCTTATACTTCCTCTCTTTCATAAATATTAATGCAAATAAAGATTATTTGACATTATTGTTATTGAAGTTGCTGCTGACCGCACTGAAGCAGCATAGCACATTATACAGTATAAGGAGCGCGTTTTTTTTTGCCATGTTTTACAGTGTACAATTAAATGAGAAACCAGCTGGCTGGTACACAACGGAAGCCCCCCCCCCCCCCCCCCCCCCCCCATCTCCCCGAAAAAAAAATGAGTATGCTGCCCACAAAACGAAGAACTCTTGGCCCGTTCCATGTAAAACACTAAAGCTGGAATCAAAGGGCGCGTTGCTTGTGGCTGCGTGCACACACGACAAAAAAGCAGGCTTTATTGACATTGTTTGAAGAACAGCAGAGTTTTTCCAAACCTCCCTTTGATTTTGAAATATGGGATTAGATTCATTGTTGTAGGACCCACAAAAATTCAAATACGTAATACTGCAGAAGAAGGCTTTCAGTGAAACATAGTCATGGAAGATTTTGAGAGTTTAAAAAACGCAGCACCACTACAAAGCAGAGTCGTAACTGTAATGATAATAATCATTGATAACACAAAAATACAAGGTTTGCATATTTATGAAACAATACATTTGCGAATTAGCAAATTGTAAAAAACAAAATTATAGAGCCAGGATACAAAAATAACATAAAACAAAGAAAACACAAGGACAGTGTTTAGGTTGTTTTTCCAAAATACATTTAAATAAAAAAAAATATGGTTGCAAAGTCGTTTGAAGGGACACTAAAGTGGAACCAGGAATCGGCTTAGATCGATTAATTGTGCTGCGACACCCATAATGCTGCTAAATTTACCATCACAGGCTTATTAATACAAAAAGATTCAAAATCAAAGTTTTATTTTGAGATATCGCGTCAGAATTTGCACGTTCTCTCACTTACAAGCCTCTTCTCGGAAAAATTGTTTTTCTTCTTGGTGTACCTTAAAAAAATTAGGAGTGCAATAAAATATGCACGAAAAATGACATCCTTTTTACGCCACTGTAGCAATTTATAACCTACTCAATTTCAGGTACTGCTGTGCGCTTTGTTTCTCATTCCGCGACGTGTTAAACCTTCACATAAACATGCATACGTGTGACCACATAAAAGCGGATCAGCTGAGCATTCAATGGCTTGCAATGTTCGTTGCAGCCAACACCCCCAAAATGCTTCTTCTGTTGATTACTGCAAGACATCCAAGATGCTGTCTTTGTGTAAGTCACTCTTACTAAAGCAACCAGAGAAAATTTCTTCAAGTTCACTAATAAAAACAAAAGCTTTCTGTGAAGGGTACAGAAGAACACCGAAATCACAAGATTTTGTGAAAACAGCACCATTTAGGGACTGGCCAGCTCACGAAGGCAGCAGAAGCTCATTCATGCATGCACTGCACTTTGGAGCACACATGTTCTAGCAACATAGCCTGCCACATAGTACGTAAGCCTGGAGTCGCTATGCTGATTGACGTATGGGTGGTCTGGTGCAGTCAAAGAGCTGCTATGAAGCGAACCTTCAGCACCTTCCAAGTATCCTTCATCAAGCAACAAGACAATCAGTTGCTGCTGCTTATACAAGTTAGCAGGCTTGTCTGCGACAGTGAAAAGCGAGCCCTCTCTGAAACGTGTGATCCAGCAACACTCTTGGCAAGATTATAACCGCTTAGACAATTAATGGTCGTGAGAAATTGTTGCGGAGTGGGATGAGCATTGCATTCAGATGACAGCCTGACAATACCGAAGAGGTTTTCAATTTTATCTTCGCTTAAGCGGCTTGTAATAAGGTATGCATAGGCAATCTCTGCATGTAAGTAGCTTCAGCAAAATTGATAATATGCACGTAGTCTCTCACAATGAAATGCGGTTCGAAATGTAATTCGCACACAGCACAATCGGCGTCAAGCGGTTTGTCAAGCCGATGGAGGTTCCGCTCCCAAAGGAGTCGTTGTTCTTCGTCATTCGGGGCCTTAAAAAGGGATAACTTGAGACTTTGTTGCACACGCGTATGTCCATTTGTGCAACCTGGCGCGTAACAATATTTAAACGCTGTTTTTTTTTTACATTTCGCGACCAAAAGAGAGATGCCGGCCATGCCGCCGAGCAAGCCAAGTGGGAAGATTGGGCGATGGCAGCGCCGCCGCTACTTTCGCCGCAAGTTGGGGATGGGAAAGCAAGGGGAGAGCGTTTCGGTCGCGCCACTCAAAAGTTCTAGTACACTCTAGGCGTGCGCAGGGTTCCCCATCAGGGGGGGGGGAGGGGGGCGAAGGTTCGAAGTCAATGTATGGATCAGATTTTGCCCCCCCCCCCCCCTCTGAGGTGATTATAGGTGATTTGCCCCCCCCCCACCCTGTGATTTTCCCCCCCTGTGGTGATTTGCCCCCCCTGTGCGCACGCCTATGGGTATGCTAGCACAATCTTATAAGTAGTTGGCTAACTGCAGTTAAGGCGGGGCTTTAACTGCAGTAACTGCAGGAAGATAGACGAGCTGCCCCATTCCTCCAACTGTTTCGAACCTCCAGACTCGCACCTATTTTTGTTTGGTTTGCGGCGTTCCGCTCACATGTCCCTGCCTTGGTAATTTCGAAAAAAAAAAAAAAAACTACAACACACGCTACTGCGGGAGGGTACAGATACTTGAGGCTAAAGAAATGAGCCGAGGAAAGCAGCAGAGTGTTGCACAGGTCGCGCAGAAACAACGTGGTGTCGATGTCTGACGAGTGTTTATGACGCGTGTATAAAATCACAGTGGGAAATGCAATAAAGATGTATTGCAGTGCAAGTTTATCTTGGAAGTTTGACAGTCACACCTCCTCTGCAACGAACATTGTTCTTGAACGCCCACCTCAGATCGAAGCGCACGCCACTAGAGAACAGCCGTTCGGCTTTGCGAAGCGGTGCGCCTCTTACGGCTACCGTACGGACGAGTTTTCAAGCGATCAGAACTCCGATATTGAGTTTTTTGTCAATTTGTGGCAGCACATGTGAGGTCCGCTGACCGTTCGGCGCTGGATGAATAAACAGCCTCATTTTCTTGGTCCGAAAGCTTCGTCAACGACTGCGGCTCAGCCTCTCCGTTGGCTCTCCTGGCTCTCCATCGCCTCTCCTTATGGAGACGCTGGCAGACGATTCCGCGACGGCGCCCAACAAATAATGGCGGGCGCGCCCAGTGTTGCCGGAGCACCAGACATTATGAATATACCCTATTATTGTGCATTTGCAAACAGAACTATGTCTTGCTGTCCAACCATGTGTTTTGCTTACACCTCGTAGCTTCCACCCTGCTGCAACCACATTGTGAGATACAGTATAGGATATGACATCAGGCCGACACGGAGGATTGTACACGTCAGCAAAATTTATACTTTGCGCAAACTTACTGCCAAGCTCGCGTTTCGGTGGTCGCGCGATGCGACTTGGCGAACGCTAGGAAGAAGGTGAAGAAACAAAAGTCACAGTTTCGCCTCAAGGGCGAAGCAATGAATGCTATAGCAAGAAACTGGAATGCCACAAGAAGAACGGCAAGCAGCTAGAAACTTGCTGCGCGCTGCTCGGACACAAAGAAGGAAGCACGGAAATGGTGAACAGGTATACACAGGGCGAGCGCGAACTGTCACAGTTGTTACTTCAACTTGCCACTACTTTGGCTCTTCTAGCTAGCAGCTCACTCCTTTCGCAAACGCGGCCGCTGTAGCGAGCAAAGTGACCTTCGTGCGGTCCGTAGCGTTAACGCAAACTTTGAGGTGAAAGCACAAGACGTACAAAACTCCCCCTCAAGAAATAGGCGCGCGAGCACGGTCGACCACGCCCTGTATGTCAAGTACAAGTCGGAGGCGCACATCCCAACTAAGGCGAAGCACTACAGAGATTTAGAATTGGGGACCCAAGAAATTTTTGAGCTGCCAGGGCGCATGCGCCGAACGCAAGCCACTCTCGGACTCTTGCGCTCGCTCTGTCCCAAGACCCTGTAGCGCCTTCCTTTGGGCGGCGAACAAAACCGGAGAGCGCGCGACCTCAAGAGAAGAAAATAAAGACGGCACTTCGCAGTGGCACGTGAAGCCACTGCTCGCGTTCCCTGCTGGCGTCGGTTCTGGTCACTAAAATAAAACTTCACTTGGGTCTAGTTGGTACTTATTCCCATAGGCGTGCGCACAGGGGGGGCAGGGGGGGGCGGACGCCCCCCCCCCCCTAATCACCTAGGAGGGGAGGCGCAAAATCTGCCCGGTACATTGACCCTTCTAGTCAACTAAGAGGGGGGGGGGGCGCAAAATCTGCCCCATACATTGACTTAGAAGGGTGGGGGGGGGGCGCTGCGACGACCCTTTGGCCCCCCTAATGGGGAACCCTGCGCACGCCTATGCTCATTCCCGAGGTTAAAATTACAGCGCTAACGCACTTCTTTGTCCTTATAACTTGTTCTTAACTGCGTTGTCCCTGCACCCATCCGAATATATTAAATGCGAAGCATTTCTTAGCGAACCTCTGGCACTTTGAGCGTTTCTATCTACGTATCTATCTATCTATCTATCTATCTATCTATCTATCTATCTATCTATCTAGCCGCCTACGTCTGGGTGCTCTCGTGATCGCCTCCTTAACTTGGTGCAGACCAAAATTATCATGGGAGGGTAAGAGGACTTGACGAATATGACTGTGTGGTCATGACATGAATAATGTGCAAATCCTGTCGCGTACGTCGTCAAACCCTTTCCTCCAGACACGTGTGGCACATACCCGTTTGCCACCGGCCGCGGTGTACAGGTATGCGCCACAGGTGATTGACAGTTTATATCTACCTAGGAACGGCGAGAACAGACATTGGTGATATAAATGCGAGAGCGTTAAGAAAAACCGACATCGGCAGCGTTGACCCGACGAATGGAAAGAATACAAATCAGGATCCCAGCAGGAGTCGAACCCACGCATTCTGGCAATCAGGTATTCTACCACAGAGCCACGCCAGGTCTAGAAACTGGTTTGGAAAAACAGCCTATGCAGGTGTAATGGCGGTGCAATGTCAGTTGGGGTTGTGGTGCTGGGTATCTAATTTTACACGAAAGCAATAAACACTACATATGAGGTCCTACAATACAGGCGTCATATCAGATTAACGTCCGTGATTCCAGTGTTCGCTCCGCTTTTATAGCAGTCTAATAAGCATTGCATTTGTAATCCTATGATTCAGCAAGCTATATTGAAGCATTGCTCGACCCCGGAGGAATACATTAAGGAAAGTTACGAATGATATTCACATCATCGCAGCGTAAAGTGCACTTAGTCCGCCAGAATGACGCAGTGTCCTCTTCATTTCTTACGAGGCTGGGCGATGGCCTCATGCTGACAGAGGGTGATGACAGATTGATTGACAGCCGCTTTGTAAACTAGGCTACGTAGGTCGCGTACGCCCAGGTAGTCTACGAATACGACAAGCGCCGTCCACTGATGTTGGTCTACGTAGCCTTATCCAGGCCTACCAGCCTCAGCGGCCTAAACCTCACCAACGCGATGGGTGACTTGAGATTCCGAGACGTCGCCGGCTCTATAGACCGACAATTTGTCGACGAAATGACCGAGGCATCCACGATTCCTAACAGCTGTACTATAACTCATACTTCACTGCACATGAACCCCTCTCCACCGCGATCGTGACCGGACCCGATAACAAGTCATGACCAGCTGCTGATGCTAACTGATCACGGTGATGATGACCTTGTTCAAGAACTGTTAGGAACCCCTTCCACACATGCACACTGGTTCGTTAAACGTGTGTGCTTTCTCCACGATAACAGACAAGTATAATCACTGCATATCAGCTTACCGCTTCTGGTGTTGGTAATACCCACGTTGCCGTTGGCAGCATTACCCAACTGCAAACAAGTGGTTTATAACACATATGCGGCTCTTCAACATATATGTGTGCGTATAAACTAATACACATATTTAGCATCATTTCGTAACGTTTCGCTCAGTAAAAAAAAATTACGCCACAGTCACAGTTATGTTTTTCCTTGTTCGTTTTCTCCTTGATGTGGATTGAACTCCCGTCAAGGAGATGATCGACGTCGATGAAGCAGGAGGCAGGTTGGAGGTAATAAAAACTTGAAGGTATATTGTAGCGAAATATTTACAGTCATATGTACATCTTGCCGAAGCACACTGATGATAACATAGACATCAACAGCGTCTTACTCTTCTACTTAACTTTTCTTAAGTTAGAGCATAGAACACTGTTACTACATACAAAGAACCGAGTCTCACTGTTCGACCACCGAGTGGTTACGGCCCAGACGAAAGTTGCATCGTACGGAGTCTTACTGATCGATCAGTTAGGTGATTACAGCCTAGACTGAAGGGAAACGAATTCCGTCCAGTCTTAAGTACCTTGCGGTAAACAAAGAAAAGGGGAGGTGGCCACTGGTGGTCCGCCTCGACATTCCCTTATCCAATCCGTTTATCCTCATGTTAAGCCACTCCCTACCGGGCTGTCCTTAATCTCGACAGCAGTGTCATTACAGTGCAGACAGGCGTTTTGGCACTCTTTCCCATCATGGCTCTCCCTCTCCTTATCCCACGCTCTCAGGGATTCTCACGGTCGAAATACATCTGTATCTTAGCCCTGGTGCGTTCACGCCATTTTCCCATACGCATCGAGTTGAACTCGCGGCGCCAGTCGTTAGATGGTTCTGGGAAAGAAAAGGCGTTTGCGTGACCCTGCCTCCCACGCATTCGACCTTGCATTGTTGCGAAAGCACATGTCGGTCGTTGTTGGGGTCACGCATACTGTCGCCTCGAGCGACGGCATAGAGCAGGGGATGTCCTCCTCATTTTCCCACACATTCGGGCCGCCGACCTCTGAGAACGGTCGCTTGACCGCAACCCATGCTGGCCATCGCTGCTCAAAGGAAGCCGTTTGCTTTCTCTTGATAATTGCACAGCCAAAGACCAGGCAGGGGGAGAGCCAAGAAAGAAGCTTTGTACGACGTACCGTGCCGCGCCGTCCCGTCCCGTCCACACGATCGACTTATGAGCGGTAAAACCTAACAGTCACCTTCCCGCCGCATGCTTCGCATAACAACGACTCCTACGGTATGTGGGATTGTTAGTTTAGAATTATTGTTGTGTACGCATGTGCGGCAATTCTTTTATTCGTGGTGGTCTTGTGCATTTGCGCTGTAATTTTAGCCTCAGGATCCTGATCACGGTGTACAGATATATACTGTGATTCTGGTTCAGCAGTCTCAATTCTTCCCTCCTTTGGCATAAGCCTACAGGAGCCAAAGCGTTCCCACTAGCTCACGCCACCACGAGCCACGGGACTCTATTCTTTTTCCCTGGCCGACTGGCCACGAGTGGCGCGGCGCTACAACCCCCAAAATAGAAAACTAGCGTGGGTCGGCAGCACGGTGTAAGAAAAATAATTTCTTACACCGTGGTCGGCAGTGATACGACGCAGACGCAGCGCGTTCAACGATGCAGCATGGCCCGCGTCTCGCATAATTTTAATTTCGCCTCGTGTGGCGTCCTGCGCGTTTCACACAACACCGCGTGCGCTTGTATTCTGCCGTTAGTAGCTTGTAAAACGATTAAATTTTGATAAAAGCAGAGGATTCTTGCTGGGCGTGGGGGCATTCATTGCAATGCGCCTCCTATGCGGTATCTTGGTGTGCCTCTCGATAACTATCGTAACAACGGCGCAAATTGGACGTCCTTGATAACTATACTATCCGTCGAAAAATGTCAACATGGCATGGACGAGACCTTTCCATTTTTGCGAGTGCTAAAGCATACAATATATTTCTTGCATCAAAGCTTATCTATGTTCTGCAGGTATTGCACTCTTCTCGTGTGCACATTCAAGCATTTCACAGGATATTTGCTTGTTTTATTTGGTGCTCTATATGGGAACCCATGAGAAGAGACAACGTTTTTCTTCCACTTGAGAAGGGTTGCCTCAGTCTAGTGCATTTGTTTGTGCGACAGTTGGTATTGCGATCATTTTTTTTATCTTAAGGACGTCTGTCACCCCTTTCTTTTGATGGTTCTTCGAAACCGTCTAAGTTACCACCTTCCTTTTCTTTATGTCACGACAAGTGTTGCTAAGGGATCGCGGTTGTCGGGATTCTTGAAAGAAATTGTTGATACTGTCAACTTTTGAAAGCCAGATTTACATTAGAGTATTTATATAATATTGAAAGAACAATGCTAACCGCAGCACTTGTGAATAACCTTTTCCCAGAACCTGTTTACCGGCTGCTATGTTTGCTTTTGTCTGGAGATGATGTATTATTCTATGTACGTAGAATGTGTATATCGCCAATACCGAAAACGTTTTGCTTTAATCTGCACGCATCCACTCTACGAGTGAAGAGATGGCTCAATGAAAAAGCAATATATATGCCCTGGACTGTAAATTGTAGACTCTGTAATGAATCTGAGACGGTAGAGCATTGTTTTATCCATTGTCGTGACGCAGTTTGTTTTTGGGCATTTTTAAGGGAACAATCAGAAAATGCCTTCCCGTCACAGCTCAGGATATTAGGTTCCTCCTTTTTAAAAAAGAGCCCCACCAATAATACACCGTATGATTTGTTTATGTTATTAAGACTTTATTCGCTGTGGAAAAGTCGCATGACCGACGGACACGCCGAGCCACCAAGATCGATGAGGTCTGTTTCTGAGAAGAAGCTGCTCAAGTGCGCAGTGTTGAGACTTTTGAGCCCGTTACGGAGTGACTTGCACTTCTGAACGCTTATGTGTGCTAGCCTGCATTTTGAAATGCCTCCTAATGTAGAGAACCACGCGGGTGTTGTGTATGTTAAGGTAATCATAAGGTGACGAATTATGTAGTGCGCGGTACACAGTAATAACAGGTCATCTTTCAATGCATTAAAGAAAAAAAGAAGCATGGCGTAATTGCCTAAGGCAGCGCACTGCGGAGCGAGGGGTCGCAGGTTCGAATCTCCGGTCGCGAGCTTCGAAATTTTTTTATGTGTATATCCATACATTTAAATATACGGGACATGACGGCAACGGCAAATTTCCGCCGAGAGTGTCCATATAATTGCTATCGCAATAAAATGCCCTGCTGAAGCTGCCCGGCAGGCCCGTAGCCAGCTCCCCCCCTCCCCCTTCCGAAATTTCGGTGAAGTATGTGTTATTACCAAAAATAAATAATAAATATAGGTGTTTCTCTCAAAAAGATAAGTTTTTCAGCAAGTGCCCCCCCCCCCCCCCCACCCGCCCGAAAAAAATTCCTGGCTACGGGCCTGCTGCCCGCTAACAGCTTTCTAACGGAAGCCGCAACCTACAATAACGCTACGCTCACGGATCACTATGACTGTTCCCAAAGGACAGTCTGCGCGGATTCATTCATTCATTCATTCATTCATTCATTCATTCATTGCAATGGCTATCTGTGCTTCTTTTGGTTGAACCTGCCCTTGCGTGGGGAGAATTCGTAACAAGCATATAAATGGCAAAATTTGAACCATTTTCTTTACATTGTAGTCGTTTAGTTAACTGATAAGATGGAAACGTCATTTCTTTTTTGCTCTACTCTTTAGTGTATAGGTTGCACGTGTAAAGCTATTTAGATAGGCAGCATAAATTTGAAGCAAAACCAGGCCAAGCACGAAGGCTACTGATAATGACTTACACTAGATGCGCCTTCATTCATCTGGCTCCGTTATTCTGTGGGCTGCATGGATTGCAACAGCTGCCGACGTATTGTTGTACTGGTTGTGTACTCTGCTTTCGTGATAAGCGGTGTAGCTATAGTGTTTCGGGGCGTCCTTGGGCTGGCGGGCACCCATCATGGCAAGCCAGCCATCGAAGAAGGCGTTAGCCTTCGATGTCGTCGTCCCTGAGAGGGCAAGTCCTGAAGACGCTGTTGATGCGACGTCTTCAATCGTAGGAATCGAAGTATACTGCGCTCAACTCTTCGGAGGCCGGAACTACCAAGTTACCGCCAACAGCGAAGCCGCTCTGGCTCAAATCGTGGACGCGTCGCACCTCGACATCCGAGGAGAACTCTTCGCCATTGTGCCCCTGGGCCCTCAAGTAACGCAGGTCACCGTTCTCTTTCTGCCGTGCCGCATCCCCAGTGAGGCCCTCACCCAGGCGTTGTCTCCCTACGGGAAGGTGCTCCACATTACCAGAGGACTCATGGGGTCGCGCCCGACCGTGACCACTGGGACGTGGTACGTCCGCATGGAGATGAAATCGTCGTCCCCTGTGCCAAACTACCTGAGGGTGGCAGGTCACCGAGTGACCTGCGACTACAAAGGTATTCAACGCGTGTGCCGACGTTGTGTAGAAAGTGGCCATTTCAGGATGAACTGCACGGCGCCGTTTTCCGGGAGGTGCGGCACCTATGGCCACGACGGAAAGGGCTGCTCCCTTCTGTGCCGTCGTTGCGCTGACCCCCATGACACCGTCGCCTGCACTATCCGAAGGTCGTACTCAGAGGCAGCGTCTAAGGACTTCCCACCGCTTCAACCCGAGACGCCGGACGCGAGGTCGCACCTGCCCCAGGCGCTGCCCAAGATCAAAACACACAGGACGCGACGCCACATCCAACGCCCGCTGTGTCCCCGGTTAGCCCAGACCCGGCCAGCGCTTCCACGGCCGATGATCCGGTGTGCGTCTCGCGCCCACCGGTCATCACCGTCGAACGACATGCCGGCACCTCGCTTCACAGCGGATCTGCTGGGCGGACAGACGCCGGCGACAGCGTGACGTCCGATGCCACACACGCGGCCTCCTCATAGTCGGCGAATCCTCCTACCATCGAGGAGTCTCCGTCTACAGACGACGGAACCGTCCACACGAAGACTTAGACAGCTATTCGAGTGAGACGCCCCTGCAAATTGACGAAGACGCTACCCCCAGCGACGTCAGCCGGGAAAGTGTCGACGTTCTGGTGTCCCCCTCCTTTCGAAGTTCCAACATCAAGCGTCACCGAGTTTCCAGCAGCGACTCGAGAACCCGCAGCCGCGACAGAAGTTCCATGTGGACACCAATGACCCCGGAAGGCCCGCGCCTCCGGTGCGTCGCCCGGCCGCAAGAAATGACTGAACCGCTTGCGGGGCGCGTTCACCCGCTCCCGCACGCACTAAAGGTACTCCTGGCTTTCCGTCCCTTCCTTAGTATCCTTATCTTCTCTTTCATCATGGCTCTCGTTTTAAAAGTCATTACATTTAACGTTCATGGCTTCCACAACCCTCAAAAACAGGCTGAAGTTATAAATTTTGCGCGTTCACTATCTTGTGACCTACTTTTTCTACAGGAAACTAACTTCTTCAAGCTCTCGGATGTTCTGACATTCAAACGCGTATTCATTCATTGTTACTTTTTGTTCGCTAGCACGCATTCGACTGGCGTCGGAGTTATCGTTTTCAAGCGCAGCCTTCTGCGTGACCACCATATCACCTTCGATGCCTTCGGACGCGTGCTGGCGTTCGACTGCACTTTCTTTTCTCTGCGCATCAGATTTGTTGGCGTCTATGGGCCGGCGGTGTCCGCAAACTGCCACTTTTTTTCGTTCCCTTGACACTTACCATTTAAATTCTCGACATTTGGTACTTTTAAATTTCAACTTTGTCTTAGACTCCCACACTGACGTCCGAGGTCCGGGTCGAGGCCGGTCTAACTGTTGTACAAGCTCTAACACAAAACATAGACGCTGCTATGCACTTCGATTTTCCCCCTTTAGAATGACGGCACTTGTCGCAATCGGTTTACCTCGGCAAATTTTGGTACTTATGTCACTCCGTCAAACCCCCGCTGCGCGTTTCACAGAAAGTTCAGCGTTTAATCACCTCGTTCTTTTGGCCTGGTGGTAGGGAATTATTATCGCGCCCCACGTTAGCGCAACCGGCCAGCCGAGGAGGCTTCGCGTTCTCCGACGTGGCCGCTACGGCTTTCATCCTGTCCCTCCGCACTTTATTGCGAGGATTAAATAATGATCGTTGTCGGCCATCCCTATTCGAAACGAATATGACTTCGTGAAAGCCACTCGTAGCCATAAGCGGCATAGCAGAGTGGCCTCTCTTCGGCGGAGTCCAGATGGTATTTGAAGTCGCCACAACTCGTTTGACGCGTGCGGCACCGAGGAGACCTTGCAGCATAACTTCTGCGACTGTCCTCGCTACGATGCACAGAGACGATCCCTCATATTCGCTCTCGCTCGTCTTCACAACAGAACGATGACATTAGAAACAATTCTCCAATGTCATCCTGAAAAGTCATCGAGAATTCAAGCAACCAAGGCATTGCTCAAATTCCTAAGGACAACAGACTTACAAGGGCGGCTGTAGACTTTTTAATGATGCCGCATACCGCACAAGACTGCCGCTCTGCGCTGTGAAGTTATGTGTGTGCGTGTGTGTTCCCCTCTCTTTCTCTCTTTCTTTACTCTTCTTTCAATCTCCCCCATCCCTTCCTCCTGTACGGGGTAGCATACGCGGTTATGCCAAACTGATTAACATTCCTGTCTTTCCTCTCTCCCGTTTTCCTTCCTTAAATAATGATGGTACGCCTGCACAGGCACTCGCGCGTTACCACCTAGGCCCATCCCTACGTGTCCTAGTGCCCGCTGGTCCTATCAACTGTGGTCAGCAGTCCTCCCATTCACCAACTGTGTATCGTGCCCTCCTAGCCTTCCACCGCCGTCTAGAGACCACATGCCCCGAGATGGATGTAGCCGAAGCGAAAGTGGTGGACACAATGGCCACCTTTGTACAGCCTTTGGTACCCCGACACCGGCATGCGGTAATAGGCAGTTTTAGAATAGCGTACGCAAAGCTTTGCGTTAGCTTTTCGCGCAACTGCGCATGCGTCGTACGCTAACCGCTTGCGGGCTCCCGTTAAGTGACGGAACTAGCGGGCCGCAAACGCTAACGCTAACTTAGCGTACGCTATTCTAAAACTGCCTAATGAGT
Organism: Rhipicephalus sanguineus; assembly: GCF_013339695.2. Classification (NCBI taxonomy): domain Eukaryota; kingdom Metazoa; phylum Arthropoda; class Arachnida; order Ixodida; family Ixodidae; genus Rhipicephalus; species Rhipicephalus sanguineus. The sequence continues at coordinate 70,634,512 of NC_051184.2, read as the reverse complement.
CGCCCGTGGAAGCACATGGCCGCAGCGGCGTTGCCGGGTCACCTTCGTGACTTTGTTTGGCGATGGGGCTGGGGCTTGCCCCCACTCGAGATCGGCTGCAACAATGGCAGGTGGTACGCACGTCCACTTGCCTCAACTACCTTACGGTTGAGACCAACCGACATGCGACGATTGAATGCGTGGTCGCCCGAAGTTTTGGCGTGCGGTCCTTGCTGGTTTTCGTGGACAGGGTGTCCGAGGGTTCGTGTCCGGCGGCCGGTTCCCTAGAGGGCGTTCCGCGGCACTATTACTAGTTGCCGGCCTGTTCAGCCTTTCGCTCAACGGCTGCGAAGCCGTCGCTGGGAATTGCCATCGACGTGCTTTATGGCCGAATTGGGGCGCATGAGGTGTGAAATCCTCGCGTTCCTCTCTGAGGAGCTTTTCTTCTTGGGGGAGCGCTGGTTTCTCCGCCATTGGTCATGCCCTTTTGTCGGCTCGTAATCGTAAAATAACAGCGCAAAAGACGACGGACGAGCACACAGAGACAAACGAGCGCAATTTTTTCCCAAACAGCGCTCGTTTGTCTCTGTGTGTTCGTCCGTCGTCTTTTGCGCTGTTATTTTAGGATCACGAGCAACCAACTAGCCCGATTTACCTCCATTGTGCCTTTTGTCGGCGTTGAGCATGAACGGGTCCAACTTATTTTTTGACCGACATGGTGCTAGGCCGCACCGTCGGGTCGGAGTTGATGTGCTGTTTTCTCGCCCTTTCGATCTGTGTTCGCAACCTTGGTATCTCATCTCCTGGTGAATCTACCACCAAGTTGATGTACACGATGGAAGAGTATGTGCACCTACCCATTTACCCTATTCCCTATTGTGTTAATTGCGAGCTATGTTAGTTTGTTGTTATGTTGATCAGACTTCTGCTGTTCGCCCTATGCGAAAGTGTTAGTTCTTGCGATGTACAATTGTGAAAATGTGAATGCATGCCTGAACGCTGATATGTCACGCATAATTTGTGCTCGGTACATAGTGTAAATAATTTTTTTCTAAACAGTAGTCTTATAACTCTCCTCGCTGGTTATCGCGAAACTTGCTGTATATATGCCAGGGAGACCTTACCGCGCCCCCGTAGTAGAGTACATAATATTCTGAATCGTCAACATTTTTTTTCCAAACACACCTTCCAGTACTGCTGTTTTAAAGGCAGGCACCCTTGCTGGCACGTATAAGGAAAAAAATATTGATCCCTGATGCCTCTTTCCTAGTAACCATTCATAACAAGAAAGTGGAACGTGTCTCCATAGAGGTAGTAGCGGCGGTGTTGGCCGTTAAGAAATAGAATTCAAGAACTGTGCATTGTGCTGGGTGCCTAGCATCTTGATGCGGCAGTGTAATGTGTTTGGAAACAGGGTAAGTTGCGTCGTTCTCTGATGAATTCCAGAGGCGCAGTTGGTAGTGTAAAAGCGTAGTTCTTCCAGCTGGCCTGAAGCAGCGCCGAGACGCCGTCTCACCTTCTCCATCCCCCGCGAGAGGCATGGGAGACCACTCCCCGTGACTGCTGTGCACTGGAAGCCTAAATGTACCTTGTCCGAAGAGTGAGAGCGGTCTCTGAGAGCTTTTTCACCGATTAAGCGACTTGTCTGGCTGGCGCCCTCAAAAAGGCTGACACAGTTTATATTTGCACATACAGAGTGCCACCTTCCAAACAAATAGATAGAGCCCGAGCTCTATTTGTTTGGAAGGGGAAGCAAAGATGAATAACACAATTGCGTAACGGCGTGATCAGTAATATTTACGTTGTTAAATACAAAATTTACAGGGCGTTTTTTACACGCACACTTAATACCGACAACCTTTCACCCATGTGACCACTTCACACATGACCACTTCTCATTGGGGACAGGTTGTCGGTATTGACGTGTGCGTGTATTTTCAAATAAAGTTAAGCTGCGAGTCTAGCGCGGTGGTGTGTCCCCCTATCTTCGTTTGTCCGTGTAGTTGCTGCGATGTTTTCAAGATGTTCAAGTACTGTTACCAACTAGCCCAGCTATCAATTCTTCTATCATCCCAAGGATGGAATGACTGCCCGCTAATCTAGAAGCGCAGTCTTTTATTTGTGATAACAGGCCTCGAGATCGGCAATGGCGCGTTCCCTGGCGGGGCAGGAGGAGAAAGTAGCAGCGTGGCCGCCGCCACAGTTGACGCAAAGGTAACCGTCTAGGCAACTACACTGGTGGTGGTGATGAAGACCCGCGCACAACTTGCAGCGCGCCGGCGACCCGCAACGGCGCGCCTGGTGACCGTACCCGAAGCAGTTCATGCACTGAATCGGCACCCGCTGGCAGGGCTCCACCTCGTGCTCCTCTCCGTCAATGGTGACGGTGGCGGGCATCGCGGTCACCTCCGGGCCGAATACAAGGATGACCGTGTTCTTGGGCGTCTCGAGGCATTCGCCGTTGTCGAGACGGGTGTAGGCGACGGCGCGACGCGCCGCGATCACTCCGATCGGCACCAGGGCGTCCATCACCTCTTCGTCCTTGACGTAGAGCGGTATGGAGCGGATCTTGGCCATGTTGCGAGTGTACCACGAGGACAGCTTGACCTGGACCGCAGCGCCCAGCAGGCTCTTCATGCTCTGCAGCTTGACGACGCTCGCGCCGTTACGCAGGTTCACGACGAAACATCCTGTGGCCGTGGTCTTGACTGCGATGACGCTCTCGCTGCCGCAGAAGTCGCGGATAGCCTCGTCGACAGCCTTGGGATCCAGGTCCCAAGCCGTGATGGTCTCGTCTACGAAAGTGATCAGGAGAGGGATCCACGGTTCCGTGTGACCCATACTTCGAGGGCTGGGTGCCGCTGCGTCTTTGCTTCGGCTTTCGTGGTTAGGTACGACGACCGGTGGCGGGACCCGGTTCCCGAGTTCTCTCTCCGTCGAGCCGTTTGCGGCAGAACAGGCAGCGTTTGCACCATTTCCGAGGTGACGTGCAATCGTTTCCTTTACTGTATGGACACCGGCCGCTTCCTTGTTGGTGGCAGATGGTGCGTTATCGTAACTGCTTGCCCTCGTCTCCTCGAAGACAGCCGCTTCGCGAGCTCCTCTGAAGCGCACCCGCTTGGCTGTATCGTGATAATCCGGGAAAGAATAGCTCTCGCGTGGCTCACCCTGGTAATCGTCCTGTGCCGCGCTCTGCTTGGGAGCGCTGTGGCAGCCGGGTGCGCCGAAATCGATGAAGTCATCGTATCCATCACTTGCCGGCAATCGGCGCTTATGTTGGCTCGTCATGAAGATTGCCTGATCTTCCTTGATTGGATGTGGGTTATGAGATGCACAGTCGGGAATATGAGCTTTGCCGGGGGCCGCTGCCCTGAGAACGCCGACTCCCCAAGGAAGGTTATAGAGCACTCGCAAGCTATGCATCAATTTGAGCAGGGGCTTGTGCTCGCAGCTGCGCGATATTCATATTGCCGCAGATTTGCGAACCTTTGAAGAGAAGGCTGTAAAAACGGGGTTGGCGTGCACGAGCAGTGGTCTTTCTTTCACTGATATTTATTTGCGATTGTTTATCGAAACTCTTTGCCGCACATCCGTGTCTGCACAGCGGAAGATCAGACAGAAGAATTGGATCAAGTTTTTTACGAGTAGAAGTGCCAGAAGGAGAGCGACGACCAGCTCAGCACCAGGTGATAAATGGTTCTGGAAGACAATTCCGCAACAATATGAAGTCGAAAGTGCACCTGCGCGGACAGAAATGGGTAAAAGCTTATATTGGCGTTTCCTAAAGAAAAAGTTCATGACTAAATATTGCAAGGCTGAATCGTTTCACGGCACATTGACAACGCTCTTACCGAGGATGTCATTGTATTATGGCAGGGGTCTCAAACTCACCTCATATAGCGGGCAGCAGTCACGAAATTTAGTCACACAACGGTAGCGGGGGTGGAGGTTGGGGTAGGGGGGGGGAGAGCTTGGACACAATGTCACCTAACGTTACCGTTTGAAAGACCGCCTTTCCTATCTCCTATATATCGGTCATTTCAGACGGTGATTTGACGTCAGGTCTAGAAAAAAACGCCAGGCCTGCGCTGAAACCGCAGCACAGTCACAGCGAAAGCTGGAAGAGCGGGGTTTCTAGAGCACGTTGTAAGCTCTCTTGGGGCGACAATACAAGTACACCAGAAAGGTACCCACTACGCCATAAATCACAATTTTTGTGTAGTTGGGAAGCACCTACTAAGCCATTATTCGTCATTCGGCGGAGAAGCGAGGCACCAGCTACACGTCTGCAAGGCATTATGTGCACTTTGTTAACGCGACGACTGATGACGATGAAGGATTATGGCTCAGCCCTTTGTAAGGGGTTGGAAGCTTTAAACGGCCCACCAGTTATGTAATTTGCATTGGGTGACGCCCGGTCGCTATTTCCCTCTCCCGTCATGCTGTATAACATACGTTGACGTGGGAGAGAGTGGGGGGGGGGGGGAGGCGAAGTACTTTACTGAGACCCCGAGAAAATGTATCATGCGCTTATGGGCTTCCTTGGCAACCAACACAAGTGCACTTGCGAAGAACCCACTACGCTATAGATCATTGTAATTTTACTGAGACCCCGAGGAAATTGATCATCCGCTTACGGGCTTCCTTGGCAACCAATACAAGTGCACTTGTGAGGAACCTACTACGCTATAAATCATTGTAATTTTACTGAGACCCCGAGGAAGTGGATCATCCGCTTATGGGCTTCCTTGGCAACCAATACAAGTGCACTTGTGATGAACCTACTGCGCTATAAATCATTGTAATTTTACTGAGACTCCGAGGAAATGGATCATGCGCTTATGGGCTTCTTTGGCAACCAATATAAGTGCACTTGCAAGGAACCCACTACGCTATAAATCATTGTAATTTTTGAGAAGTAGGGCATCAGGCACTGTGCCATTTTTCTTCATTCTACAGAGAGCCGTGGTACCTGCTAAACGCATGTAAGGCATTATGCGCACTTTGTTGATCCTGTGCCTGATGACGATGAAGAATTATGGCAGATCCCTTTGTAATGGGTTGAAAGCATTCAACAACCTACTCGTTGCGCAATTCGCATTGTTTGACGCCTGGTTACAGAGAGAGAGAGAGAGAGAGAAATAACTTTATTTATCTCATCTTAAGGGAAAGGGGCTGCGAGATGAAGGCGAGGGATCCTACTCGCGGTAGGCCTCCTCTACCACCTCAGCCCACCTCAGGATAGCCTCCTGAAGTGCGGGGTTGTAGCTGCGCATGGCAGCCTCCCACAGCTCCTGACTACTTAATTGTTTACGAAGGCTCTGGGGAGGGGAGTGACGTTTGCATTGCCACATAATGTGGTTAAGATCCGCTCGCCTGACAGAACCAGCGCTTATCGAACACCCACACTGGTAGACATATTTTGAACTACCTAAATATTATCCCAGCACCGATGACCAAAGAGAAATTTAATATACCCCATCAGATTCATGAGAATTTTGATATCCCTCCTCTCCCTAAAAATATGCATCCTGTTCATCACGAGCATAGAAGGCAACAACGAATTAAATCTCTACAGAAAAAGTTCTTTAACTCCAAAGACGTGGTCTATGTCGACGCCGCAGAGTATCCGTGTGGACAGAAATTCGTTTTATCAGTTGTTAACTCCACTGGCAGTGTTGTAACGGCAGCATCCATTCGAGCCTCGTCTTCGGAGGAAGCGGAGGAGGCCGCGGTGGCACTCGCCGCAACAATTGCTAATTCGTCTCTCATTGTAAGTGACTCAAAAACTGCCATATACAACTTCGGAGCGGGTAGGGTTTGTAGGACAGCCCTAGCCATTCTCTCTCGTAATCCGCCATCCCAACTTGTTACACCAATCTGGACACCAGCTCACGCAGGCCTAATTGGTAATGAGGCGGCTCATGCAAGCGCTCGAGCTTTCACGATCCGAGCGCAGGCTAGGCTAGGGGACGCTTCAGAAACCAATAATCTTCCTCCTGCATTTACCTCTAAGGACAGATTGGTTACGTACCACGACATTTGCGGGCATTACCGCCTAGGTCGCCAAACCCTCCCGCCTTTACTACGTCGGTCCTCACGCAGCCGCGAGGTTCTATGGCGTAGACTACAAAGCCGCACTTTTCTTTCCCCTGTCTTACGCCTGGTTACAGAATTCGCGTTGTGCGACGCTTGGTGCTTATTTTACTCTTCTACCACGCTATATTGCATATGCTAATGTGGTTCCTTCCCGACATGAAGCCTGTATAGGACCATTTTGCGAAGCAGTTTCAAGCACCGGCATGGCTCAGAGGTTGAATACTGGGCTCCCACGCAGAGGGCCCAGGTTCGAACCTCGTTCCATCCGAGAATTTTTTCTTATTTCATTTTTTTTCTTATTTCGAGCGATACTGGTTACGGACACCGGCGGCGGCGGCGGCGGCGGACAACTACGGCGCCAAAAACGGCCGGTGAAATGATCTCATAACAGCTTTCGCTGTAAAAGCATATACTGATTTCCACCATAACTCAAACCAGGACGCTGATTTTGAAATATAGTGTCCGTTCCACGGTGATGTTTCAACTCGTGGTGATCGCATGCGCTGTCTCACAAAAACAAGTGCTGGAGGTCAGTCCCATTTCTGTAGCTTACCCGGACAAACCGCTATTAATTGCAATAGGCCAGAAAATCATGCGAGTGCACGCTACTCAGCAAAGTCACAAAACTTCGTTCTATGTGAAGCCGCGGGCCGCATGCGGCCCGTGGGCACTGGGTTTGGGACGCCTGTATTATGATATGACCTATCACAGACCTTTTATTCATACTGCAGGCAAATGTGCTCTCCCATGCAGGATGGGCAATGGAGTAATAAGATAATTACAAGGTGAAGACAATACAAGAAAAAATAAAATAGAAACAGTACGTGAAAAAGATGCAGCCTATAGCCTGGACAATAATAAATGCTTGCCTTAGCACAGTAAATAAAACGAATATAAGGAACACACATGAAATTACAGCTTGATGAGAAAAGCTGCGCAAACAACAAAACATCACTAAAATTTTATGAGCGAAAAACGGCCCCTTTTGGACATAATTAATCATGTCTGGAGCACGGGAGAGATCCCTGTTGTTTGGAAGACAGCATGGGTGGTGCCAGTCCTTAAGTCCGGAAAGGATCCTGCGTGCCTCGCATCATATCGACCAGTATCACTTACATCATGTGTATCTAAGTTGATGGAAAGATTGATATGTACAAGATTAACTTGGTACCTTGAGGAAGGAAGACGATGGCCATCGTGTATGAGGAGATTTCGCCCACGACTGAGTGCCCAGGACAGTGTTTTGGACCTATTGAGCCACATCGAGCACTACCACGTCAGCAGCCTCTCGACACTCGCGGTCTTCATGGACGTTGCCAAGGCTTATGATTGTGTGTTTCAGGCAGGCATCGTCAACGGGCTACAAGCCATGGGGGTGTCAGGAAATGCTCTTCGGTTCGTACATGAATTTCTTAGAGACCGCTCTGTCCCGGTTAAGCTTGGAAATGTATCGAGCGAAGAGCGACGCGTTTCCCTCGGCGTCCCACAAAGAAGTGTTCTATCTTCCTTGATTTTTAACGCTGCCATGGCCAGCCTTCCTGACACCCTGAACTTAGCTCTGAAAGCAGTTAAAATATCAATCTACGCCGATGACATCTGCATTTGGATCTCAGGGTACCAGCACAAACGTTTGGCCCGGATAGCGCAGGGACCCATTTCAATCATTGAACGCCACTTGTCGACACTTGGCCTGTCTTTATCAGCGGAAAAATCGACCTTCATGCTCTTCCCGGGAGTGAGACGGACAGGGGCGTAGCCAGAAATTTTTTTCGGGAGGGGGTGGGGGGTTCAACCATACTTTATGTATGTTCGTGCCTGCGTTTGTATGTGTGCGTGTATACATACGCAGGCAAAATTGAAAAATTCCGCGGGGGGGGGGGGAGCTGAACCCCCCCCCCCCTTGGCTACGCCCCTGGAGACGGAAATCAACACGTCTGTCGCTGAATATTCGAGGCCACCCAATTCGTTGTGCAACAAGTGTGAAATATTAGAAGAAAAGGACGACGATGGGACTAGCGCATTTTCGAGCGAGCGGCTCGTGTCTCGCGCTGAACTGAATCAGGAACGGCCTAGAATGGACGCGTTGCAAATGTGCTACGGGCAATAAAGTCGCCCCTTTTTCCGCTCATCGACAACAAGCTACTATGGCGACGTGCGGTTGATGGTATAGTCACTGCATCAGTGGAAAGGATCAACGCTCTTCGTCGCATGGCAGGGGTACGTTGGGGCAACAATCCTATGTCCATGCTTAAATTGAACGCTGCACTCATAACACGCCGCATTCTTTATCAGCTGTCGTTGATATCACCATCACCAAGCCAGTTCGAACGCTTAGAGGCAATGCACAGAAAGGGTCTCCGCTTGATGATGGGAGTTCCTCAGGCGGCCTCAAACAAGAAGGTCACTAATGAAGCCGAGTCTCTTCCGCTCCGCCTTTTGGCGTCTCAGGCCTTATTGACGCAGCTGTCAAGACTGGGAGAATCCTTCGCAGGCACGGCGCTTCTCCGGCGGCTAAGAGCAAGAACTGGCTCACATTTTCACGCGGCGCTGAACACATTTCGATATTTAGGCTTGAAATTGCCGAAACGGCGCCCTATGGACCCGCCATGGTCTTTTGTGGATGTTGCCTGTAACTTCAGCGTACCCAAGCTACCAGCGAAACGCACCATTCCAACCGCGGAAGCAAAGTTTCTTGTGCTGGACCACTTGAGTACCATGTACCAGGGCCACCTACAAGTGTACACCGACGGATCCGTGTGCACACAAACGGATAGCTGCGCAGCGGCTTTCTGCATACCCTGCCTTGGCGTGTCAGGGTCGGGCCGCCTGGATCGTGTGGTTTCGTCCACAACGGTATAAAGCGCTGCAATCACCGCGGCTTTGCGAAAATTGCGATCCTTTTCTGCACGAGATGTTGTAGTGCTGACGGACTCCAAGTCGGCGCTACAAAGACTGCATCGTGGCCTACCTCAAGAAAAATTCACCAGGCAATCTCTGGCGCTCATTAAACACCTTATTGGCAAGAGCTTTAATATAAAGTTTCAGTGGATCCCATTCCACGTTGGCATTGAAGGCAATGAAAAGGCTGATGCTCTTGCATGCGAAGCGCGGACATCTGTTGCAAAAGTAAGAACTCCTAAAACTTACCAGAACAACAAAGATGCGATACGCAATCATTTCAAGGCGATCTACAAGTTTCCACACCAAGCATGTGTAATCAACGGACTTTCTTGTGAACAAGCGACACTGTTGTACCGCATAAGAACCGGCTCCGCATACACCCCGGCTTGGTCATTCAAGACTGGGCGATACGCTTCCCCGCTTTGTGCCTTCTGCAGTGACATCGGGGACATTGAACATGTTATTTGGCTTTGCCCGCAGTTTGATGTGGAAAGAGCAGCGATGGTCCGCACCTTGCAAAAAGGTTGTCATAGGCACCGGACATTTGAAGACGTCATTTTTCCTGAAGGGCCGCGGCAACGAGGAGGAGCGTGCAACGAATTTTGTTGGTCTACCTGCGAGACACTGGGCTGTTCGACACCTGGTGACATACGCCTACAATTCAGGAAATGCTCAGGCGGAACAATTGCCGGCCATGCAGGCCAGGCTAACCCCGCCTGCTGCAACATCACCACCTCCACCACCACCACTTTACAAAAAAATTGAGGAAAAAGAAATAGTTTCAAGAACTGCTTAAGGTGGTGATAAATTATGGTACGAAACGGCCCTTTTGTAATGTTCCTTGGTCGTAATACATGAACACGAAGGGAATTACATTAGTTTATAGCACGCGGATAAAAGCTGTTCATGTGTGATTTTGTTTCAGCAAACATTGGCTTTTCTTTTGAGATTTGTATTCTGTCCGAATACTACAACAAATTGTGAGCGTCGCAGCTGCTGCTGACGGTGACGTGCCGAATGGCTCTCACATACTGAGGCATTGATTGATTTATAAAGAATTGCGAAATGCAGAGCACGTACAGGCACCGATTGCAATAATGCGTGTATATCGTGCCGGACAGGTGTAGGCATCTCCTGTCAACAGGTTGCTTCACCTTGCAAAGTACGTTCAGCTGACAGGGCGCAGTTGAAATTAAAGATCAAGGATCTGTGTGCCCTAAGGACACTCACAAGAAGGGGTTTATTCTCTGATCCCAAATGTGATTTGGCTTGTGATGGAGCTGTTAGTGGAGGCGCATGCTAGGCCAAGCAATATGCTGTTTCTATGACATCACACACTTCTTCCTATTTATTTTTTCTCAAGCTATAATAAAAATTCAGTCGTAAGTCGTCAGCGCTGTGTCTGTCTGCTCTCATTTAGTTGTCTCAATTCATGCTTTGAGACCAAGTGGCCTGCCCACAATCAGGGTTATAAATTCATTTCGTTCAAAATCAAGCCATCACCACATTTCGCGGGCCCACTGAATAACCTACCGGTTTCTGGTAATAGATTAGACACAAAATTTATGACTCATTTTTATTTCCTTATTAGACAGCTTTCGACAAAGTAATTAAGCTATTCAGCAGTAATTCCTTGTCGGTTGCAAGACATGTTTAATTGGGTTGGCTTCTCATGCGAGCCGCTCAAAGCGCACAACTTCAGCGCGGCTTCGGACACGGGATATGATGATACCCATCCTGCCATCGAAATCGCATGTGGTGGTTTCATGGAACAACAGATACCAGTGACGTGTGCGCACATATTACGACGTTAGTCGCTCTACCGAAAGCTGTCTAATTGAGAACTCTGCGGGTAAGATTGGAGAGCAGGTTCCTTCGCGTTTACGACAGAAACGTACGAATGGAACGACCTGTTTAGCAGCTGTCAACGACGCAGCCACTGTACGCCTTCCAACCATAGCGTCGCTATAACCACGAGATTGGAGTTCTTCGCTATACCGTGCTATCACTTCTCGATGTTTAGTGACGCGGATATTCTCGATCACGTGTGAATCTCTCGGCGCTTCTGTGCGCTTTTGTGGTGCTCCGGAAGCGTTCATACTGTGTGACGTAAATTTGGAGATCAAAGCTGAGTAAAAAGAAAAAAAAAAGGAAAAAAAAAAAGAGCTGACGCAGAAGCTTGGTCTGAATGGCACTTTTAGGTAAGCGGAGCTTTTGACCACTAAGGCTTTCCCTGAAAATAATGAGGATAATATTAATATTGGGCACTAGAGCACGGAAAGAAACACAACATCAAAATGTCCCAGCATAGCGAAATGTGCAGCGACGACGAAATATGCAGTGACGTCATTAACACGTCATACAACGTGACATCACATGATGACGTCATCTCATGACATCACTGATGGGTGATAGGGGGGGCCGATCCTGCAGGCACTGCAAAACCACGTGAGGTGCCGTAAGTTACCACTACGTCAAAATGTCCTAGTATAACGAAATATGCAGCGTGAAACAATAAATAGCCCATTGAATTCGCTCGTGGAATAACGGCGAATTCGAGTGCGACGTCGTTCTCGTTATTCTCCATTGTCCACCTGCAAATCTTGACAAAACAATAAAAAAGATAGTCAATTTTCATTTCACAACAAAGGGAAGCTCCTGGTTCCAGCCCACAAATGGCATTTGCCGATTGTGTTAAATGGAGCTGTCATGCCGCCGTTTGTCCGTTTCGCGATTTAGACAAGAAACAATCACCACCATGCAGGCGCGTGGTCTCTTCGTCATCTTCTTCATGTTCTGCTTCACTCCCCGAACAAGTGCGCCTGGCTCGCGTCCTCCCACTGCGCCGATTTGTCTTGCGTGGAATGCAATATCTTGGATGGGCGAAAGAACGAGTAACGGGAGAGAGAGAGAGAGAGAGAGAAAGAATAGATAGCCTAGTTCCCACCACCTCTGCTGCGCCACAGCCTTGCGCGACTCAGTGAAAGCTGCGCAAATTTGATTTATTTGTTTATTTATTTATTATAAATACTTTCAGAGCCCGATGTCATTACAGAAAGGAGTGGCTAATACACATACAAGTGTGCAAGAAACAAGAGTCGTGTTATGCATCCGCCTAAGACGACTCGAAGGCAAAACATCGCCCTCTTTTCCTTCTCAGTCGAAGTGCTAATCCTCTTCCCCCCCCCCCCCCCCCCCCCCCCCCTTCCGAAATCTTTCTGAACCTAACGTGGTTTGCACTGTCTCCAGGATCGGAGGCACTGCAAGAGTTGGGCACCCTCGCTTGGTTTCGCACTACTTCTGGCGTCGGCCCAACTCTGACCAAGCGACTGTCATGTGATCACGTCATTAACTGACGTCACAAAATTTGGCGATATTTGACGTCATGATGGCGTTATTGGTGACGTCATCGCGTGATCATGATTTTTTGCATCATTCGTGTTGATGCCGCCGACGCCGCCGGTCAGTTTTCGTGTGATGCATCTAAGGGTTTCGCCTTAATAATACAATTTATGAAAATACAACTTAATAATGTAAGGTATCTTGAATGACACTTTTGAAGTTAGCGTCAGTAATTGCAGCGATGGAAGCGGGAAGCTGGTTCCATTCTGTGCTGATTTTGGGGATATATACGTTAGTTCGGCAAAATGGCGCAAAAACCTTAAATTTGCGGCCCATGCGTGATGAAGTGTAACTCGGTTGAACCAAAAGATGGTGAACCCTGTATTTGATAATAAATTTACTAAGTAGGTGCTATTACATGAGGCAGTGGGCCTTCACAAATCGACGCATCATGAAGCCGCCTCCCTTCGCTTTTCCACGTCAATATGTCATCCTTTCATGTGACCTGGCGCTCGACATACTTAGTCCAATGTGCTTGGTTTTCGGTGGGTTTGTGATGATGGGCATGTGTGCAGTCAATTTGATAATCACTTCGCGCACATTTTTTTGCCGATATATGCCAGCGCCACTTCAGTCCCTTTATGCAGCGCGTAAATTATTCTCCGCGTTGCATGTGCGCCTATGTGACAGCCACACATCGCTGGCGCATTCGTTGTACTTTTCTGTAGAACTCACGCTCAGCGTTGGCAGCACTGTTGTAGAGGACGCCAAAGCTCATTCACCGTGAGCTTAGGTTGCATCAGATGTCAGCTTGTGCGAGTCTTTGAAATGTTATAAAGGCGAGAACCTAAGGCTTAGATGACTCATCAAACGCGAAAGGTGACCGTCGGCGTCAATGCAAATGATTGAAAAAAAAAATAAAAGAAAGCCAAAAAGCAACCGGCACGCCTTGTGGCTCCATGCATCATACAAGACGCCTAACGTCCACTAATTCACCATAAAGAAATGGTTGAGAGCAATTAAGGAGTACGTCAAAGTAGTGCTTTGTGTCTATATGAAGTAAAATGAGCAACTGAAAGTATTTAAGAGGTACTTCAGAGTAATTCAGAAATAACTGAGAGCAGGCCCGTAGCCAGGAAGGGGACCTAAAGGCCTGCCTCCCCCCCCACTCCCGAAATTTTCGTAAAGTAGGCGTTTTTACCAAAAATAAGTAATCAAAATAGGCGTTTTTCTTAAATAGACAAGGTTTTCAGGAAGTGCCCCCCCCCCCCCAAAAAAAAAACTCCTGCCTACGTGCCTGACTGAGAGTAATTAAGGAGCGACTGAGGGTAATTAGTAATTAATTGGCAGTAATTAATAAGCAAGTGAAAGTAATTGAGAGTGATTGAAAATGATGTCGGTATAGGACAGACGCTAATATAGTGATAATGAAACAATAAACGCAATAGAACAAGGACACAGAAAGGAAGGCGACAACACGAGCGTTTTTCATTATGACGTACCAACGAGCCCAACTATTTATTCTTCTAATATAGTGCAGACGTAATGGCTCTCGCCGTACAGCCCTCTTACCATGCGATAAGGCATTCTGTGAATTCTTATCGCACTCCCACCTAGTTCTTATGCTTCCATTTTGACTGTCGCCGTTGTCAGTATTGTCAGCACGACAACTAAACTTTGTGTCTTTAATGGGGTCACTTTGATGACGGACTTTGATGTGGTCGGCAGAAGAAATCAGAATGTACGTTAACGGCGAGCGATTCGCGATCTGGAGATGGTGATTATGCGCGTAATGTCTACCATACAATTGAGCTGAAAGCCTGGTACAATGCAGTTTTAAGACAACCTTGGTGCACCACAGCGCAACTCTTGAGACGAGGACGATAAGAAGGACAAATAAGGCTCTTCTCGTCCTCGCCTCGGTAGCTGCGCTGTCGTGCACCGTGCATCGCCAACTCGCCCAAGTTTTCACATTATTAGGTTTAGGATATCCAGTTCCAGACTGTGCGACGGATGACGTTTGTATTCCAACAAAATGTGTACGCATGACACTGCTTAAAATGTGGTGACGAAACATGACAAAAGAAGCATGAAAATGCAGATGTGAAAGCAGCGATGAAACGATATACGAAAGCCGTAACCGTAAAATATATGCCTTGTTTAGATCTGAAGTGCAAGTTAATGAGGGTAGCGTGATAGCATGACAAACTATGTGAGGTACTTAAAGGGGCCCCGCTACACTTTTACAGCATGGTCAGAAAACGCTCCCGATCGGTAGTCGAGGCTCCTGAGAACCCGCGAGCGAAACAGTATAGCGCAGCACGGGGCCCGGGATTTGCAATAAATTCGCAAAGTCAGCTAAAAAGCGCTTCCTCTTCTCTCGACAAAAAAATGATGCTTACGGCGTCACAGCCAGGTTCCTCGCCATTGGCTGATTTGAACATGGCGCGCTCGGCAGTTACTGCGGCCGCCGCGAGAGGCCGCCACTCGCCCGCGCGATCGCACTAAAAGTACGCCACGCGTTTGAAGAAAAAAAAAATCACATCATATCGACGGAGTAAATGATGATGAGTGGGCGAAGCTGCGGAGGTTCATCGGTAAACCGTGAATCTTCCGTGAATTCTGCCCAGTACATCATCACCGACGTGAGATCGGGCGCGTTTATACTAAAGGTTCGATAAGAGTTATGATGACTTGCAGCTCACTTTAATTTTACATGTACGCTGTGAATTTTCATTGTTTAGAAAACCATTGCTTTAGAAAACATCTGGCGTCTTTCGTTAAGCAGATGGCGTCTTTTCGTTTTGCTTTAGAAACATCTGGCGTTCTTTCGTTTTGCCTTTAGAAAACATCTGGCGTCTTTCGTTGGTTTATTTCATCAATCAACGGCGTTTTGAACAAAATTTTTATTGTTTAATCACGCACAGGAGAAATCTCACCAGGCACTACCTTGGAGGTAAACAATGGCTGCTAATGGGAATGAGAGACAGAAGAAGTCGGCTTTGGCTAACACTTACACTTCTACTAACGTTTCCTACTGGAACTTGCCAATGGCTGCTAATGGGGAATGAGAGACAGAAGAATTCGGCTGTTAGTTAACGCGCACGCTGCGAATTTTTTATTGTTCAACAACGCACAGGAAAAATCTCCCACCGGCACCACCTTGGAGGTCAAGATCTGGTACTAGCGTTACGAATGGTTATGCACGACTACTACTACGAGGGACGAACGGGTGCCGCCTTAAGGAGCTTCGCCCCTAAAAAATGAAAATGTGCTCAAGGTCAGGAGGCCCGCGTGACGCACCTTCTTGTCCCGTGCCCCCCCCCCCCCTCCCACCCTGCCGTACTGCATGGATTCTAAAAATTTTAGCGGTGTTTGATTCGTGGGGAAATAAGTTCCTTTAGTGAAGCCATTACATCGCTACTTGGAACAGTGCTGCAGGGCCCCTTTAAGAGAAGGGTAACATAGCATTTAAAATTTTTTGCGTTATGTTTGCGCCATGGTACGGACATTCGACTCTTGCAGTATAAAAAAGAAGAAACTGTTCAATCATGTAGAAATTTAGTAATACTAGCACGGCTCGGCAAACGTTTCATTGGCTCTAGAAACCCCGATGCTCAAAGTAATAAAGGCAGCCAGATCTCACGAAACAAAAACTTCCAAAAATCCATTTGCTTTCACATGAACGTGCTGGTTGAAGGAAGAAGAAGCTGACTTGCAGGGAAGGCGACACGACAAATGAGGTGTGTAGACATTTTTATTCTATTTTTCGGCTGTTTGCCGGTTCTGCGATTAGTATTCGAGAGAGTCATTGTAGAACAGTGATCCTGTATGCGACCGTGCATCGACGCGCAGTAGATTATAGAAGCATTTTCGTTAGCATTGCTCTTCTTAGACAGAGTGATGAAGGCGCTGACGTCGCTGCGGACATTAGGTGAAAACAGAGCTACCAGACGTAGCGAAGCAAAGCACGCTGCTATGTAATGTAATGACGCACCTCGACTTTTGTATAAGCACTTTAGCGAGAACAGAAAACAAGGTATAAAACAAGCTGCACTCACCAAAAAGAAAAAAAGAAACATCGAAAGACTCTGAGATTGTCATCAAGCATATGCCTGAATGATTTCTCAGCCTGGCAAATTAACTTATCTATTTTGTCTGTTGTATTAACGAGAGCACAGCAGACGCATTTACCTTCAGTTTTTTCCATCTCAAAGGTATGGGCGCGAAATTCAAAGAACACCGGTTTGCCTAGATTTGGATGCACAATAAAGATCCCCAGGGGGTCGAAATTAATCCGGTGTTCCTCACTATGGCGCGAGTCATAATCATATTGTGGTTACGGCACGTAGAACCCCAGAAAATATTATTATTACTATTATTATTACCATCCATCTCAAAGGTTTTAAACGTTTTCTTCGTTTTATCTGGAAACCTAAAAAGCGGTTTCCACTGAACAAATCTGGGTTTACTATTAAGAGCTGGTAAGCTTCGTCACATTGTTGTCGTATAGCCTATATCGACGAATATGTCATACCGGCAGATTTATCGTTCTTTACGTGTCAGGGCTGTGTCATACGAAAGATTTTTTTGCACATACTCAACGTACTGCTACTTGTGCTTAGTTCTACAGGGTGTGCTGTACAGAATTACTTTTTGCAATAGTAGTATCCAGCTTTACTCATAACAATTGCTGGGGTATTACGAGCCTAAACCGGGATATTATTATGAAGCACGTCGTAGTGGAAGGCTCCAGATAAATTCACGACCTTGGGCTATGTATTTGTTTCGGTTGCGCAGTGAGCCATAAGAAATGTTCTGCAACAAATCACTTGTTTTTGAATCATTAAACGTATGTCAAGGCTTTGCGCTTCATGTGCCTGTCAGTCAGTCAGTGCTGGTTTGGGTGCACAGCGGTGTATTCTTTCCGTGTTAAATATGCATATGTATCTGTCACCTATCGGTGTAAAACCTTGATGAAATATTTCATCTATATTTGAAATCCAAGTGGGCAAAGAGGCTACTTTGATTGATTAGCTGCAGCGTAAAGGCTTTTTATGCTGTCACTGGCAACATCTGTCGAAACGGTGATCGTGACTAAGTGCGTTTATTTGGTCTTTGTTCAACATGTCTCCAAGGCTTTGAGACAACGCGAGCTCCAACACCTGGCGTACATGAAGGCGGCGCACATAAAGCCACGAACTAGCTATGTGCGCCGAGCCTTCGCACAAGCCGTTGAGTTCAGGCGAATTAGGGTGCATGGGCCTCCAGGGCCTCCTACTCGTTCATTCAGCGCAGAGATCACGCGTGGCCGCCGCGGCAGAGCTATAGTCGGTTACAACCTCAGAAAAAGAAAATGCGGAAAATTTGCACTAAGTTGCGCAGAGCTTGCCATAGTGAAGCTGATTGATCCTCAGCTCGTCGTGCTGCAGCACGGGAGTTACAACGCCGGCGGCGATTGGATGCAGCGTGCTTGGCCGAAGTAACGGCAGCCAAGAGACGGCGACGGGCAGACTCGGAAAACTCGACAAGCTTATTTCCACTCTGGATGTGTTGAAATCTTTGTCCCTGAGCCGGCGGTTGCTGTGGCGGTTGCTATGGCGACGGCTCGGCGGCGGCTTGGCTAATTTTAGCACAGATGGCGCGCAGCTGTAGCGGTTACTATGGCAGCGGCGCAGCAGGGGTTTTTTGTTAACGGACGTCTTACTGCCAGCTTTAACAGCTTCGTTTATCGCTTACTTATTTTCGTGACGTCAAGCACTTCTCAAGTGTTTCAGATAGCTGGCTCTGCAACACACACCCAGGTTTCTGTCGCTGGTTTCAGGTAGGAAACCTGAACGCCCTGGTAAATTTCGTCAGGAATTCTGGCATCGCCGCTCAGTCAAACGTAACGTTTCAGGTAGTAACGACGGGCCTTCAACTCTAAATATGCGTACTATTTACATTAGCCGGGAAAAAGTACTCACGGTTCGAGCAGAAACCAGCTAGCACTGCTGTCTCTTTCAGGTGAGGGGCAGGCACTCCGCTGTTCTGTGGGTGCAGCTGCCATTTTTCAACGATGTAACTGAGTATAGCTGGAAATAAGGTACGCTCACACACACCCTCCTTCCGGCGTCGTCCTCCTCTCACGCTCGCACGTGGCCCCTAGCACCCACAGCGAACCACTGCTGGCGCGGGAATGTACCTTATCGCAGTTGATCGCAGTTGGTCGTTATTCGGTACATTACGGCGACGTCGACGGCAAATATTTAACCAGAAAGACCATACAATTGCTGTTGCAATGATATCAACGCGCCCAACTTACTCTGTAACAACAGATGAGTCGCCAAGGCCTGGAACCGCCCTCGGCGATGGAGAGAGGGAGTGAATCGACGTCAGGCCATGTGCAACAGAAGCAGCAGCAGCAGCCCGTATACACGTGCCGGTTCTGCTTGGACACCAACAACCAAATGAGCATGGTGATGCCCTGCAACTGCAAAGGTAAATCTAACAATAGAATATCGTAGGTACAGCGCAACATCAGTGGGGAAAAAAAAAACGACAGACACGAAAGAGGGCTGACTTACAACTAAAGCTTATTGAAGGTGCTCCGGCCGCTTTTGCAGAAATATATACGCATTCTGCAAATTCTTTGCAGAATGCGTATATATTTGTGAAGCAAAAACTAACGCACCTGTTGGCAGTCACCTCTGGTTCTGTTTGGTCTTTCTTGTCGTTGTTTTATCGCGCTGTGTTTTTTCACTGTGCTCACAAAACATGTTACGATCGAAATTTTCGTAAGAAATTATTTCATCCAATCACGATGCGCGACAAATCATTAGCAAACTCGGCTGAGCAATGGGAAAGTGCACTTACGAAAGAGAAATTTTAGGAATTTGGCCCCAGTTACATGCATGGTTACGCAACATGCATAGTAAATCGTACGGACAACAATGTAAGCAAAGCGACTCGTACCAAGGGAGCTGCGGGCGACTGAAGGTTACCCTCCTCGGAAGCCGTGGTGTTTGTCCTCCATTTCTTCGCCGAGTGGTCGAGGTCAAGTTCTGCTTTTCTGTAAACACTCCGCCATTGGCCTATCAACTGCGCTAATGACATGTCCAGCAATGACACGACAGTATTTACTTAATTCGCTTATCTTATTGTCAGGTAGCGTTGGCGACATTTGGCCAACGTTGCAGGCGCATGGCATGAGCAACTATTCTTTCCCGCACACGACATTCCCCCCTGGAGAAAGTTTGCCACGTTATTTTTCGTTGAGAAACTTTCCGATCACTTTTTGTGACGCAGGCAACTTCAGCCACGCCCACGCCAACTGCGTTGCAATACAGATATATCAGAATCGAGTGTACGCCTGCCACATCTGCCATTATGACTTCAACATCCGCTGGGACAACCAGAAGGTACGCCAAGGCGACGGCCACACGCGTCAGCTGACGTTTCCTACGCTGTTTTGAAGACGAATCCTAACCAACTCGCCTAAATGCCTGTTCCCTAGACTTTACTGTATGGGTTCACGTACATAAACCAATAACATTGAGTGGCCTCAATATTGACAGGCCGAATAGAAAATATTTCTCGGTAAGTGTGGTTTGAGACTGGCCGACCCGAATCGGCGTCGGGTGGCTGGAATATTACGTTGGGTTATCATCTTGTCACTACAATTTTCATGCACTCTCAAGTGTATTTCGCTATTTTGTTGTCCTAGTAAGCCTACAAAACTTATCTGAAAATGGAACTACCTGCAACACGTATTAACTTTTTGTCATTTTAGCGCAAATTTTCCAGCTGCATTTACAAACCTCTACGAATATCCCGTAATACGCTCAATTTCACATAAATTTGCATATATATCACATCCACGATATGATGGTTCTGCTCAATGTTCCCATTTCTATAAGCTTGCATATTTCCATATTTTTTTTCCAACGCATAATGGCTGTTGTCTCTATTTCTGCCACAGCGTAATCATTGACAGGAACTCGTCTTACGGTAAATCTGTGCCTAGTTTTTTTAACTGAAAGTCCATAATAAATTTATGTTTCGAGACGATCGACTAGCACGTTGTTGTACGAATAGGGTTAACATAAGAACTCGGTCCTTGTGTTAACCGGGCACCAATGCGACCAGTGAGCGTTGGATGCCAAGCGAATATACCTGTATGCGTTGTGTACCCTCAGAGTTTCGTGGACTGGCTGCTCGACAGCGACAACCTGTCCGACCACGTGCTGTTCGCTCTGAGCGTGCTCTTCACGCTCAGCCTGGTGCTGGTGCTGACGTTCGCCTGGCTCCAAGCTACGCAAACGCTGGCGCGCTTCTCCTGGCTGCTGGCCTTGCCGCTCGCCCTTCTGCTGCTGCTGCAGAGCTTCACCTGGATGGGCTTCGCGTTCTACAGCCTATGGTCAGTGGTCCTTGAGGAACATACCAGGGGGAGTTGACTCACGCATCCTCAAAAGGGGAGGATGAATCATGGAAGCGAAAAACTGTCATCCACCTTTCCGTATTATCATCACAATCATCATCATCCTTACTGTGCCCACTGCAGGGCAAAGGCCTGTCCCGTGTTTCACCAATCAATCAGGCGCTGTGCTTGCTGCGGCTACGCTGTGCCCGGAAGCTTCTTAATACCATCGGCCTACCTAACTTTCCGTCTTCCCCTCGCGTGCTCGCCTTTTCTTGGAACCCAGCCTGCTGCTATTAATGACCAGCGGTTATCTTACCTTCGCGCAGCATGCCCTGCAAGTGCCCATTTCTTCTTCTTAATTTCGTCTAAGATGTCATTAACACCCGCTTGTTCCCTGACCCACTCTGCTCTCCTGTTGTCCCTTAAGGTTACACCTATGATATTCCTTTCCATGGCTTGCTGCCTCGTCCTCAATTTGAGTTGAACGCTCTTGCAAGCCTCCAGGTTTCTGCTCCGTAGGTAGGAATACCGGTAAGATGCAGCTGAATAGAAGACGCCACCTTTTTCTTGAGGGATGGTAGTAAACTACTTTAATAATTTGATAATGCCTGCCAAATGCACCCAACCCTGTACTTATTGTTACAGTTGCTTCAGTCTCAAGGCTCGCTTCCGCGGTCACTACCGACCCTAAGTAGACATGTTCATTTACCACTTCTAGTGCCTCGCTACCAATTCGTATCAAGACGTTACAAAGGAAGCAGATATTGTTTCCTCACAAAGGAATCTTCACAAGCGACGAAATATTTGTCCGAATAGAGTGACTTCCCTGAAAGTGATTCGTCCTAGGTTCGGGTGCTTGCTGAAGACTTGCTTATAAGCATCGGAAAACATGTAATCGTCTCCCATATGTACTATATCGTCGGCCTCTGCATAGTTTAGCCTCCGAAGACAACTATTCCTTGAGTTGTCTTTTCTCGGCCCATTTTCTCACACGGCAAAACAGAGGCAGAAAACAAGAACACTCTTGAGATTCCTAGAAACTGCGTGACTGAACTAATGGCCTAAGTAGAACGGTTCTGTGATGCAGGAATGTGGACAGCCCTAAATTTACTCGTTGTCCACTAAATTAAAACTACTTCGCTTGTCATTCAGCGTATCACCATTGCTTCATTTACCATAAAATTTACCGCGAATTTTGCTAGATGCCCTTAACACAGTGAATAGTAGTAGGTTAGAGTGCGGCGGGCACGGCTGACCAACATTTTTAGCAAATACCATCTATCTCTTAAACGCA
Organism: Rhipicephalus sanguineus; assembly: GCF_013339695.2. NCBI lineage: Eukaryota > Metazoa > Arthropoda > Arachnida > Ixodida > Ixodidae > Rhipicephalus > Rhipicephalus sanguineus. Next base: position 70,612,496 of record NC_051184.2, on the reverse strand, counting down.
CTGAATCGACCACTCACGTACGTCCTCTCTCATGTGGCCTTGACGTCTCTGTTCACTTGCAGGTTGTACCGAAAGGCGTATCTCATCTGGAAGGTCCAGTCGCCGCCACCAGCTCTGCGGCACCGATTGGAGTCGCAGGCGACAGCGACACCGGGACGTCGCTGAGATGTGACGTTGACTGCGTCGCCCACGACCATTCAAGAAGTCTTCGTGGTTTGCGCATGACGCCCGCCGCGTGCGACGTAACGCCCGTCGGCGCGTCCCTCAGTGCTGTACGGCGCTTGCCTTCATTAACGTTTGTTCGCCTCAAGGTGCCGCATCGAACGTGGTTTTGTTATTGTGTCTATTTGCCATTACACGCATACCGAATTATAACGCTCGTTGTGCGCATTCTCGCTGTGCCCCGTAACAATATAGAATCATTCGTTTTCTACAACATAACGCTTTCAATGTTCTTGCAATCACTCACGTCCTTTGTCTTTGGCCATTTCAACGGCACAAGGCAAGGGCGTAGTGATCCATAAGCACATAAGCATAAGTTCACGAACCGAAATTTCCATTGTCCTTGGACAGCGCTATTAGTTTCCTTTGATTATGTTGGCAATTACATCAGCTTCCAACTACACTACTTTACCGAAATCAAAACGAATAATCTTATATTACAAATCGCTAATTAATCTAACATAAGCAAGTTCCAGGAGAAAACACTCGATGCTTCACACTGCACGGGCAAGCTCACGGACTTTCGCTCAGCCCTGTTGTTCTTTAATTTGACGATTTTATTCAGCTGCGATCTTAGTGCAAACGCACTGTCTTTTCTTGTTGATTAGGTATTTCGGTTGTCCTACATTCTATAGTATACGTTGTGGTTCTTGAAAGTATATCCTTAGCTAGTGCATGGCAATTTTGTTACAATTTCTAGAGCCCTATGTCCATGCACATGCACTGTAAAATGTTCATTTACCTATATGTCACTTTTGTTCTTGTCGTATACTTTTTTCTGATTTCTAAACATTTTGTTTGCTGGTTTGTTTCGTTTACCTCTTACTGTTAAAATTTGTTGTAATAATTGCGCCACTGTGTGATTCCATTGGCATCGCATCCTTTGTAGTATAGTTCGAAGTGGGCCTTCAACGATATCTTTTAAACAAACAAGAAAAACAACAATTTAGCCTCGCATGTGTGACACTAGTCCTAGAACTATAATAAACTCGTTTCGTTTCCCGCAATGCCATAAGACGCATTACTAAAGCAGCTATCCTGTATTCCTCTATTCAGATGGCGTCGTTCTAGTACTCGTCGCACTGAGAATCCCAGGCTATAAGTGAACGACTGAGCCAAATTGCCGTACCTCCAACGTGGTGATTTCGGTGAAAGTGGAGGAAAAACGCTAATTGGTTAATTGTCGAGAGAAAAATGCAGTGTGTGCATGCGCGTGTGTGCCCGGAATGATTCATGCCCTGCCCTTCGTGTGCCAATTGTACAGTGACAGGGAGCAGCTTATGAGGGTGGAGTCAGCTGCACGTAACGCCGACCGCACCCGTTCGCGATGCGACTACCGGTATGGTGAATGACGTACTGAAGCTACGGGCCCAAATGGCGCGGGGAAATTGAAGGCAGTGTAATTGAGCTGGGTTGAACGTCATCATCGTCATCATACAATTAGCCTATGTTTACGTCCACTGCAGGACGAAAACCTCTCCCATCAATCTCCAATCAGCGCTGTCTTGCGAGGGCTGATTCCTTTTTATCCCTGCAAACTTCTTGATTTCGTCATTCCATCTCACTCGCTTCCTTCCTCGCCTTTTTTCCTCCTTGCCTTCGTATCTTCTCCGTGGCTTTAACAGACCGCCCGTCGTCTGTCCCACCTATTACATGGCCGGCCCAGAGGCCGAATTCACAAAACGTTTCTTTCGTAAGAGTGTTTTCTTATTGGTCAACCGGCTTGGCTAATGACATGTCCCGCATCGTGATTGGCTGAAATATTCTGTCACATCCATTTTTGGCATAACACTTTTTGTGAATACGGGCGCAGGTCCACTTCTTTCTCTTGATGTCAAGTTTAATATCAGCCACACTTGTCTGTTGCCTGACTCACTCCACATTCTTCTAATCTCTTAAAGTTACGCCTACAATTTTTCAGTACGTTGTGCGCTGCGTGGTGCTTAACTTCTCAAAAATTTTTGTGTTATTTGTTACCCTCCAAGTTACGGTGCCATAAGCAGAACACGAGTGACACGAGATGGGCAATTCTTACCTATTCTAGGCGGTGGCCGGGACTGCGAGATTGAACGCGTAGTCGCGCATGACGGGAAGCAGTGCCGGATGCGCGTGACAGGCGCTGTTTTTACCGATGCACAGGCCTGACGGCTCATAAGGTGATTCACGCAAGCCGCCTGGCGACGTTCCGTGGAGCGCCAGTACAGACACAGCGGCCGTCACAGGTGTAGTGACGCCAAGAGGTCCGCAATATTGATGCAACGTTCCAACCACGCGGCACCATGTGTAATAACACTTCGCTTTAAATAAATTCTAAGCCGGTCTCGCGTTTCCTTGCGGCGAGCGAATAATTGGTGGTTTCACCATCTTCGACCCAACGCCCTGCATCGACTTCAGTAAACATTTTTTTGTACAAAATTGCTTGCCTCTATTTGCCATCACCAGCAGTTGCGATACAAGCCCGGTCGTTCACCGTGAAAGGTAAACAGTTTTCGACTGCCGATGCAGGTTACATTACTGAGGGGGAAGGCGATTCGCCGTGAACCTCTTCATGCGTATTCTGGCTTTGCCGACGCTACTTCGGACGCACGTAAGCAAGCGTCTCTGCAAGGCATCGCTTTGTCACGTCTCCTGCGTGGTTCAAACGGTGTAGCAAGTCCACTCTAAGGAGGCGTCGTACTAATGTAGCTAACGATATTCATGCCACCGTTCGTCTGTAGCACCGATAGAAACTTTCAGGCGATAGGTATAGGTCGGAAGGCTGAAGTCACCGAAACGAGGTACTTTGCATTTGAAATTCATATACCCGCGCGTATAATCTCATCCAATCCTATTCCATCCGGTACAAGTGAACGAAATAAAGTCCTTCCATAGGTCCTACATCCACTCATCCATGAATGTATACGCATGGATGGAGATGCTTCCGACAGCCTAAGTCTGCAGTAATCTCGGCCGTTTTTGTTTTAATAATAATGTTTGACAATAATAGTAATCATTATCTATTTAAGTAATCATTTCAGTGGAGTCTCAAGTTGTCGCTTATCATACAGGGAGTGTATTTGTAATTGACGCATTGTAACTGACAATGCATCTTGTAATTGACGTATTGTAACTGACAATGCATCACTTCGGGAGAACGCTGTTAAGACATTTTAGCTGGGATGTATCGGATGTAACTCGAAATGCCCAACATGACCGTTCAAGTGTTATTCGCCGCCCCTACATCCCTCAACCGAGCATCCGATGATGTCACGTTCCACTAATCATGTGATCGAAGACATCATGGACATTAAGAAAACGGTGCGACAAAAATACGAGACTTCAACCACACGAACACAAGCGGGAACACGGCGCTTGTGTTAATGTGGTTAAAGTCTTTTCGCCTTTTTCTCTCGCGCCGCGTTTTACAAAAAATTGAAGCGGACTCGCTGACCTAACGTCGCGAAGGCTGGTCAAACAGCGGAGCTGGTGGCATAATATTGCTATTCCATTGCTTGACTTTGTTCATAATGTTCAGTGGACCAGAGGGGTGTAGTGGGGCTTGCCCAATTTCTTTGCCACGTAGCCGCCAGGAGCTGCTTGATAATTTCGTGAACACAAGGTCTCGCTGAATCCGACGTTTTAAGAAGCTTCTTCAAGGCTAATTAATAATTATTGTTGGCGTTTCTCGTCCGAAAACGACGATATGATTATGAGGGGCGCGGTAGTGGAGGGTTCCGAAAATTTCGACCAACTGGGGTTCTTTAACGTGCGCCTGGATCTAAGTACACGGGCCTGGAGCATTTTTGCCTCCATCGCAAATGTGGCCGCCGCAAAGCTGCAACTGCTTTGAAGCCTTGAAGAAGACAAGTCTTCCAGTCGAAACGTCGGCTCCAGTGACATCCCTTGTTCATGAACCTATCTCTTCAAGCCCCTGAACTTCCCCTGAACTTCTGCCTTCTTTTTTTTTTGCACCAGGAGCTGACTGGTACATACTCGCTAGACGTCTACTTGTCTCACAGACGTCGGTATGTTAATGTCAATGGAGCTCGCCCAATTGTCAATCCTACTTGACATCGTGGGCCCTGCCTTTGTGGCGATCTGTCGCAAAAACATGTAATCTTCCACTCGCTGACCATGAAGTCAAAGAGGGCACAAGTTTAGCGGGCCGACTATGATCACTGTCCGGGCGTCAGGAAAGGAAAGGTCAGCCGCACAAACTTTCCCCATTGGAAGCGCAGTTCAACCAGTTTTATCTGGTTGGTAATTAACTGGCTCTCATTCACGGTCGGTTCGCAGCAGCTTGCAACACCCTCCTCTCGGGAGCTTATCGTTTCTGCAGTTGAACGTCGCCAATTAGCCACCGCTCGACAAAGCCGCAGATGTCGGCCGACAAGTTCCACAATGATGGCTCGGTGCGAATCGCTGCAGTAGACGCTCTTGACCGCTTCACAATGATGATGCGCCATTTCGCCGTTGTCGCTGATTAGTGAGCATGTGCATGATCTCGGCAACCAGCCGTAACCCTTTGGAAGCCGCAGAGAGGGGCCATTGATCGATATGCCGTATTCGCACGATTCTAGCGCGCCCCTGATTGTAGCCCGCTGATAATTTTACCTTACGAAAGTTGTCAAATATCACGTGACGCCGATTTCGCTTTTGAGCCCGATTGTAACGTGCATACAAAGGTGAGTGCTACATATAACGAAAAAAAGTGCGCGTTACAATTACGGTAGCAATACGACGCAAATACGGTAGAAAATAACATGTCGTCCGTTTTCAATTTGAGCATTGTAACTATAGAGATGAAAGTTAGGCACTGCGATAAATGCGTCGAAAGAATTTCTAGTAAAAAAAAACACTAAGAAAGCAATCGCAAGTAAACAAGGTCAATCTGTCCGCTTGCAATTCCTTTCTTAGTGTTTTCATCGTTTGAAATTGTTTAGATACACTCGACATAGTAAATACCACGTCATAACTAGTCTGCTCATATTAGCAGAGTAGAGGCTGAAAGAACAGTCTACGGCTGCAGATGTATGAACCGGGGAAGTCGGTATACCTGTGAGCACGGTGAATATAAATTTCTGTTGAGGAAGCAACAATCGTCCTTAAAAATCTTCGACAGAAATTGTAAATCTGCAGTCGGCTTGAAGCCGACTGCAATGTGGTGTCTATAACCAGAGTTGAAGATTACGTAGGACAAAAGCTGAACTCGTTCGTAAGCTTGGTTCGTCGTAGAAGAATGCGAGATGTGCAGACACAGGCAGAAGAGAAGAACAGGCCACACAAGTGCCCATTTCAGTGTCAAAAATGAACACAATGAATTGCAGTGTTCCATCAAGACTCCGACATGTAACCCACAAATTAGGAGTCAAAGATCCTATGCATCAGCCAATATGCTTGTTCTTTATTTTTTTGTTACGTAAATCGTATTATTCTAGAAAAAAGGTCTATACAGAGATATCCATGCACATTGGAAGTATACATCAGAATATACGCCGCGGTCGCAGCAAAAGGTGCTGTGTCTGGCATCTTGAGCGCCCGAAAAACGACCTGCTTATTCCAAATTTTGTTGTTTAGTTTTATTGACAACATTGTGTTGCAGTAAAGGAATACAAGCAATGCCAATTTCAAGACTTGCAGTTGCGCGTTTGCGCAAGAAGCAGCCCTGACTTGAGTGTTGAGGTGCCCAGCGAGGTAATTGCGCAGTGACGCTTGTTTCAACGTCACAAGCCGTGCTTAATTGTATGCGCTTCAGTGTAACTTCAAAGGACGGTTATGAGAAGCTAGACTTGGAGGTACAATTGGACGTGTATTTAAAAGGAGCGAAAGTGTTTTACGTTTCAGTAAATATATTTCGCCTTTTCGTGTATAAAATGCAAGAACAACGGCATATCGATATAAAGAACACGACGAAAGGCTGTCGCGGGTTGAGACATTCTGTTGCGTGAAGCGGTGAAGAATAACGAGTTAATTTGATGACAACAACGTAAGCCTATTAATTCCTCTTCTGAATTGCTTCCGCACAAATAGTGCCATCATACGATTGACTTCAACATATTATTACGCCGTGTATGTGCCGAACTAAGAAGAGGAAGAAGTGTGTGGAGGTTGAAAAGAAGCTCTCTCGGCAGCTTCGTCCTGTGCGGTCTTGCCATCAAAGCCTTCTGTCAATAAACCCCAAACCCCTACTGTGGGCGTAACAGAGTGGTGGAGGTGCTGGGTAGTATTGAAGGCATACGTGATGAACAGTAAAACGTCGTCCCAGTTCTTATGGTTGGACGCCACGTACATTGACAACATATTCACCAGTGTCCGGTGAGTGTGTATACACACTCACCGGACACTGGTGAGTGTGTATACACACCACTGTGGGCTATAATGGTCAACTTAGCTTTGTGAGGCCGAACTCGCAAATCGGCTTGACATTATTATCCAGGGGTGCCGGAGCTGGCAGCATCGTTTGAATGGCGAACTTGAACGCGTGCACAACACGTATAAACCGGCGCATCCTCTTCCAGGATCGCTTTCCGCTTTCGTAATGTTCCAATTAGGTGCTCCCAGAGGCTCATACGCGACACACGTGCGCTTGTACTTCCTTGTGCCTGCTCCCTCCAGCGCCACCTCAGTTCAAGGGAGGGGTTCCAGCCTTACGCGGCCTCACCACTGCTACCACACACGCAAGTGGAAGGGCTTTGGGCAGGACGACGCCACCTGTCCTAGCTTTATATAGAACCCTGTACTACGACACATCGACGTTCGCCACCTGTTGTAGACGTGACCAAGTACACGACACATTCGGGAACCCTCGTTTAGGTATTCGAGCCTGCGCAGCGACGGCATGCTGACTTTGAGAAAGTGCAGTGAACATAACAGTAACTGCACAGACTTCCGGGAGTTCCTGCGCATGGCTGTAGTGGGTTAATGTATTTACAGGAAAGCTCTTAGAGCCTCGCTGTGTTTCTCATGTCGTCGTGCGCAACTTCGTCTAACGGGTATGTGCCACAAAAATTGAGCAAGTCCCACTACTCCCCTCCGGCGCACCAAAAATGAAGAAGCTGTATAGCCAAGCTCAAGCTGGGCGTCGTATACAATGCACCAAATGCTGGCGTTATGGACACAGTGCTAATGATTGTCTCGAGCCAATAAACCAATAAAAGAAAATAAAATTGAAGCCGCACCGGAGATCGAATACCCGAATGACTCGATACAGCTACCTAATTCCAATGCTTTGAACAACTGGAGCCGAACGATGGTGCATGTTGCAGTTGGGGGCCTGCGTTTGTGCGAATACCGAACATTGAAGGGCGTTCCTTGACCAATCAAGGTGAATTAATTTGGCTGCCGAATTCGCTAGGCTAAAGAACACCCCCTTGACACGATTACCAATAGGTATCACAAGACGCTCGACAAGGTGCCCAACGATGAATTTACGATCACTGTTCTAAATGTCAAACCGCTTGGAAAACATTATACAGACGTGGAGCACAATGACGCCTTCCTGTGTCTAACCGAGACACGGTGTGGTTTGGTACTAGTTTACCGGGCTTCCACCATCTCCGCTAGTCTTTGGTGTTTGCGACAGCAGACACATTATTTTAAATGCAAAGCATTTCTTAGCGAACTAAAGGCACTTTGGCCATATCTATCTATCTATCTATCTATCTATCTATCTATCTATCTATCTATCTATCTATCTATCTATCTATCTATCTATCTATCTATCTATCTATCTATCTATCTATCTATCTATCTATCTATCTATCTATCTATCTATCTATCTATCTATCTATCTATCTATCTATCTATCTATCTATCTATCTATCTATCTATCTATCTATCTATCTATCTATCTATCTATCTATCTATCTATCTATCTATCTATCTATCTATCTATCTATCTATCTATCTATCTATCTATCTATCTATCTATCTATCTATCTATCTATCTATCTATCTATCTATCTATCTATCTATCTATCTATCTATCTATCTATCTAGCCGCCTACATCTGGGCGCTCTCGTGATCGCTTCCTTTGCTTGACACACACCACAATTCGCACAAGAGGGCATTAGTGTACGGCGAACACGATGAACAGGTCATTATATACGTCATGAAAGCCTTCCTTTAGTCACGTAAGGCACATACCCGTATACCACGGCCCAAGTAATGCGGGTATGAGCCACAGGTGATTCACAGTGTGTATAAACCCAAGAACGGCGATAAAGGACTGTCAAAAATCTCAACGCGATGGCGTGATGGAGCTTGTATAGCAGAAAATGCCGGAAAGGCGTTGGCAGCGTTGTCGGCGAGTCATAAATCGAAGGGACGGAATGATTAAAAACCACGGTTAGAGCCAGAATCAAAACGAGGCATTCTGCGTGGCAGTCAAGTATTCTACCACAGAGCTACGCCAGTGCTTGAAAGTGTTTAGGAAAAAAACGCTATAATGGCGTCATATCACGACAACGTCAACTCTATAGTTGCAGTGTTCGTTATCGGCTTTTACAGCAGTGTAATGAATATTACATTGCTATAACTCCTATGAATGGGCAAGCTGTAGTCAACCCAATTGCTGCTTCCTCATATAGGTACTTTCCTAAAATAGTTAAGGCCTTCAGGAAGTGTCCCCCTCCCCCTCCTCGAACAAAAATATTCCTCGCTACGGGCCTGCCTACGATATACCCATAATGACTCAATATGCACAAAGGAGTCAGTCCAACGCGCAACGCTTGAATCAAAGCAATAAAAAAAACTGCGATATAGGCCCCTACTCGTCTACTGCTTCGCATGACATCTGGCGAATTTTTTTACCAGCGGATCTGTTTAGGCCGGCTGTAAGGTATAATACGTGGACTAGAAAAATGTGTATATGCGCCACATAAACCGGATATGGGCCATGCAGCTCCTAGCATAGCATAGTTATGCCTAGTATACCATATCAAGGGTGCGGGAAAGGGAAGTGGGGGTGAGGAGGAAGGGTAGGAGGATGGGAGAGGGTAAATCATGGCCTAGCCTTGTACGGTATAGTTAGCGAGGGGATATGAAAGAGAAGTAAGGGTGAGGAGGACATATGCGAAGGTGAGGAGGAGGGAAGAAAGATGTGACGATGAGTGATGTGAAAGTTAGGGGGAGTGAAAGGAGGAGGGAGATCAAAAAGAAAGACAAAGAAAGAAAGACACATGGAAGAAAGAAGAAGACGCTTAGGAAAGTACTCAACCTGCATTCGCAAGGTGGTGACGTTTGCTTGCCAAGCCAACTTTGGGAAATAGTCTAGCCATGTTTGGAAGAGCCTGGAAAATCCCAAAGAAGCCACGTTAGGCTTAGAAAAGCATATTAAAGGCGGAAAATTTTCAAGACAGGCTTAGAAGAGCGAGAAATGCCAAGTTAAGCCGCGTTAGGCCTACTTTTACTAAGGAAGGCCACCCATCCGCTCTTCCTTCAGGCTTACCACCAATAGTGCGAAGGTGCCCTATTAAGGCGAAATAGATGCCTCATCAAAAGCGAAAAGTGGCCGTCGGCGTCGTCGGCGCCAACACGTGTGATGCAAAAGTCACCAGGATGTGATGGCATCATTATGGCGTCACATCACGTGACATCACATGATGGCGTGATGACATGGCGTCTGTGCTGGGTCGAAGGTGGGCGGATACAGGAGGCACTGCAAAACCACACGAGGCACAGAAAACTTGCAATGACTCCGACCGCGGATGCTGTGGAAAACCATGCTGGGTGCGGAAAGCCTTCAGGAGGGCTGGGGGGATCAATACTATCGACTGCGAAGAAACAGAAGTTGCCTTTCGCCTTCCAGTCGCCTTAGGACAGTGTGACTTTTTCTTTACTACGCACGGCTGCTCTCCTTACTGTTTGAGACACTATGTACGCAATTGAATACACCACTTGTTTTTCCTATTTTAATGAATAGGAGCCAAGAGCACGATACACTGAGCTTTGGATGATTTGAACAGCCTGCGTAATAAATTTGTCTTAATTTAACTTCATTTTGCGGTGTACTGTTGCACACGATCACTTTGCTGACGTCACTACCATATTTGAGGAGTCGTTCAACGTGGCGCTTCCCGCAACCCACGTGAAAAGTATCACTTTTTTGTTCAGCATGGACATAACCAAAAACCAATTTGCACTATATTTCTAGCCTGAGCTTTCATGATATTTACGCAAACCCAGGTCATCAATGGCTTCAGAATAAATATTTATTATAAAGTAATTAGGAATCAATACCATGACACGCAAAATGAACGTATTACGACATTATTCTTGTTGCAATATAATATCGAGTGCCTTGAAATAACAATGTATCGATTTGACGCATTTACAGAGAGTTCTTCATAGCTTGCGTCTGAAAGGGTTAAAAAAAGTGAGACCTCGCCTCGGTTGTAAACGGGAACCATTGTAAAAGAGCAGCTGCGTTGCATCAATGTTCGTAGCTGCGAAAGCACCTCCATCTACACAAGCTCAGCTTTCGCATCTGCCAAGTTCCTAAAATTACGCCAGTACTGCTTATCGCCCGATGAAATCAAACCGGCCGATGCGGCAGCCGAGTTCATGAGGACGAGTAAAAGAAGCCTCGGTCGCGTTGCGTAAGAGCCGTTTGGCGATGTGGCAACGAACCTAAAACCCGAGCTGTTGCTTGCACCTCACTAATGATGGAGCGTCTTTACCGAATTTCAGTCGTCGTCGTTAGCATCCTCTTTGCGTCAAACTAACGACGGTGCACGGACGGCGTTTACGCCACAGAGTTATTATACCCTGGGTTACAAGGAGGTGTGTTGCTCGTTACCGATTACTGAGATTAACTGTAATGTTAGAAAGGTGTTATTAACCTGCGCTGGAAGTCGATGGCAGAATGCACGGTAACGACACAGCAAGAGATTTGGGGATCGAGTTTCGTTGGCGGCTAAGACCGATCGAATTTCAGTCGAACACCAGCGGAGCACGAGATTTGGAAATTCGCCACCATAATCTCCCCCCCCCCCCCAAAAAAAAAAAGACAAGAAAAAGGAAGCAATAAGAAAGGAGGGGACTCAGCGAGTGATAAAGTTGTAAGTCAGTGAGCAATGGGGTGACGCGATATGTACTGCAACTTTTGTAATTAAAGAAGCGCCGCACGGTCTTGAACGGGAGAACTCTTTGGAAAGCTTGTGGCAATGCAGTCCATGAACAGATCGTTTCATCATAGCGTGGTCTCTGCCTTTTTGATGCCGTACTGTTCTCTTCTGCTGCACGCCTGGCACGCACTTCGAAGTAGCTTTTGCTTGTAGAAATTGGGGTGCACGAAAACACGGTTACCGCTTATGCAAACATACGCGCTCATAGTTTCGTAACTTCTGCATGGTTTGTCGTGTCAAAACAACAATATAATCATGAGGCGCGCTGTAGTGGGGGGCAGCGGATGAATTTTTGATTATTGAACGTGCACCTAAATCGATGTACAGCCGTCATTTTTATGAAAGGGAACACGCGAGCGCGTGGCAGATAGCCTCGCGCCGCCTATGTGGCGTGGTGCAGTGGCGAAATATGAAAATAAAAGGAGAGTGTGGTGTCATTCCCGACTACTGCCTACACTCCCGTCACGAACGTGTCTTTATTTTACGCTTTCTTGATATCTGTGTTCTCTCGGGCCTTTCAGCGAACAATGATTGCTTTTGATAAGGATTGTTGCTATCACAGCTTCGGAAGCATTCGAGAAACGAAAAGCGAAAAACAATTTGGCACAACAAAATAAAGCGATAAAAAAGAAGGAAAACTACAAGAAGGGGTGCAGGAAACATACCTCACAATAAAGAAAAAAAAAAGTTTTTACATTTCGCCACAGCGCCGCGCCACATGTGCGGTACCAGGCTATTCGCCACGCGCTCGCGTGTTCCCTTTCATAAAAATGACAGCTGTACATGAGTATTATTGCATTCTCCCCGATGAAAACGCGGCCACCATAGTCAGAAATCGAACCCGAGACCTCCAGCTTATCGGCACAACACCTCTGCCTGCTAGGCTACTTCTGCGGTTAGACAGGCACACAGAGGAACAGGCCGAACAAAACAGTTGCTTAAAGAAAATGAGGTGGTAGGTTTAAAAACTGGATTGATAGAATTTATATGCACTACTCTTCAGTGACAGATGATTAGCGCTATCTCACAATGGTTATATAAGCGTCTATACATGTGCCACAGGGATACCATAAAGCTCTGGAAGTCAACAAACTATTTTTCTATTACTGAAAAACAAAACACATTAAATTAGACATTTTCTAAAAATACGTAAAGCTTGCTAGTGCTCATTTGGTACGTTAAACAATTCGTGAATTCTACGTTGAAAAATTGTGTACTTTTTTAACACTTCCATCGTTATTTTTGTTGCACCAAATCACATTTGAGCATTGTTTGTTTAGAATCGTTCTGACATTCGTTTTTAGTGTATTTCATCTGCTATTACGTCATCCATTGTTATGCGGCTAACATTTACACAATTTTGTAGCATTTCTTAAACGAGGGTCCCGTTCTCAGCATTAGCATATTTGGACCCTCGCCTGTGGGTTGGATTGGTGCATTTGTTTTGTGTTTGAATTAACTCAGGCTTCACTCTTCAAACTTTTCCAAGAATTCTCATTCTGAAGTATTTCACTGCGCAAAAAGAGCGTCTTTAACACTGCAACATCCGTCAATAACGAAACTCGGAGCTCAGAAATAAAGTTTAGGATTGGAAGTATACTACCTAAAATAATGAATGGCTACACCGCAAAGTGCAGGGGACACCGCCAAAGCCACTGCTATTCTTGTCGCTTGTTGGGGTATTTTCATCGGGCCAGATTCGGCTGAAAATGTTTCGCTCGATCCTTTTGACCTCAACCCCCCAATGCCGCGCTCAATCTTTCGGCCGCAAAGATCGATGCTCCCAACGAGCCATTTCTCTTCCGGGACCTTGCGGCAAAAGATCAGCGTCGCGAACTAATGGCGAACCAAAACGCACCAAACCCACTTTCATGGAAGGACACGACTATAGACGAGAGAATACACAAAATGCGCGATAAAAACGAGGAAGCCTAAACCACAAGGCTTGTAAGACACGCTCGCTGGAGCTTCTAATACCGAGATGTCCGTCGGTTTACTTCTTCGATGGCCGGCAAAAGAAAGAGCGATCCCAATCGGAAGGATAAATGACATCGCTGTCACACATGTCTCGTTGACACGTTTCAGTCGAAGAACTTTTTCTGTAACATTCTTTTTTTCTGCAGGCGATAGCGTAGGCTGCGACGAAATGTCCTAGGTTTCCTTCTCATGCAATTGAGAAGTTCCCGTAATTTCCGGAGGGACGGTAAATTTTTGGGCCAGCCGGACACACCGTAGCCCCGAAGAAAGGTGATCGCCGTGGGGACAGGCAATCTGCCAAATCTGGTGTTCCCGTAGAACTTGTTTCCTTTGTTAATGGCATGTGGTGGAAAATGCAAACAAAAAACTCTTCTTCGCCACCGATAGGTTAAGTAGTGACAATAACAAAACGAATTCTTCAGTGTAGGTGCTCGAAGTTTTCCTTCGGGAATAAGATTTGTTACTCTGAATCAAGTAAAAAGAACCGATATACGCAAGAATGAAACAAAAAACTGCTGAAGTGTTCTGTTAGGAACATTTGTCGGGTTTCAGGAGAGCGAACCTTTCTAACCTTTAGATAAAGTAGAAAGTGCGGCAGGGAAGAAAGAACTTTGTGGTTTTCTTTTCAATTAGCGCGTATAAGAGACAGCGTCACTGGGTCACAAAGTTCACCTTAGCCACTGTTTGCAGTTCTCGAAATTCCAAACAAGTGGATTAACGCTTTCCAGCGTGATAATGTACAAGGCACGTGTATTGGTAGCGACTGCAATATCTTACACGACAACTCTTCCGCCTGGAAATTCCCCCTGGACTTCAGTAAAATGCTTTCAGTTCGGATAAGCACAGCAAAGGGTTTAGAGTAACAGTGTGAGGGAGGGGGGGGCTTTTCATTCCCTCAGGTTATTCCAGTAACGCATGCACTTACCTCCATAATCTTCAATTCAATTCAATTCAATTCAATTTTATTTCATCTCAAGGATGAGGGCAGGCTCGGGAGAAAAGTGACGTTTGTCACTTGAGGAGAACCCGAGCCTCCCTAATACGTGGCAAGCAACGAGGACATGGGTGAATATAGACCATGAAATATAGGCCATTAACATATAGGCAATGAACATAGACCATGAAATGTTTGGCTCAGTACAAGTGGAAAAGATGCACGTACGGTAATGCTATGTACAGAGACTAATATACGTAAGCAGTTTCTTACTGCACAAATTCCGAAATACAATGCAAAATGTGACGGAATACAGAATACTATATATATGACAACAATGCTATGCATAGAAATTGCATATACATATACACATATATATATATACACATATACACACACATATACACATATATATATAGACAGTTCGAGTAATGCCTGAACCACCATTTTCTTGATTTTCACGGTAAAAGCACTTCCCTAATGTCACGTGTGCTGCAATTTTCTAGGATTATTTTTGCCTGTAGTAATTTATTTATTTATTTATTAGACCGAAGACCGAAAGCCTCGCTGCATCTTACCTAACAGAACCACATTGAACTGGATATCAGTCGTCATTGTAGGAGGTACTCTTACGAGAACCACTAGGTAATAAATCTTAATGTTTGGTGCTTCTACCCCTGACATTCCAGATACCACTCTTCCTGGAGGTACCCCAATATTGCAGCTTATGAACGTGCTGCCACGGAAGCTGTGATGGCTGCAACTAACATGTCAACTAAACCGGGTTGCCAATGATGACAGGTTGAAAACTCCGTGTTTCTGACAGCGTGCAAAATCTTGATGCACACGTAAATTCCTAAATATTTCCCCCTTGAGGTAGTTCCACTTAGAATCTCGTATATTAGTGATTCGCAGCATATGTAAAGGAAGTGAACAGAGACAACGCACGGACGCTGGGTCGGCTGTTCTTATTCTCCAGCTTCGTCTTTCTTTGCTTTCAGCTAGACGAGCTCGCGCCCGTGCACGAACGTCGCTCTGTCTTCCTTACACTCGGCTACGCTGCGAAATTGAATGGGGACCTGCAGAAATGGTCTCGGGAGGACGACATTTGCTATGCCACATTGGTCGTCGCAGGCCCACAGGCCCTAGACCATGAACTGCCATCTTTAGCGCAAACCTCTCAAGAGAGCGGGATTGGCTGTACCTGGGTGGTCTGTGCTGTGGACGCCCGGACCTACCTCGCTGGGCTGTCGAAAACTCTGGTGGGCGACAATGGTTGTCTCGTTGTAGCTGCTGGTCTCGGCCACGCTGCGATTTAGCATTGTGTTCTGCAGAAAACGGCACTAGCGGGTTGCACTGAATATTCGGAGAGGGTCGAAGACGCCTGCGACGATTGTCCCGTCACAGTTCTGAACGCGCTGTAGGAGGTCCTTGAGACTGCATGGTGGTCGGCTGTGAAATCTCAAGTTGAGGAAAGATGAGCTGAGTAACCACCGTAGAGTCATTGGCTGGCTTTAGCTGCAAGTTCGGGTTTATGTCCGCCCGAATCTCAAGCGTCGGATAGCTGCCCTGGTCAGGGGAGCTTAGGTCACCATTCGAACCATCCGTAGACTTGGGCTCTAATGGCAGCTCTATCAATATGTCAGCCTTATTGGCCGCATGAGCGGTGATAGTTGTCATAGGCTTTTTCAGTTCCTTCACCGGTGGCTTGTCAGGCACGATAGGAGCTGGAACCTGCATGTGCCCTAGCGTAGGCGAGACAGGGGACCGCTCGTCCAACTGCATTAGATGAGAAATGGCAATGCAGTCCGCTCGATGGGGGGTCTAAACGGGAGTGGTGTATTATCGTTCGTTTTCTGCTGGCTGCAAGGGAACTGACCTCCTTAGTGAGTAGGGCAGTGCCTTCATGTACTTATGCGCTGGCGATCTCGGAGGGCGAGTTGGTGACCTCTGTTGGTTGGAGGTGGTGTTGGGCTCAGGTTATAATTGTGGTGTTGCGGGTAACGTCGCGGAATTCGAGCTCCGTGACGGAGAATCCTGATCGTGGCTGGTGTCGGTGCCACGAGCAGACACCGACACCGGTGTCTGCCAGGCAAAGTGACCGGCATGCCGGTGTACATGTCAGTCAAAGCTTTGTGTCACAGTCATCACTGACAAGCACAAGAAGCGAACAAGGAAAATCGTTGAAGCCTTTCGCATTAAGAAAAGAGGGGATAGGTGTGTGAGCCAGGCGTCTGTACTGCCTTCAGAATCTGAATTTGCTTTTTTCGATGTAACATGCTTTTCTTGTTATTCAGCGGTTTCACACGTGCATTCCCGTTGTATACAATAATTCATTCTTGCGGTTTTTCGTTGATTCACACCTTTTTCTTCGGTAACAAAGATGGTTTGTGATGACGTGCGTTCATGCGGTGCACATATAGGAACCTTTCTTCCAAATACAAATTTTCATTTGGTAGTAAGCGCTCCGTCCTGTATCCTTTCTAAATCTTCGTGAAAGTTGCGCTTTTCATTATGAACCTTTACCAACACGGCCAATTGGCAATTAGCCTAAGAGGATATCGGCCTACCCAGAGTGCCTCCCACCAATGTACACGTTTCTGAAAGAGTCCTGACGCCTCCTTGGCTTTTGGACTGACCTAAACTACGTCTGACAGTGTCAGGAATTCGTAAGGCAGAACTCTCGTCGCCAGCTTTGAAGCTGCTGTCTTTACTCAGGCTGCACGATGAATATAAAGACCATGTTAAACTTTACATGGATGGCTCGACAACTGTTGCAGCATATGCAGGAGCGGTGGTCTTCCCAGAAAAATCGAAAAACATCCAGTTTAGAACGTCTCGCAGGACAACATCGACAGCCGCGGAGCTCGCGGCACTCCGCAGCGCACTTCGGAGGTTTGAATGAGAAGGGCCACAGAAATGGAGCATATTTACTCATTATAAATCACCTGTGCAATTTCTTCGAACTGCTCTACATCGTGGGCCTGAAGACCGATTGGTGATGGAAATAAGACAAGTGTACCATCAACTAATAGACAAAGGGCATGATGTAACTTTTCAGTGGCTACCAGGCCACTGCGGCATCATCGGTAATGACCCTAATGGGCATGCCTATGATGCGGCTAAGAACGCTCACGAAAATTACGCGATGGAACCTGTTCTATTGTCAAGAAATGACGCAGCAGCAAAGATTAGTAAGCGAGCGCATGACGCCGCAAGATTCATGAGGAACGCGCCCGGTTTACTCCACACCCCCTTCACCGCCTAGACACATGCCTACGACTCAAAATTCCATCTGAACTACCCAGATCCGAGACGACCGTTCTCTGTCGCATGTGGCTTGGGGTGTCCTTTACGAACGTCCTTGCTTGCCGCGCCGCATCGGGATGGCAGACTGTGGTGCATAGGACCATAGCGGCAGCGACGAAACAATTGAACATATTGCCACGCCCGCTTCTCATCTTATTTTGATGTATTCTGGTTTGACCCGCAAGGACGGTTAGCAACGCTCGATGCTGACCGCGCCGTGTGTTCGAGAAGCTTCGCGATTGTAGTAGATCACTTTGTTAAGATTGCGCGCAGGACGCGAATAGTCAAGATTATTCCAGAGCTTGCGCGACCACCAGTGATAAGACTGGAAAGTTCGATGCGTGATTCAGAAAACACGGCGCGTCCCAGCCATGAGCAGTTTTATAGACGGCCGACGCTCTGTTCGCTGCTATCAGTGTACAGCGCGTATTCCTGTAGTTTGACTTTCCGTTTCCTGGCCACAAGTTCGGCCAAATAAAGAGTCTCGTCTTCGACACGCCGACTGCTGCCTTCGTCGACGTCACGACCCCGTGAAAATATTTTGTCACTGCTGAGACAGCAGCAGTGTTTGCGTGTCTCGATGACCAGCCGCTTTCTGATCAACCAATCTTGCAATGGCCCCGCCGCGGTGATCTAGTGGTTATGGCGCTAGCCTGTTGACCCAAACATCGCGGGATCGAATCCCTGCCGCGGCGGCTGCATTTTCGATGGAGGCGAGAATGTTTGAGGCCCGTGTACCTAGATTTAGGTGTACGTTAAAGAACCCCAGGTGGTCTAAATTTCCGGAGCCCTCCACTACGGCGTCTCTCATACTCATATCGTGGTTTTGGGACGTTAAACAACAGATGTTACTATTATTATCAATATTGGAATGTCTGGAAACTTCAACTTCACGCCAGAAAGCGACGAATGTGCTGGTGAAGGCTTTGCGAGCTGTCCGCCTTGTTAAGCGATTATGACATTCCCGTGTGTGTTTTATTTCTACTTATCTCCTTCCCCCTCTCATTCTTCTCTTCCTTACATTTCCGTCTCCCATTACCCCTTCTCCGGCGTAGGGTAGCGAACCGGATATTTATTTTCCGGTGAACCTCCCTGCCTTTCCGCTTTATATTTCTCTCTCTCTCTCTATTTATGTCGTGTAAACAGCACTTTGCGAGAGAATGTTTGCACGTAACTCTATGCATGGTCCTAGCTAGCCGCACAGTTTAGCCAAGCGGTAAACTCTCGCGATGGACACGTCTTGCGGCGTCTCCGACACGGAGCAGTGCCTTGGACAAAGGTAGGGGCATCCATCGAAATGTCGGCTAGCCCATCTGAGGCACCGTATTCCGGTTTATAGGAATTTTATTCCACAGCGTGTTTCCATCTGTTTGCTGATATAATTGCATTGTTTCAGTTGAAAGTAACGCTGCCGCAACAAAACCATAGCCGGATACAACTTTAGAAGTCCGCGGCATTTCCTCTTCAAAGGCGGACGCATACAAGCGTGCAGCAACGGGCACACACTTCAGACCGGCGTCATGAGCCGGACGGCCGGCGACCCCCCCTTCGCAGGATATTGCCGAGTCCACGAGCGGGACTATTTTGTCGTGGAGGCTATTGGCTTCGATCGTCTGGACGGGGCCTCTCCGTATATTGTAAGTTGTACCCGAGTGTAATAGTAAGTACGACGGATGCTTTAGAAATAAACTGAGAGCGAGACTGCAATGAAGATAAACTCACAGGAACTTTCATGTATTTGTCGAAGAGTATTCAAAACCAGAAACCGCCCCGTGTGGCTGTTTTACCAGGGACTTGACCGCGGAAACGAAGCTTTTTAATTTTTTTCCCGTGAATGCCGCAAAGACGAAGTGAAAGCGCAGCTCGCTCGCTCACGTGACATTTCCTGTACTCCACACCGCGGCCTCTAAACATAGAGATCTGAGGCTTTCGTCCTAAAGAACAGCTGCCCTTACCAAGAAAAGGCCCATTTGCTTAACCCTAATGATGACACGTTAATGGGCATCGCGCCCGGAAAAAAGAGGTAGCTGAAGTAGATTTGGACTAACGATCTTAATAACTCACCCGATTTAAGGCCAAGTTCCCGCAATGGAAGTGTGCCATTCATAAAAAAACAAAGCAACTAATAAATGCGCGCGGTGCGAGTCCCGTCGTACAAATGGGACAGACAACACGGACGACAAATCTTTTTTTAGCACTCATTTGCAGAATGTTGGTCTTTGGTGAAGCTTTAATGGCGAACCGTGCTTCTGGCGGGGATTTCTTAGAAAGGCGACGCTACATGTTCAAGAACAACCACCAGACTGCCACCAACTGGGCAAAATTAACAAGCCACGAGCGACATTTGATGTGGGTCAGGTCTACCAAATTGTAGGGGCTATACAGCTGGGGATTTATTCGCTGGAGCCGGACAGCCATCTTCTTGTCACGAGGGACTCAATTACGCGAGCTAAGGCGTCCTTACGCAGTGAGTAATCTTGAAGATTAACGTGTTTTTCGTCAGCTCGATAAGCGAGCTCGTTTGGGGCGCCTTTTGCGAGCACGCAGAGAACGCGGCTCCGAGGACAGCGCCGTGTATCAGGTAAATAGTCGCACTTCTTGGATACATTAAGTCACGGAGAAACAGATCAGGGAAGAAGGTGACATTTTCGCTTTCTTTCTCAATGGGATTGGAGGTATCTGTTTGCCCGGTTCCTTTCTTACATGTGAAAGTTGGAGAGCAGCATTAGAAGTAAAGACTACTCAGTGAGTAAAATGCATACGTTCCAACTCTGCCGATTTGCCAGGGAGACTACCCATTTCTGTCCAGTCCTCCCGATTGTGCAGGCGCAGCCATAAATCTATCTATAAATAGCCACCCGGAATGAAGATAACAAATCACAATGGTTCCACAAATTTTCTGACCTTGAGGAGCCAGAACAGCCTGCCTCGGGACACCCCCCCCCCCTTACCCACTGATGCGAGTGAGGGGGAGGACGCAGCGTTTGCGTATGGCCTTGGTTATTTAATGTTGGACATGTTATCCTTACCTCGATGAGGCACTCGCAATAGCGTCCCGCTGTAGAGCACGCAATTTAGCTCCGCCATTGTACAGTGACGTGCGGTGCCGAGTGCTATGTGTGAGAAAACGGTACTAAATTTCGCGGGTCATGGGAGATTATGGCGTGTGCACGTGTGTAAGTGCACATGCGTGCTATAATTACGAGCACAAACAAATAGGTGATTTCATGCAATAACATTCTTAGAATAACGTAGGTTAGCCTTCTCTTGAGCAGTGCCTATTGTGCTTGACTAATTATTTTCATTTATGTCACTAATGTTGCTATACATTGAGAGAATTCTGATTCCATTTGAGATATAAAAACACATCGCGACATGTCTACAAGGGATTTGAACTACGGAACCTTTGATTATTGCAAAGCACTACACCCACTAAGCCCATTCTTTTTTTATTGCAGGCAAATATTGTCAATAGCGCGTACAAACAATAGCGCTTACCAACTATATCACCGTGCTATGGAGAACAAGCACAACATAGCGTGTCAGTGGAGACCGGGCCAACGCGGTATATACAGAAATGACCGTGCAGATGAAGCCGCACGATCTGCTCATGATACTTTCCATTGTGTAGCTATGCCGTTATCCAGAACGGACGCAGCTACAAGACTTCGTTCACTTGCACGTGAACTGACACTCGCACAGTGGAATTGGACGGAATTTACCAACGCTCGCCTTCACAACTTGGACCAGTATCTACAGCTACGTCTTCCGTCGGGTATAGCTAGAGCTGAGGAGACGCTCCTGTGCCGCCTCCAGCTTGGGGTAGCCTTCACAAATGCTTGCTCATTTCGAGTCAGAATGGCCAGCAGCCCGACATATGACAAATGTATCTGCGAGGACACAATCGCCCATCTGCTCTGTGAGTGTCATCGCTTCAGTGCGCCGTGAAAAGTACTTTCAAAAGTGTTAGACAGACTTGTCAATTGCCCATCGTCGGAGGAAAGTGCCTCAGGACACAGGCCGAGACCGATCTCGGCACAGAAGGCTTGTAGAGCGTTGTTGCGTGTTTGGCGGGCAATCGGACTTGAGGCAAACTTTAAGCAGTGTCGTTTATTGTATTGTTCCTCTCTTTTTTTTGTCTTTCTTTTTTTGTACCATCACTTTTCCATCCATCATCTTTTATTCCCCTTAGCGCCTTCCCCAGCAGAGGGTAGACAGCCGGTCCAAGGACTGGCTAACCTCCCTCTCCTTCCACCTCTCTCTTCTTCCTCCTCCTTCTCCTCCTCCTCGTGGGACGTAATTACTCCAGGTATTATTAGATACACGCACGTAGTGCAGCGAGCGTATGCCTTTCGTACTGTGCTCTCCAGTACGCAAGGAAATCTACTGTGGATTACCAATATTCCCAAGCATAATGTTATTTTTACTTTTACCATGAGACGAACGGAGCGACAAAGGTGGAACTTGTCTCTGTGTTGACACCGACCAGAAGAGAACAAACAGAAAAAACCGAAATAATGTAAGACAGAAAGTACAACAAACCTTTAATTTGTCTTCGTTATATGTCGAACAGCGGGTGCTAGGAGCTTGAGGCCCCTCCTGGGGATATTGACAAAAACAATATGGACGTAGACGCCATAGGTATTGCCAAACGGTTGCCATTTTGCTAAAGCTCACCCTATACCTCCAGAAATACCTGTATACCCTGTAAACAGGTTTGTGTATGGGCATGTTTACACACGCCATCGCTCCACAAATACCTTCATATCTTGGAAACAGCATTGTGTAGCGGAGTACATTTACGCGTAGCACCATGAATGGCCCTGTCGATGCTGTTTATAGTGATGGCTGGTAGTGTGTCCAGTCTATAAAGCTACCTATTTGACCCGTTTATACGGAGGAGTTTGTCGATAGGG
The DNA here is from genome assembly GCF_013339695.2 of Rhipicephalus sanguineus. Taxonomy (NCBI): domain Eukaryota; kingdom Metazoa; phylum Arthropoda; class Arachnida; order Ixodida; family Ixodidae; genus Rhipicephalus; species Rhipicephalus sanguineus. The sequence continues at coordinate 70,590,032 of NC_051184.2, read as the reverse complement.
CTTCCTTTTCATAGCTAAACTGAAGATGGGCGGTTCGCTCAGGGGACTGTGCAAACGACAGTAACATACTTTTAACTTCATCGCAAACAAGGTTCCTTTTGTGGACTTTGCTATCCGCCTACAGGTTGGAATAATGCACACACGCTGTAGTGAACGGAAGAGTTTACCACTCTGGCCTATACAGCTAACTATGACCTCATAGGGCCAGCCTGTGTTTATAAAGAAGCAACACCCATAAAAACAACGACAGCATATTTCCTGGCACATTGATAAGAACGCAAGGACTAAGTACGCAAAATATTTATACAAATGCTGCTTTTACGCCTCAGCGTAACTCCAGGCGCTAGCGCTATATATTCGAGAGTGTGTAATATTTGCTTAGAATAACAGAGAGCTGAGCTAGTTGGTAAGTATTCATTCTAAAAAGACAGGGCGTGCAAACAAGGACACAAGAAAGAAGTCAGGACACCACAAACGCCGACTAACAACTGAAGAGACGCACAACGGCTGAAAAGAAAGAAGGCACGAAAACTTATCTGCGCATGCCCATGCAACAGGCGAACCTATCAATCCTGCACGCGTGGCGGTCTACGTTGAAGATAACTGTTAAGGCATTTGATTTCATCTTTATGCAAGTTAATCGACGGTTGGCTCACGCATGCGTTACCACTATTCTCGATATGCCATGCTTCTATCATCAGGCGCGTTTCTTCATTTCTATGACGGTACAACACTGCGCATTCATCGAATTTTGGCGTGCACTTACAATCTCGGCAATGTAAAGATAGATTAGAAGGTGAGCCTCCTGTTAGCGATCTCTTATGTTCCAACAATCTCTGGTTTATGCACCGGCCCGTTTGTCCTACGTAGAAGCGACCGCAGCTGAAAGGGATCTTATACACCACACTCGTACGGCAATCAGTGAATTTGTTGGTGTGTTTTACGAAACAAATATCGGTCCGCTTCTTGTCTTTTACTCGCTCATTCTTCCTCTGCACAGCGGCGCAAATCTTACCTAGCTTATTGGCAGCCGTGAAAACAACATTAACGCCGTATCTACTTCCTACTTTCTTTAGCCTGTGAGACACGCAATGAATGTACGGTATACCCACGACACGTTTCTTCTTATCGCTTCTATGTAGGGTATCCTCGTGATGCAGTGGCCACGGTCGCTGAACGTTTAAAGAAGTCTATTGTGTTAAGTCCGAGCATGGTTGCAGAAAGCGATAAGAAGAAACGTGTCGTGGGTATACCGTACATTCATTGCGTGTCTCACAGGCTAAAGAAAGTAGGAAGTAGATACGGCGTTAATGTTGTTTTCACGGCTGCCAATAAGCTAGGTAAGATTTGCGCCGCTGTGCAGAGGAAGAATGAGCGAGTAAAAGACAAGAAGCGGACCGATATTTGTTTCGTAAAACACACCAACAAATTCACTGATTGCCGTACGAGTGTGGTGTATAAGATCCCTTTCAGCTGCGGTCGCTTCTACGTAGGACAAACGGGCCGGTGCATAAACCAGAGATTGTTGGAACATAAGAGATCGCTAACAGGAGGCTCACCTTCTAATCTATCTTTACATTGCCGAGATTGTAAGTGCACGCCAAAATTCGATGAATGCGCAGTGTTGTACCGTCATAGAAATGAAGAAACGCGCCTGATGATAGAAGCATGGCATATCGAGAATAGTGGTAACGCATGCGTGAGCCAACCGTCGATTAACTTGCATAAAGATGAAATCAAATGCCTTAACAGTTATCTTCAACGTAGACCGCCACGCGTGCAGGATTGATAGGTTCGCCTGTTGCATGGGCATGCGCAGATAAGTTTTCGTGCCTTCTTTCTTTTCAGCCGTTGTGCGTCTCTTCAGTTGTTAGTCGGCGTTTGTGGTGTCCTGACTTCTTTCTTGTGTCCTTGTTTGCACGCCCTGTCTTTTTAGAATGAATACTTACCAACTAGCTCAGCTCTCTGTTATTCTAAGCTTCATTTCTAGTACTCTGAGCCCTTTTCCGTGTTCTCCTACTTATCTGAACAATCCTGCCTCTTTGGCTTCTTTAATTGCTATTTGCTTGGTCCGTGCTAGAACTTTTTCATGGTTTTCTAAGAATAGAGTTTGCCCAGTTGAAGTTCAACTGTTGTGCGGGTTTCTGCAACCATCTACCGGACATGCCAGGAGGATATGTGCCATATTGACCGCGGAATCATGGCGTCAAGTGAGATTTTACCAGGAATGCCTCAAGGTCCGTTGTTCGACTTCGCGTGACGATCGCCGCCAGAAGCAGATGTACGCCGACTGGATGAGGGTAGCTAACCAGCATGCGGAATTCATATGGAGGGTAAAACTTCGAGAACTTCAACCATGTAAGAGGAAGATTATTTCTACTGTTTCATCGCAAAATAACTTGCTAGTCCTTGGAGGAGCTGCCGTAGATGATAGTCACTGTAAAACCCTAGCCTTAGGTCCTAAATACTGTTTTAAGCCGAACCTGAAACCAATAGACGTTTTAAGTTTGCCGCGTACAATCACTAGACTTGTTCCTGAAGAAGAGCGTTCCCACTGCATTTCAGACTGCGTTGCTAGCATCAAGGGTTCTAATATGCATCTCAAGTGTTCTGATCCTGTCCAGCCTTTGGTTAATTACTGTGTCGAAAAGAAACTCAGGCCAGTAATTTCAGATAAGGAAGGGTTTTTTGTAATTATGCCGGACAGTTTGTTCTCAGAAAAAGCATTAACAGCCATAGAAAAGAATTTTAGGACGGTAAAACTTAAGCCATCGGTAGTCAGGCAACGTGCTGTCGACCTTTGTTAAGACATAATCTTGAGAGAATAGCTTGTAATGTCAAGAAGGCTAAATCACTTACTTTAGAATTGTTTTTTTCAGCCAAAACACATAAGAACGAGATCCCATTTCGAGCAATCGTTTCAGAGCAAGGCACCTGGCAAGTCGCTGTATCTAGTTATTTGCAGAACTGCTTAACCTCTTTGAGTTTTTCAGACCCTTTTCGTATGCGTAATTCTCAGGCACTAGTTCAGTTCCTCTCCGAGGAGAACCCCGGCTGTTGTAAGGCTTTTAGTATGGATATTGAAGACCTGTATTATTCTTTGCCGCATGAGGACTTGTTAAAATGCGTTAATGATTGTATTAACGAACAAGCGCACCAGACGATTTTCACCGATAAATGTGGTGTTTCTACCGGGGCATTTCTAGAAATCCTTTCCATGTATTTAAAGTCGACGCTTGTAGGTTGGAAGGAAGGCGTTTATGTGCAGAAATCAGGGATATGTATTGGTTCTAAGGTTGCTCCGGTTCTTAGTGATTTATACCTTAGCAAGATTGACAATCTTTTGGAAGGCGCCTTAGGTAATTCGGTTATTAAGGTTTTTCGTTATGTTGACGATTACTTGATCTTTTGTAGTGGTGAGGACTTTGAAAAGGTGGTAACTTCCGTGAGCGAAAAATTTGAAATTAATGGAGGTGGGCTGAGCTTTACAAAAGAGGTGCCTCAGAATAATGGAATACAATTTCTAGACATTTCATTAACGTTCCAGAAGAACCACGTGTGCTGGCAGTATTCTCCTAGATCTTCGAAACCGCTGTTAAATTTTTCGTCGAAGCACTCGAAGGTTGTAAAAAACGGTATCGCCATGTCTTGCCTTAAATCAGCCCTCACCAAGTCGTATGAGCACAAAATGAGTGATAGCTTTAACGCACAGGTTACGCGTCTTTTAGATGTAGGGTATCCTCGTGATGCAGTGGCCACGGTCGCTGAACGTTTAAAGAAGTCTATTGTGTTAAGTCCGAGCATGGTTGCAGAAAGCGATAAGAAGAAACGTGTCGTGGGTATACCGTACATTCATTGCGTGTCTCACAGGCTAAAGAAAGTAGGAAGTAGATACGGCGTTAATGTTGTTTTCACGGCTGCCAATAAGCTAGGTAAGATTTGCGCCGCTGTGCAGAGGAAGAATGAGCGAGTAAAAGACAAGAAGCGGACCGATATTTGTTTCGTAAAACACACCAACAAATTCACTGATTGCCGTACGAGTGTGGTGTATAAGATCCCTTTCAGCTGCGGTCGCTTCTACGTAGGACAAACGGGCCGGTGCATAAACCAGAGATTGTTGGAACATAAGAGATCGCTAACAGGAGGCTCACCTTCTAATCTATCTTTACATTGCCGAGATTGTAAGTGCACGCCGAAATTCGATGAATGCGCAGTGTTGTACCGTCATAGAAATGAAGAAACGCGCCTGATGATAGAAGCATGGCATATCGAGAATAGTGGTAACGCATGCGTGAGCCAACCGTCGATTAACTTGCATAAAGATGAAATCAAATGCCTTAACAGTTATCTTCAACGTAGACCGCCACGCGTGCAGGATTGATAGGTTCGCCTGTTGCATGGGCATGCGCAGATAAGTTTTCGTGCCTTCTTTCTTTTCAGCCGTTGTGCGTCTCTTCAGTTGTTAGTCGGCGTTTGTGGTGTCCTGACTTCTTTCTTGTGTCCTTGTTTGCACGCCCTGTCTTTTTAGAAGTAATATTTGCGTAGAGCGCTCAATCTGATAAAATATATCTGCACACTTTGAGGAGAACATTAAATGAACTCTGTATACCATGCGTTTACCACCAAGCAAAAACATAACAGCGATAATTCCGTGAAAACAGTCCCCGGCAAAATGCGAACGCAATGTTCGCGTTCCAGTTTCGCTTTTTATTGTCATCGAGCCAATATTGCAAGTGCACCATGAAAGGCAAGCAAGTATATATAGCACAAATAAAAATTTAAGGCAGTAAAGAAATAAAAATAAAATGACTTTAACATTAGCGTATTATGTTCCGTAAAGCGCGTTATCTAGATGACATTTGTCCATGCGCGGCGCTGCTGTGACTGCGAACGACCATCGACCATGACCTCGCAGTCTGCTCTGCTACCAGAAAGCAACTGCAAGTTTTCTTGCCGAAATATTTCCGCTGCGCGCGAGCTTGTGACCGAATACTGGTGGACAATCAGCCAATATATACAGTGTAATAGTTTATAAATGCAAAACGAACCCCACAGTAACCAGCAACCAAGTAACGCTGCTTTAATTAAGTTGCCTATATCTCTGGAATGACCTGCGTCTGTTTGAGCATGCAATACAAAAAGATACAGTTGTAGCCGGCCAAAAAATGTCAAAGGGGCGAAGTTTGCGAACATGTTTATTCTTCTCGAAGTGCGCAGGGCATACGATGGGCTAATCAGCCTAATTTTTGGAACGATAGCTCTGCTCCTCCAGGCACAAATCCTCAAAGCGTCCGTGCGCATGCGTTTGACTTTCAAACTCAGCGTTTCTCTTTCAAACTGAGCCGAGGACAACGCCTGCGAATTGAAGTCTATTGCAAAACGTTTATGAAAACGAAGGGAGTTTGAGAAACAGGTAGGTGGGGCCCCTAGTCGAGGGCTCCACTCGCCTCAGCAGCCCGCCGTGCCTTGTCGAGGAGCGCCATTTGGGCCTCCTTTCCCTCGCTAGAGAGCCAGGTCTCCCGCTGCTCTCTATGAATTTTAGCGCCGCAATCTGAGGCGTTTTAATTTTGGATGGCCTGAGTTCATATTCCCACATAATGTGGGCGAGAGTAAGCTGCCCGATGTGGCACACATGGCTTCTCGCTCGACGCCGTTGGTTCGGTACGCTGGTCAGGCTTATTCACGTGCACATCAGCCAAAACGAGCTCAGCGAACACGGTGGAAGCCCTAGCGGTAGCGCTCGCCATCAAAACCACAGAAGTCATGAGAGAGACGTCTTATATACTCACGGACTCTCAAATAGCGTGTCGTTACTTCACCAGTGGCCGTTTGTGCATCGCCCGCCTCTTAGGTGCAACATTAGACTAGGAGCACCACATCATATGGTGCCCGGGACATACAACAGAAACGGGTAACGATAGAGCGCACACTGTAGCTCGAGCTATTACTCATCGAGCAACTGTCCCTTCGTCCATGTCCCCGCCTGCTACCCCAGGTCCCCCACACAAGACGGGATATCTTAGAACACCAGCGTCGACAACGACAGCGATCAGTGGCGCCACCTGCAGACAAACACATACCGCAGCTGTGTTTAACATATGCCATCCATCCGACCGCATACGCCGGTAGTTGCTCTTGGTGTGGTGAAAGCCGACCAAAGACGTTCAGCGAAAACTAGTGCGGTACGCCCACGAAAACGAATAGTGTCTCAAGTGTGGCCTGCGCGATTAGCTCCGGCAACGCGGCATTGCCGGAGGTAATCCTAGTTCCGCCCGCGCATCGCCGGAGCTTACTAGTTCACGTTCACGCTGACGGCGCCGAGCAGCGTCTGTGTGCTGTCTTGTAGTGCAACACGCTGGTTCCCTCATCGCGGCGTGTAACCGAAGCGTGTACACTTTCTCGTCGTCCTCGCATAAACCGAGATATGCAATAAAGTTAAGTCTCTGCAAAACAAAAATCTCGTGCTTCCCCAAAGCAAGCAAAACCGAGCTTTGGCTCTACAAACTAGGTCTCAGCGTGTTCAAATAGGGCAATATATTTTTGATCTATGTGGATACGGCTCTAGAATTATTGCTAGTTGCCCGCCTTGTGACCTTTTTTTTTCTTGCATCTTCTTCGATTTGCGCTGTCATCATTCGTCACGTTCAATTACCAACTCACCGAGCCTTCGACTCATCGTAGATATTTTCCTATTTCTTGCTCAGCCTGGTTTCCGACATTTCTTAGACCTCGAAGTATCTCCACCTTACTTTGGTTAGGTCGCTAAAACAGAAAAAAGAGATCTACTGCACAGACAAGGGCTCAGAGTGAGTGCATTTTTCAAACTACAGGTAAAACCAACGTGACATTTAAAACTTTGAAAATGAACTGATTTAGGAGGCGGCGTTTCGAAACTACTCTTCACGGAGCTCCGACTTTCGAACTTTGCGAGATTTGGAGGTTGTTCAAATCTACAGATACATCGGAAAAGAACCATCACAAAGAAGGAAAAGAGGAGGTATGTCGAAATAATCCCAAACTAACCGAAGTCAAAAGTACAAACGGGATGGAGGAAGGAAACAAAAATAGTAAAGGGCCATTGGGGACCCACAAAGTTTGGATCATGCAGTGGCTTCCTTTCGTTTTAATTATCTACTTTTTCCCTAAGTTTTTATTTCGCACAGGCCTTTGTATTTTTTCTCAAGAGCCATTGCTTGATCGCGACCCTTGGTGACATTCTACGCCAGGTGGTGGCTCTTCCGCAAGAGCGCCTCCGTACAGACAGCTTGCGCAACATGACCCGACATAGCCACGTCGTTATTTCGGTTCCATTCGCATGAACTTCGAAAGAAGAAGAAAGACAAATTGAACGCGGCTTGACATAGCCCTGCTTTTGCTGGGTCAGTGCTGCTGCGCAATATGTCGTCCAATCTTTCAACTGCGCAAGAAGGCACAAGATACTACGTCGGTCGTATTGATTCTGCTCCACAGTTGTAAGCTGTCGGATAGTCTGTGTTTGCAGACGCGGTGATTCAGATGAAGAACACGAAAGACCCGTATCAATAAATTTTCCGACAAGGCAGATAAAGAAATGAAAGTCAGTTAGCAACAACCTGCAGTCATCTATCAAAAAAAAAAAAAAAAAAAAAAAAAACGTGGAAGGGTGGCACCGTGCGAAAACCTCGAAATCGACACAAGAGCCCAGTAAATAAACATCCAACCCGTATAAGGGAAAATGTGTAGCCCACAGGAAATAACTTACCTTTTTCTAGTCGTCTGCTGCTCCCTATGATATCCACAGGCCATAAGCAACATTCGTCACTTACTAACGTGAATGTACTGATGTGGTGAAATAAAATAGAAATCGAATCAAAATCAGGTTGCACCTTCGTGTGCATTATAAACAAGCATCTTTTATAATAGGGACGTCCGAATCATAACATAGCAGTGAGGAAACAAACGTACAATGGAAGTGGGAATGGCATCGCCTTTTCAAGTGCGTGTGGTAGGTCAGCACAAGACCCGTAACTCGCCTGTTTGACTATTCTGGTGGACTCACATTACCGAGGGAAGACGAGCGAGGCTGGCTTTACTCTGTCTCCTCGTGTTAGTTACTGCAGCCACGGGCTGTGTTTATGTTTGCGAACAAACTGAGTCAACATGACGTAATGAGGTATACGACCGGTGGGATCCTATTGCACGTAAAAGCTCGATGCCCTTCCTAATTTTTATTTTTGCTTGTCTTTTCGCTCCACTGAATACCTTTACAGAACATCTAGTGTAAAGAAATTCTGAAGGTGACCCAAAATCTTGACTTTGGTGCCACGTGGTGACACTCGTGTTGTGGCTTGGCCTCGTCTTGTGGCACTCGTGTGGTGGTGTACAATGCCTTGTGTGCTGTATTCCTAGGGTTACTTTTATGTTTTGGGTACTGCCGAAGTGGACCTGAGAGGTCAGGCAGAAAGAAGCATGTGTTTGAGATCTGTTCCGCAAGATGCCGCGATGATCCCAACTACTCACAAGGCAACCGTCTGCTCTTTTAATGAAGTTATTTGTTTAACATGAAATAATTATCGTGACAGTTAATTGGCTCTTACCATAAGTAAAACTATGCTCCGATATCATATGTGTCTAATATAGCTCTTCAGTTGAAACAAAACTAACCATTTATTTTTTAGCACGATTTCCATGAATATTCTTAAAACCGGAAGTAAGCGCTCCAACGGATATGCTTGGAAGGGAAATAAGAGTGTGTTTGTTTGTGCCACTAAAATCCCATCTGCTTATAGCACGCATGAAATACAAAATTGAATGAGACGTGTACTTCGTCTGTCCGTGTGCTCGCGAAGACACACGTTACTGATTAACGGCGATAATGCAAGCACGGCCATCTTCACTGCAGGGCTAGTTTTCTTAATACTGGTCTATGTAGAGTGCTCTGGTGACTACTTCACCATGTTTAGAGTTGATCTCTTCCGAGGTTTCCCTTATTTGCCCAATACTGGCTACACCATTGTTTTGTACGACTATTGCTTGTATGCCTTTATTCAGTGTTCTCCAAATCTCGAAGCGACTACGGGTGTCCGTGCTGTCTTGATTTCTCTCTTGTGTCTGTGTTTGTGCCCCCGGACTTTTAGAATGAATACTTACCTGCTAGCTCAACTGTCTCTTATTCTAAGGCCACGGGTGGTAGTGAAGTGCAATGAAAGGCATCATCGGCAGCTTTGGACCAACAAATTGGTGCGTATCCGTAAATTGTACATAAAACATGTTACGGAAGAAGCTAACAAACGCAACCCGCGATAGAACAAGAAAGCCGAGCTAAACCTTTACGTCTGTCACAGAAAGCAGCAAGCTCAGGTCAAGAAAGATGTACGGCCAAATCGAAGCATGACGAACCGTACACAAAATTAACAACCGCCAAGTTTCTCAAGTAAACTAAGGAAAAGAATGAAACACTGAAAGACGCAGCGCGAAAAAAATATAGAACAGCAATTTGAAGGGAAGAACAACGAACCTCTTCAGCAGGAGATTACACAAGTCTTGCTCCTCCCGGAAAGCACCTCCCGATTACAGCAAGTGGGCCTGATAACAAGAGTAGTACAAATATATCGCCCTATATACTCCACCCACTGTGGACTGAAATATCGTCTACCTTGATGATTAGCCAGTCATTAGCGTGTACATGAAGCAACGTAGCGCTTGAGTATACTATTTTGTTCGAACGCCTTTAATTGCCTGAAGCTGCTGGCACTCGCTGACACTTGCGCAAAGCCTTTCCTCACTTCTGCTCATAGGCGTGCTCAGGGTTCTCTTTTAGGGGGCCTAAGTTTAACCACAGCGCCCGCCTCCCTTCCTGTTGGTCAAGGCCGAAAGAAAGCGAGCATAGGGTGCAAAAATGAAAATAAAACGGTGAGGTGCTGCTCACAGCTGTATATACAATTCGTCCCCGGCTTTCCGGGGTAATGGCAGCAAGCAAACAGCTGTTTCAATGCAACACGAGGGGTCCTTGGTTGTCATTACCGTCACAAAATATGCATAGCCATAACACGGCGCATAGGAAAATGACGTGAAAGTTGTGACTGAGAAAAGCTACGGGCAAGGGGATAAGGGGGGGGGGGGGCTATACCTCTGCTTACCCGATTAATTTGGTAATTTTATTGTGAGATCAGCGAAAGACACGAGGAACCAGTTTGTTAAGTTTTTTTTCAAATTGTTACTTTAGGGGTGCAAGCGGACATTGCAAACACTCATATGATTGAAAGAATGTACGCACTAAGAATAATACAGACAGAGCAAGGATCGAGCCATTCTGTCCTCGGCCGGATCGCGTATCGAGCGAGCAGTGAGCTGGAAAGCGCGCTTCTGTTTCCTGGCGTGTATTTTCGTACTGCGCCCGCACCAGAGCAGAACAGACGACGTTTGACAAATGACCCGCTGAAGAGCCATTTATCTCTTTGATGCAGTTGATGTGGCTGGGCGCGCCGCAAACATGTTAAGAACGAGCAAGAATTAACGCTACGTGAAATAAAGATCGTGTCTCTTCCCACTGCTAGAAATGCATAAGTAATGAAAGTGTTAAAAAGAGAGGAAAAATGATCTCAATTACGGGACATTTCCGGAAGCAGTACGCCGCGAGCCACGTGGGGCCCATTACTCTCGCGGCAATGTTTTTTTTTCAATTTCCTACAAAAATTACCAAAACATCATCTCCGAGAAAAATAAGGACATCTGAGGGGCTCATTTTCTTTTGTTATTTTGAGTGCTATAAAGCAAAGAGACAAAAACTCAAAGGGTTGCTTATGCATTCGTATAAGATGACTGGACAGCAAAAGCCATCTTCTCTTTCTCCTCGGTAGACTGTATTGATTCGCCGCCCCCGAAAGCTTTCTGCACATAGCGTGGTTTTGCGCTGCCTCCAGGACTGGAGACCTTGCAAGCTTTCTGCTCCTCATGTGCGTCCGGGATCGGCCCACCTGCGACTGCAGCGATGATTTCATGTGATAGGACGTCGTCACGTGGCTTTGCAGTGACATCACCATGATGTCATGATGACGTCACAAACTATGGCGATCTGCGACGCCATGATGATGTCATAGGGTGACGTCATCGCATCATGATGATTTTTGCATCACTTGTGTTGACGCCGATGGTCACTTTTCCTGTGTGATGATTTAAGGCTTCGAGCCGCTACGGTGGTTATGGTGCTCGACTGCTGACCCGCAAGTCGCGGGATCGAATCCCGGACGCCGCGGCCGCATCCAAAATCCTTGAGGCCGTGTACTTAGATTTAGGTGCACGTTAAAGAACCCCAGCTGGTCGTAATTTCTGGAGACCTCCACTACGGCGGCTCTCAAAATCATATCGTGGTTTTGGGACGCTAAATCCCAACAATTAGTATTCTCATCAAAGGCTTTGACCTTAATACGGAGTTCATCACCATGCGTAACCAATGTTTGGAGACGTAGATGGCCGGGCATGCAATGGAGCCAAAAAAAAAAAATGAGACAAGCAGACTGCATGGCGTAGGGTTCGCGAGGGTCTTTCAGTACACAAAGCTGGCTTGGCAGGCAAATGACCTAAACGCAATTGAAAGTAAATGAAAATTACTCCTGGGCGCACGTGGCAGCCGAACGTAGATGTTCCCCTTAAAGTGTGCTACGCCTGGCAAGTACCTCGCCGATGAAGCTGCCAGGCAAGCGCACGAAGGAGAAGCCTTGTTTGTGCGCCTTTATCAGGGATTGACTCGGCCCAATACTTAAGGCAGCGCACAGCCGGACATTAAAGAAGTGATACACACATTAGTTCACTCGCCATGGGTTGCATTCGCTGGACCCACCTCAGTGACTGCGGCTGCTGACGTGTCTTTCACCGGGGAAAGATACAGTGTTGTGGCGTCCACGCCTGATTGTAGCATTCACCGACGCATTAGCATTCAACATTAATACGGCCGATAACGCTGAGTGCAATGACAGCGCTGTGAAAGAGGCTATCGGCTACCTAGTGTGCTGCAGCACGTCTTTGGAATGCACTTATGGTACACTCGGTTGGCCGCCATCGCGTGCTGACTCAGATTGCAACAATGTGAAGCCTGCCCTGATCCGAGCCAGAGTACTGCAGAATGGGCAAGTTGGTGCTCAAACTGAGCTGCGCTATACCAATACGTTGCCGAGCCAGAGAACACGCGTCCGAGCCGAACGTGTGGCCGCTTGCCAGATCAACCGGAGGCTGGAGGAGGGTACACGCCACCACGTCTTCTGTTGCAAGTAGACAATGTGCGGGAGTCAAGTGATCATATCTCTGTCGAACTCTAAGGTCAATGTGAGAGCTCCTCAGAGCGCTCTCACTTGCAGTGTGGTGTTCTGAAAGAGCCAACTGAACGTACTCAGAGCGCTCGATTTCGACGAGCCAAACGTGACGCGTGTCGCCAGGGTGCTGTGGAATGCTCGAAAATGACCAGTCGAATGTTGCATTAAACTTTGTGCGACTCTATACCGTCGAGAAAATCCTGGGACCATGGGGCATCGCATCACAGTTTCGAAAAGTAACAAAAACGTCGCGGAAATTTCTGATGAACGCTGCACTTATTGTGGCACCTGTAGCATCAAGCGCTGAGCTGTTACTGCATCGGCGATATACAACAGTAGCCTTTCTTTTCTCTTCTTAAACTTGAATATTAATAATAATTGTTGGGGCTGTTCATCCCAAAGCCACGATATGATTATGAGAGACGACGGAAATATGAGGGCTCCGGAATTATATATCACCCGGGGTTCTTTCACGTGCGCCTAAATCTAAGCACACGGTCCTCAGGTATTTTCGACTCCATCGAAATGCGGCCGCCGCGGCCGGCATTCGGTACCGCGACCTTCGGGCCAGCAGTCGAGAACAATGACCACTAAACCAGCGGGGCGAGATCTTAAACTTCGTGCTCCGTCGCCAGTGTGATGTTGCCTACCGGGGTCAGCCCTAGTTAACTCCCCCCCCCCCCCCTGCCTATTTTTTTTTATCACACTCTTCTACATCTTCTGAAGATGGTCAGCCTGCCGTCCACTTTCTTGGATAATCGTGTGCGCGCACTAAACTTAACCCTGATGTTGGTGATTATGATGACGATGATGATGGTGGTTTTTATTAGCACGCTGTTTTAAACAGGGTGGCGATCAGTAGTCCAATAACCTATTCGTTACATTTATGTGTTGTTCCATCTACTGCACTTTAGAATCCTGGCGATCTCTTTCTTTACTATTAGAGCGCAGGTCTTAGGCGCCCGTTAGTGCGTTGAGCGGCGTCGCCGTTGGCGTTGGCGAAACCGACAGAGCGAACGAGGACGAACGAGAGCGAACGCGCAGTCTTTCAATATCCCGAGCCACTAGCCTCTAACCTCGCTTCCTTCCTTCGTCGCGCGCGCTGGCCCCTCGGTTGGAGCTCGTGCGCATGCTGGGCTAGCGCGTGCACTGCGGCTAAATTCGCCTGTCGTAACAGGGCTGTCGGCGTTTAGCTTGGTTCGTGACGCCTGCAATGCACAGAGTGGTTGCGTAGCACTCGAGCGTTGGCAGTTTCTGTGGCAATACGTAAAAAATGTTACATTGGTACGAGTGCGGAAAACCAGTCTTCAAACACAGTTGGCCTTGCTCCAACACGAAGCGGCGCTCAGAATTCGCATTAGGCAATGTGGTATTCTTTGGTGATGTTTCACGCAGCCTAATAAATAATCGTGTCTTGCTTATATCAACCCGTCACCAGTTATTACATCCATTCAGTTTCCACCCAATTTCCATTTCCTCGTTATTACGATGATTCAGAAGAACGAGGTAAACCGCTAGGTTTCTATACACCAAAAAACAGATTCTTTGGTCCTGCCTAATTGCTCGCTTTGTTAGTTCTTGCGCGGTTGAATTGCGCGCAAAGAAACTCCTCTGCGCTTATTCTTGCCCCACTGCATGCTTTTTTTCCGTGTGACACTGCATTATACGGGAGCTGCATGTCAGTATGGTGTTGAGAGTTTGTGCATTGTCTTGTCTGACCTTTGTCGTTCTCTCATTGACCAACTTGATGACTTTGAAGATTGGTCCTCATAAGCCAAAAACGCTTCATTATAACGCATTCATTCATAATGAAGGTGCATAGAATCGCATTCCCTTCTTGAATGTAAATAAATTATAGCTGCATAGTCACGCATGGCTATCGCGAAATGTACCGTTTTTAAATGTCAATACATTGTGGCGCAGCAAAAACTAATTATCGCGCATTTTTCACCCAGTAAAGTAAGCGGAAATAACACGATTCCGAAATCACGAGCTCTAACACTGTAGGCACCATTGTGCTAAACATTACTCTCATGAATTATGGCTGCGCGTCCACAATGGTTCAACTTCCTAGGAAACTTGCTTGAGGGAACTGTCTCTCAGTAGCCGCTTCATTTGCTTAGAGAAATTTTCGGGTTGTGCTGAAGGAGCGTTCTGTGCACCATAAGAAAAGGACAATGCCTCTCAGTCCTTACTCATGAATGAATATACTTTCATAGAGAAGTAGTGCATCGATTAGACCAAGGACAGTGTATCGAGATTGACGCAGCGTTAAGACCCCGCCCACATGACCTGTTATTAGGAGAGACTGATCCGCATCGGTGGCGCTTGGGCACTACACAGCAGATTACAGATTACCGTTGATGACGGAGTACGGAGAGGGCCATTTTAAATCTCATTCATGTTCGAGCCTCCGACTGTATCATCAAGTGTTGGCTCCTATATTTTTCGCTTAAGCTTCGGGTTGTTGCGAGAACTGGAACAAGTTCTTAAACGCTGACTAATGCTTAGTCCTCCGCGTATGCAGGAACAAAAACGTGGAGGACGCCTGAGCTTCGCATTCAAGAGTAGAAGGCGACAGCGTAATCGGGCCCCATGCGCATGGCATTCTCAATTGCTAGCCTAGCTTCGGTTCTCTGTGCATGCCTCAAACGTGCCGTAAGGAAACGAACGACTGCGCGCGTCCCATTGGGCCGTTCCAAGTTATACTAGATTGCCTACGGCAAGTACAGTTGTTAAGTGCCCACTATGCCATAATTCTTCCTTTTCCGAATCAGTGAAGGGCCCACTACGCGTCCGTAAGGCAATACGCAAGCCTCCGCAGCTGCTCACTTTGTTGATGCGTTACAGCTGGTGATGATCATATACGCCTAAGCGCTTTGTAATGAGTGGGCTTTTAAAACACCCACTCTTTGTGCAATTCACATCTTTTGACGCCTGGCGCGATTCTATACTTCTGCCTCGCAAATTACATGCGTTAAGGAGACTCCTTCCACTACGCGACATTCATATGGTGTTTTTTCAGACGCAGTTTCGAGCAATAGCGTGGCACTGTGGTAGTACACCTGCTTGCCACACAGACGGCCTCGGTTGGATTCTCACTCGAACCTAAGAATTTTATTATTTATTTTATTTGCATATTTACGAATTTTTCTGTCACGGACAAGATGGTGATTTTTCGCTCACAGCCAACGACGCCGACACCTGACGACTCTTTAACGCTATCGCGTTAAAACCATTTTGCAGCATTCTTATTCTGTAGATCGTATTATACCCAATGGATCACCAGCTGTTAAAAATCTCGTGAGTTAATATCACACAGAGTTCGAGTTGGCATCATCATATTAATACAATGTGCATGAACGCTTTTAAGTCTCTCGGGTGCATTCGGCGCAACCTTTCAAAAACCGCTATGAACGTGATACTGACAGCATTTAAAGCACTGGTCCGGCCATGTCTGAAGTATGCTTCGAGTCAATGGGATGTTTGTAGGGAGAGAAACATTCCCAAGTTACAAAAAGTTACAAGATCAGTGGTTAAATGCTTTAGCAAGAAATAAAGTGCACTGAGAGTGTGCCAGAAATGATTATCTCGGTCTTAACACACTTAAAGCTAGGCTTGCCCAATGCAAATTAAAACGGTTGTACTTAATATATAACAGTTTATTACAGATTAAAAATCACAATTTCGTTAACGGCCACTTTCTGCGCACAAGCACGCGCTTTGATAATTGCAAAATGATCCAGGAATACATAGCTCCAAACAATACATTTAAATATTGATTTTTCCTCATAACCATAAGCGCTTGGAGCAAATTACAGAAAGAAAATGCCCCACTGTTGAAGTGTTTATTAAAAATCTGAGAAAAAACGCCAGGCCTGCGCTGAAACCGCAGCACAGTCACAGCGAAAGCTGGAAGAGCGGCGTTTCTAGAGCCCGTTGTAAGCTCTCTTGGGGCTACAATACAAGTACACTAGAAAGGTACCCACTATGCCATAAATCACAGTTTTTTTGAAGTTCGGAAGCACCTACTAAGCCATTATTCGTCATTCTGCGGAGAAGCGAGGCACCAGCTACACGTCTGTAAGGCATTATGTGCACTTTGTTGACGCGACGACTGATGACGATGAAGAATTATGGCTCATCCCTTTGTAATGGGTTGGAAGCTTTAAACGGCCCACCAGTAATGTAATTTGCATTGGGTGAAGCCCGGTCGCTATTTCCCTCTCCCGTCATGCTGTATAACATACGTTGACGTGGGAGAGAGACGGGGGGGGGGGGGCGAAGAACTTTTCTGAGACCCCGAGGAGAGAGAGAGAGAAGGAATGTAGGAAAGGCAGGGAGGTTAGCTAGACTATGCGTCCAGTTTGCTACCCTACACATTGGGAGGGGGAAAAGAGGAATAAAAGAGAGAGAGAGGAGGAGGATAGACATATGATACATCACACACAGTGCCGAGTTTCACAGGCGGTCGCTGAATAGGGTTCTTTTCAAGTACCGCAGGAGGACTCGTGTGGCTTTCTGGGCTGATATGCTACGCGACCAGGCTCCTAAGATCTTTGCTTCATTAAAGGGCCGGTCATCCAGTCTATTCAAGGTACACTGGAGAATCCGGCGATCTTCATCAAATTGGGCACAGTGGCACAAGAGATGTTCAATATTCTCTGTACAATTGCAGCTTTCGCACATGGATGAATCTGCCGGGTCACTGTGGCATCAGTGGTAACCACCTCGCTGACGACGCTGCCCGATGTGCCCACGATGGAGTGCCAACACTGTTCATACCATTGTCAAGAGTAGATGCAGCTAGAGAACTTCGTCGCATCGCGCATAATGCCACGCTTGTGCACTGGAATTCTCCGCTTAACTCTAATTCTCGCCCTAAGAACCTTGAATCATTACTCCAGCTACAACTGCCATCCAAGATTTCTCGACGTGACGCTACAATGCTGTGCCGGTTGTGGATCGGTGTAGCGTTTACTAACTCAGACCCCGAGGAAATGGATCATGCGCTTATGGGCTTCCTTGGCAACCAATACAAGTGCACTTGCGAGGAACCCACTACGCTCTGAATAATTGTAATTGTTGAGAAGTAGGGCAGCAGGCACTGTGCCATTTTTCGTCATTTTAGGAAGAGCCGTGGTACCTGCTAAACGCATGTAAGGCATTATGCGCACTTTGTTGATGCTGTGCCTGATGACGACGAAGAATTATGGCAGATCCCTTTGTAATGGGTTGGAAGCATTTCACAACCTACTCGTCGCGCAATTCGCATTGTGTGACGCCTGGTTACAGAATTCGCGTTGTGCGACGCTTGGTGCTTATTTTACTCTTCTACTACGCTATATTGCATATGCTAATGTGGTTCCTTCCCGACATGAAGCCTGTATAGGACCTTTTTGCAAAGCAGTTTCAAGCACCGGCATGGCTCAGAGGTTGAATACTGGGCTCCCACGCAGAGGGCCGAGGTTCGAACCTCGTTCCATCCTGGAATTTTTTTCTTATTTAGTTTTTTTTCCTTATTTCGAGCGATACTGGTTACGGACACCGGCGGCGGCGGCGGCGGCGGCGGCGGACAACTACGGCGCCAAAAACGGTCGGTGAAATGATCTCATAACAGCTTTCGCTGTAAAATGCTTGAGTGAAGATGCACTTGTATTCCTGTACTCTTTGAATTGCAGTGTTTCGTGCCTTGATTTTTTTGTTGATGATGATTATTGATCTTGCTTATGTGCGCTTTTCATGAACGTTTTTCTTCGCACCCAGTCCTGCTTGGAGTCGAGCGACTCTGCAGTAATACTGTACAAATAAATAAACTAAAAAACACATGCTCCACCATTTGAATGCACAATAAACAAAAGCCAAAACTTCGCAAAAACCTCCTACACGCATACGTGCACGATATTACAGTGGAACACAAGCCATTGAATGGGCCTTGTGATGACGTGCATAAAGAATTTCCTGTAGAACGTAGAAAAGGAACCGTTCACATAAAACAGCGCCACTTTACTTGCTCAGATAGGAATGGGAATGCAGAAGTTGACTGAATTTTGTTTTAGGTTTGGTACACCAGCACAGGAATGATGAAAAAGCGAAGGCACACAAACGACGGTACACAGCGCTGTCTTTCTTCGTTGTGCCAGACACTGCAAGCCTCAGAGGACAGCTTTAGAACAATAGCTGCACAGGAGTTACTTGCTTCGCGCTTTCTTGCAAGTGGAATAGCTGAGTTTCTGGCCACTGAAAGTAATCACTCTTGTATACTTTACAGAAAATAGGTAACCGATTATAATTAAATTACTTCCATTAATATGTAATTGATTACAGTGGTCAATTACAGCCTCACAAAAATAACTCAGTAATTACAAAAGTGTAACCGATTACTTTTGCGTTACTTTCCCTCAAAATTTTATTACCGTAACACAATAACACAAATTCACTAAAACTACAAGTACTGTAGCTACAACGAACTACTGTGGCTTGCATGTTGGAGAGAAGGCTGGAGGCGTGTGCAAAGGCTGGGAGGCTTACTGTGACTTCTGTGACAGAGTGTTACATGTTGTTAAATTTCAACAGGAGTTGTTCTCCGATGTTGTCGTCACTGATTCTTCCACGTTTCCTCGTTAAGAGGCCAACTGCTACACTAGACACTCTCTGAATATATGCGCTGGAGGGAAAGGTGGTGTTATAACGTAGGAACACCCTGCGCACCAGCTTGTAGTTGTGCAGTGCTTCGATGCTAGTGTGCTCTATGAATCGTTGCGTTTCGTTGTGGCTTGTGCTTGGGCAAGGTGATGATGATGATGATGACCTTTATAAATGGCTCGCACCACTCTGGGGGATTGGCCAAGAAACGAATAATTTATAGGAAAAAGTGGACACATGTGAAAATGAATTATAGAAAGTTAGAATATATTATTAACGCTAATTTAAAAATTCAGTATCTAAATCGCTTTGATTCAATTAAGAATTTTTGTACAGCGGAACAGACAACCCGGTGACAGTGACCTAATGAGGAGGCTCCCAAGATAGAATATTCGAAGTAATGAAATTCAATCTAATACGATTAAACGCTGCTTTGAGAATGTTTTTCCTCAGTAAATTGAAGCGGTTACATGATAAGAAATAATGTTCAATTGTTTCGCCCATGTTACAAAACGAGCAAAGAGGGGAAGGAGCCAGACCAGATCTATGCATATAAAAGTCCATATAAAAGGCCAAAGAAAAGCTGAAAAGTAGGCTCTCTAGGAACTCCCGTCTGACAGGACGGGGGGTCCCTAGAGAGCGATCGCATATTTTTCGGGACTAGAACTGCCCTAGAAGACCGGTTACAACATGATTTTGAGAAAAGAAAGTAATTGATTCCCAGTAGTCAATTACAACAAAAACTCATTGAATTAACCACAACGTTACAGTTTCCGAAAACTAATCGATTTGATTACAAAATTACAAGAAAACGTAATTGATTACAGGTAATCGATTACTTACATGCAAATCTGAAAGTAATACACCGGCAAGCATTCAACACACTAGGGCATTTCTTTGAAAGCACAGACATTCCTAAGATGCCGCCTTGGATAGAAACGTGTAAACCACCACCTTCGATTGATTGCATCTAACTGCATTTATATGCAGAACATACGCGTTAATATTTTGTCTTTTTAACGCCTGCTGTAACGATGCTTGGTTTTCACTATCGCCTCTGTTTGCATGCCATAGTTGTTACATGACTCTTCCACTGCGTTTGCTATTGTTAATCTCAGATGGCATAGTGGCTTTGCGTACGTGTTTGATAGTCGGAACCCAGTATAGGTGTATATGGGGGCTTGGTATGGAGCGCAATACAACTTGTAAAACAAAACAACACCTCGTAATTTCGTTGTTCACATGTGTGTGTAGAACTGTCTGCGAAGTTTGCTCATTTTTGTTTGTGATGTCAGCGCTCCATTTTAAAACGGGCGATATTGTTTCTTAAGGTACGAATTTTTAAGCGCATAAGCAACCAAAAGACGAAACATCCAAATGCAGCTCCACTACTGTGAAAACTGATGAAGTGCATAGCATGGTCACGCAGCGATTCCTGTTCGTGGAGTTCCCACTGCTCCGTTTACCGCACTTACGAGGACGTTAATTTTGTGGGCAAGCACCTAGAGTTTCACCAGCACGAGTAGAATCTTGCTAGGAAGATTCGAAAACTCAGTGTGCGACATCCGCCCTGCTTTTTTTCATGCGCTTTATCGACTTCCTGCTTGTTGCGGCAGTTGAGATACATTTCTGCAGCGAGTTCTGTCAGGTTGTCAGCACAAGAGAAGGAGCCTTCTCTTGTGCTGCACAGCTGTCAGGCGCATGATTCTAAAGAATTTTAAATGCGAAGCATTTCTTAGCGAACCCTTGATACTTTAAGCGTTTCTATCTACCTATCTATCTAGCCGCCTACGTTTGGGTGCTCTCATTATCACCTCCTTAACTTGGTGTAGGCCAAAATTGCGATGGGAGTGTGAAAGGATTTGACGAATATAACTGTCGAGTCATGACATGAATAACGTGAACATCCTGTCGAGTACGTCGTCAAACCCTTCCCTCCAGACACGTGCGGCACATACCCGTTTACCACGGGCCGCGGTGTGCGGGTATGCGCCACAGGTGATTGACGGTTTATATTTACCCAGGAACAGCGAGAACAGACATTGGTAATTTAAATGCGAGTGTGTTAAGAAAAATCGACGTCGGCAGCATTGAGCCGACGAATGGAAATAATACAAATTACAATCCCAGCAGGAATCGAACCCAAGCATTCTCCGGGGCCATCAGGTATTCTACCACATAGCCACGCCAGATCTATAAACTGGTTTGGAAAAACAGCGTATGCAAGCGTAATATCGGTGCAACGTCGATTGTGGTTGTTGTGCTAGCTATCTGAGTTTACAAGAAATCAATAAACACTATATATGTACTCCTACTATACAGGCGTCATATCAGATTAACGTCGGTAGTTCCAGTGCTAGCTCCGCTTTTATAGTGGTCTAATAACCGTTACATTTCTATTCCTATGATTCAGCAAGCTATATTGAAGCATTGCTAGACTTCGGAGTAATACACTAACGAAAGTTACGCATGATATTAACATGTTTGCACCATAAAGTGCACTCAGTTTCGATAATACTGACGTATGTACTCTAACTTGATGGCTGACGTTACGTCGCACCATGCGTTACACTTTAGACGCCAGTGTTGTCGACGTGCCTGGTAAGCCCACGATGTGTGCAGAGCTACTACACTTACAAAAACGCGTCGATCCACCTCGTAACGCTTGGCTCAACGCCATAAAAGACACCACAGAAGTACTCGCTCACTGCTTCGCATGAAACCGGTTCCCACAACGCGTGGGATCTGCCGAATTTTTTTAGCATTTTTTTTTATTGCTAACCTCTCTGTCTTTCCGCTTGTTTCTTCTTCTTAACATTTTTAGTCAATTATTGCGATTATTTCTAGGTTATATCTGCTAAATATATTATTTCAGACCTTGTTCGTTCATTTTAACCCGGTTTTGAGCATTGTTATGGCCTGTATATTGTGCTTTACTGTGAGCGGGATCATGCCACATGAGACGCATGGATGGACGAAAAGCCTGTCTCCTCAATGTAGGGCACATGCTTGTCGTTGCCTAAATGTAGGGGCCAGGCTTGTCTCTGGTTTTAGTGCTCCGCACTAAAAAGCAGAGACAAAACGCGACATTTACGTGTTGCATCCCTGGTTTTTCGTCCTTGTGGCGCTTATGCGCTAAAAACATTCGTACCGCGCGTTACCAAAAAGTGGCGAATTCCTACCTTTGTTTAATAACTCACAATACTTTTTCTATCATTGTCACTATCTCGCGAAAAGTGGAAGCTGTCATCTTTAAACACCGTCTTTACCTTCGTTTCAGCGTGGAAGTAGATTAAAGGTCCTACAAAAGATCGTACCTTCATAGAAAGAAAACTTAACATTACAATATAAATCAAACGCCGGAAAGGTGGTGCTAAGTGCCCTGCCGAAGATATAGACTTGAGGCCATTTGTGTAGCATGTTTACAAAGTAGGGCAACGGAGGTACGGAAGAAGGAACGCTTTCGCTATAAGGTTTGAAAACTCAAATAGACTGAACAGTCTATTTGAGTTCTCTTTCCAGCAACCTGTCACGGATGCGATAACCTATCTTGATGTTAGATTTCAACCATCCAATAAAGCCTAACTTAACATTTCCCTATATTTCACGTTGAAGTGCAGGTTGAAAATTACCTTTGTTTCACGCGTCTAGAGATAAGGAATTTATTTTGTTTCCGTACAGTGTTATTAATTGATTAACAGAGTCTTCGGCCTTAAATCAATACTGCGATCACGAAACGACAGACCGCAGGGCATTGCGTCACGGCCACCTGCTATTTATTACCGTGCATCAAAACCTCAGTTCACGAGTGCCTTTAAAATTCGCCCGCAGCAGAAAGCAGCCGCCAAGGCAGCAAATGGAGGACAATTCTCTGTGGGTTCGTTATAAGGCAACGACCATTGCTGGGCGCCATAGTCCGCTTGCTTAGCTTCCGCTGGTGCATTTCTAAAAAAAACGAAAGGTATAAAATATCCTTTCTCCTTGTTTTGTATGCATCGTTAAAGTTCAGTAAGAAATAAAAATCTTATAAAAGAAGCAAAGTGATATGCAGTCGCTTTTTTTACTAGCGAACAGTAGGTAGAAGTGGCCCAAGCGGCGGCGGCAGAACGAATGTGAACACATTAAATACGGGTACGAAAAAAATTTCCGCCCTCTATGGCGTTTTCGCTATCCTTGTGCTTTCTTAAGGCGCATTCACACTTGAGAAGCGAAAAGCGAGAGAAAACGCCACAGCGGCCGGAAAACCGAGTCAGCGCACGTCGTACACGTTGAGATTGTAGTTCTGCCGCTGCTCCATGCCGCCGCCGCCGCTTTTGATACTTCTGTCCACACCGTTAGAGATAGAAAAAACGACGAAGCAAGCATCGCGACCATATACCGTACCGCCTGGGCAAGCCGCGCATGCGCGGTATATAAACCACGCCCACCGACGGAGACATCGCGCGCAACCTCCGCTCTACAGTGCATAGCCTGGTTGCGCCCGATCGTGCCGACAGAGCCTCGGGCGTCCTAATAAAGTGCGTACTCCCGAGGAGGAAACCGCGCATGTCGAAGCTAGACGTGTCCGTCGACCGGGAGTACGAGCGGCGACGGGCCCGTGCTTCTCTGGGTCAAGCTTTGGGCGACTTAGTGCAAAGTTCCCGAATTTTTTAACACGAGATTGTTTTATGCCGGGATCCGCCAAGACTTCACTGACGTATGTTCGTTACGGAAATGACGTCGAAAACATTTACACGATCAGATGGCAAAGAAAAAAAGTTCTGTCAACGGGCATCGAGCCCACGACCGCTCGGTCCGTAACAACTAGTGCCGGGCACGCTATCCAATGCGCCACGTTCACCTTTCTTTCTTTATTGAATGCGCCACGTTCACAGACTCTAGCGACTTTACAAACGCGCCTTTTATATCTACCGCTCTCCCGGTCGGCGGAGTCGTGTTGCCCTCTGGGAGCGGTAAAGTAATTCGTCATGACAGTGGCCTGCGCGATTAACACCTGCAAAACGTTACACGTCCGTGTCATTCGGCGCGTTTTAAATAGAAGTTCAATATTGTCAATGCCTTAACACACCGCGAGGTGGCGATCTTAGCCCGAGCGACGTAAAAACGTCGGGTTCGCTCACAGCATCACTCTAATCCAAACCAAAATAGCTCTACGACGTGCGCCTGCCTCGCCTGGCTGTTACACCGCGTTCGCCGCTCACGCGCTCGACCCGAGAAAAATCGCGGCCGGGGGCGGCACCACGCGCTTTGCGTTTCCCTCTAGTCCGGCCGTGGCGTTCTGTCACATTTCAATATGCCGCGGGATGGCGACCAACTTCCGCGTCCAGTATGCGACGCTCTGTGATTACACAAGGTTTTGTGTAATCATTTAACATGGACGTTAGTCGTCGGGATGGAGATGTACCACCAATCATCAAAGTGGGTGCATCCACGTTAAACGGTGCTATAGCTGCCAGACATCAATATACACTGTGCAACCTCTCATATATCAATGTACAGTAAACGTTCAATTACTTCTGTAAGGGCACGCTTTACTTTCGTGTCATTCCGATTCCTATGACGGAGGTATCAACGATCTTTTTCATCTGCCTGTTTTGCCCTACCCCGATGCATGGTAGCAAACCAGGTTCAACCTGGTTGACCTCCGCGTCTTTGCGTTCCCTTTTCTCTCTGTCTCTCTCTCACTATCTGCCTGGGCAAGTCGCGCATATTTCGAACACTCTCATCCTTTTCCAACTGGTTTTCACTATTCTACATGAGGGACCAGACAAGGCCAACAAAACGAACAAATATCGTCTCGCACCACTAATACACGAAGGAGGACCCTCCACGTCCTCTCCCCTCCATTAGCGGTAATTTATGAGTAGAAAGCATGACTGCTACGCGCTTAACACAAGGTGCAAACTCATTTGCAAGACGCCGTCAGCGCGCTTTATAGGAAGCACTCCGAACGACCTTGGTGGGCTGACACGCATTACTCCTCAAAATTGCGCGAGACTGACTGGCTAACTCGCTCACTTATGCAAGAGCAGGCGCATACGGGTGGCTGCTCGGCAGCGGTTGTTTATTCCTTGAGTAGTAGCATTCCTTCGTTCTTGGAGAAGCACATACCTTATACCGTCTGCAGGGCACAGATAGAGAGCCCGGCTTTTGTCCTCAGCGTCGATGCCACTGCGCATGCGCGAGACCCAAATAGCATTTGGGTTTTGTGTTGGGGACGCTATTTCTCGAGTTTGGCGGGAGCTCCAATGCCTGCCCTAAAAGCTTTGCGTCAAACAATCATGACGGAACCTACTGAAGCGACGGCTCGTGGCCAAGGCTAAATGGACCTATAGAACAGGGGGAGTGCCCAAAGCTCCGCAGACCCTATTCGAAAACGCTTAGCTCCTGTTTGACCCAACGCCCTAAAGCTCCCTATTTGTTTTCTAGCACTTTCCGTGCGATGTGCTTAGAAAACTTACATGTACATCATATACAAAACTACGTGAAACCTCAGGTGCATTTGACTGTCGCCTTCGTAGGCGTGTTTGTTTTTTCATTCACGCAGCATCAAGCGAAATTCACTGCATGCATTTTTTTTCGTACGAGTAGCAGTAATTCATTGCGATGAGGAATATCGGAAAATTTGTGGAGTGTCGGCGTACTTGTCGAAACAAGAAGAAGCGAAGAAGAATTTTATAATGCACTCATCAAAATGAAACAGCTATAAAATATACAGAAAGAAGTCCCCAAGCACGGGGCTGTAAGGAGATCTATTGGATTAATGAAAAAAAACTAATTAAAAGAAGCACGAAACAAATCAGGCTAATGCAAATGCAGCAAACGTTCAATGTTGTTAACTAGCAATAACGGAAGTGTAAGTTATGCGGATATGCATTTTAAAAACTTGGTTGAGATGCGATTACGCGTATTCCCTTAAGGTCAACGAACTATCCCGTTGAAAATCACGTGCAGCGTTTATTCGGCAGGAATGGTGGTAACAAAGCTACAGCAAAGTGCGCAGATCTTAGTTAAAATGAGTAGTAAAAGCCAATGCCAATATCTGAGGGTGGAAGTACGGATAGATAGTTCTATCACGCAGAACTACCTCAAAACAAACGTAAGTACGCATTGCGCGAGAAAAAAATTTACGCGGGGCAATGAGTTTTACCAATTTCTCGGTGAATCCTACTCCACGTATGAGCCAAGTCTGGTCAAGAGGTGTGCGCAGGATGAGAGAATACTGGCTAAGTGCCTTTTTAGACATTTTGGCCCTAATTTCTTCTTAATCAATTGAACAATGGACTAATTATTTCTTCTTAATAAATAATATTGGACTAATGGACGTAAACGCTTCAGGGCAACCAGTGCCACGTGACGCGAGTTGAAACCTTTTTCTTTTTAAATAAAAAAGACGTCCATCGCACGCGTGCTTTGAATAACGACACGGGGCGAATATTCGCAAAAACATTTTACGCAAGAGGTTTTCGTAAGAGCGCGTTTTAATCTGCACTGACGCTAAACCTTATTATTCGCGAAGGCGCGTGGCAGATCCCAAATAAAAATCACGTAGCATAACTTTTATCGATTTGTCGCCAGGATAACCATCAGGACGAAATGTCAGCTACATTTCCAAAATATCAACAGTTCCATAGCGTTGATGTAAAATAAAAAAAAAATGACGTTTTGCTGCAACACAGCTCGAAGAAAGCCATAATTAAAGCTATCTTTCAGTCAGGCTGAGTTCACAAAATTGATTAAGAATTTAAGAATAAACAAGAAAGACTATCTTGCCGAAAGCGATCTAAGCGCGAGGCCGGGTTGAAATCGTTCTACGTATATCTGATTAGGAGGATCTAATCGTTCAAATGGATTCCTTAGAATGTACTACAAACAAAATAAAAGGGAATAGAACTTGAAAAGGCGACAGCGTCTAGAAACTGTTTTTGTGGCTATCAAACCCAGCGCACGTTGACTGGGGTAATTCAAGCTGCGTGGGGGCAGGAGAAATCCCTCTTATTCGCATGAAAGGCACGTGCCTAAGACCGCGCCACGGGTGTAATTCTACCGCCGTTGGCTCATCATTCGTTTTTCAACTCCGAATTGAAAATTACCTCGGTAGCATTAAGCAGGGGAAAAAACGGAAATTAGATGTCTTGCGATGTAGTAGACTGAAATTGAATGCACGAAAGTGAAAATCAGTGTAATAATTATGTTTCTTCATTATCATTTCTTCTTTTGCTTTTCGGTGCACCTAAAAGGCACGTCTCATGGTTCCCGCCCTATGGGCGCACGTAATAACGAGAAACACCCATTCCAAGTACAGCCGTATTTCTTCGGCTTATAACGCATTTTGCTGCTGCCATATATTTTTACTCGGCGGGGCTTTTATTGGATTACACTCCCACCGCCCACGTGTCTTCTCTATCTTGCCCTCACTGTCAGAACAAACAGAGAGTGATGTAATCCACCGTGAAAACACGAAAAGTTAGCGAAAGGCCCACGCCTTTGGGTAAAGCTCACGCGACTGTGAAGCCGCTTTAATGAAATCAATTACGAGGCGTTGTAGCCCCTAGTAAGCGAGCGGGAGCTTCTTTCCTGGATGAGGTGAGGACAGCCTCTGGTGAATTTTGTAGAGATTCTTGCAGAGCCGAGAAAATCTTGAAATAAGGCGCTTATGACAGCCGAGACGTGGCGAAACACTAATACGTGCTGAAGAAGAAAAGGCGTACCTCAAAGAACCAAAGAAAGAAAGAACGAAAGAAAGAAAGAAAGAAAGGCAGAAAAAGTAAAAAAAAAATAAAAAAGAAAGGAGAAAAGAAAGGAAGCATACAAGAAGATGCTGTCCCCAGCTCAAGGCATTAGGCACGCTAAACTAGGACTGCTTTTTGTATTTCTTTTATTTGTCTTTCCCAGGACATCTCTTCGTAGTTTGTAGACATACAGCTTCGTCGTCAGTTTGCTGGGCGGTAGTTCTCAGTCGTGGTCGTGGTGGTAATGATAATCAAATTTTAAAAAATGGGTAAACATAGATAGGGGTTTAGGACAAACAAACCAGATGAGTCTTTGTCGCCTCCCCGTTTCAATCAAAAGAATGACATTAACGATCATAACTATTGTAATCACCGATGTAACCCCTTTATTAAGCGACCGGGTAGGATATGCGATAATTTATTCATAATGTCAATGTAAATAATAATCAGAATGCCAATCACAATGTCAATGTATTATGCATAACGTCAATGTAAATCGTAATCACAATGCCAATCACAATGCCAATGTATTATTCATAATGCCAATGTAAATCCTAATCAGAATACCAATCACAATGCCAATGTAAATAACAATAACAAACAGCATCGAAATAATGTTGCTCGAAGCGAGGTCAGAGTAACCGAAAACACAGAGCTAAGGATGATTTCTTTTCTATACAAGTGCGGCTCGTGCAGGTCATATGTAAAGGATGCTCAAGCTGGCAAATATTTCTGTATAAATAAATAAATAAATAAATAAATAAATAAATAAATAAATAAATAAATAAATACAATTATGTCACTGTATTACAATCGATAAATATCTGAAAAGCTCGGCGAGCGCTGTGGCTACAAATATTCAAAAAGCTTTTGAGGTTATCAGAAGATTTCCTGCCACATAAAAGCATACACATTTAAAATACACCAGCAATATTAAACAAAATCATCGTGATTATAATAACTCCAAGTAAGTATTATTGCATTCGTTCATTTATTCATTTGCCCACGTCATCCTTACATCATAATTACGGCTATGTACTCTAGCGAAATGAGAATGGAAGCCAAAATGTGTCCACTGCAGCTTTGATTTGGATCGATCAGCGGCGCTGAATGGCGTCGCGTGACAACAGGCATTTTCCCCAATGCACGATACCGCAATGCACACGTGCATTGTCCATTTGTGTTCTAACGTTCGTGCAGCGAGTCATCGTGTCCCGTAACACTAGTAGCGGATTCAGACATCTCATTTCTTTGTGCCTTCTCTCGACATTGCACTATATAACTCGATTTCCACAAGAAACAAAGATCACGAGGTCTATAATTGCATATTTGCGATATCAAGAATCCAGTGGCCTCCCGCTTATTTTGACGCAGCTGTGTTCAGAACTGTACAGGAAACGGCCGACATCCACTTGCTACTGAGTGAAATGAAAAAAAAAAATGCTGTCTTGTCAAAAGTTTTCGTACAACAATATATATACACATACAAGCTTTGAAGGCCTGGCCCTTACGGCCCAGGCGGTGTCAATTGACACCACCACACAACATTTCTCTTAGCGCCTCCAAAATGAAACCAAAACTGCTCATTCTCGGGGGAATAATACTTCAATGATCCCCACTGCGACTGACACCAAAACTGCGGCATGTTTGCGGAGTTCGCAGCCACGGTGAAGAAGCTTGACCGAAGTCATGGGTGACGCCGAGGTGGGCAACTGAGGCGGGCCAGCGCGATTTTCGGGACGACGTGCCGCAGCTGTTTCGACTGGTGTCACACCGACAAATATGTCGTTGGTTCACAATCTGAGTACTCTAGTGAACAGCAGGAATAAAGAAGCCATTTATCTGATTTCACAACCACTGAGCCCCGATGACCTAATTTGACTCCACGCTTATTAAACCATAAATTGCTTATTAAACCACTGGCTGAATTGGTCCTAAATATTAGGAAAACACGCACAAAAAATAGTCTACGACCAAAATAAAAAAAATCCAGGGCTGAAAGGGCTGGAGTACATTGGCTATCTCTTAAAATTTGTACATTGACTATCTCCTAAAGTCTTTATAACAGAAGGTATCGAGCAATGTGTGTGCTTCTGTAACCAATGCGTCGGCTGACATGACATAAACATGTAGCGTTAAAATGATATGCGCTGTAGGAAATTGTATTTAAAGGCCTAATGTAAGCACCAGGTGACAGGGCGGTTACTGCGAGCCGTCTGATAGAATAGTAATAAGGCATACGAAGCGTGCCGGTCAATTTAGGCGCAATTTTTATGGCGAACATTAGTGACTATTCTCTGTAAAGCTCGAATAGCTGGTTTGAGTAACAATTAAAAAAAGCATCAATATTAACTATTTGAAGATTGGTATGGTCCGAGCATTTGCCAAGGGCGCCATTTCGGAACCTGCCTTTGGGTTCGTTCGGCACAAAAGCATCGAGCCACAAACACTCGTATGGTTCCCAGCTCACGTGGGACGGATCGAAGGAGCCCCGCCCAATCTGAACGAGCCGGCCCACATAGCTGCCCGACGAGTAGTAGACCGTGTAGCTACCGTATGGTGCAGCGCTGAGGATTTAGGGGCGTAGCTCCTCTTAGTCTAACCTTGTCACGTCTCCGTTGTCCGGCGTAAATGGCAGTATCTCTGTCCGGCGTAAACGGCAGATGGCGCTGTCTCATAGAAGTACATGCAAACAGTTCAGGGACGATATTCTAGATGGCGCTGTACACAATCTGTGTCGTCATCACCATTTCTTGTCTCATTTCCTAGATGGCGTTGGTCCAATGGAATTGTGTGCAATATGGCGCTTGTGTGAATCGACACTAGATGGCGCTAGAAGTGCTGCTGTTCTCCGGTTGGCTGCTGCGCGGGCTGCGCGGGGATGCGCGGGCAGCGAGCGCCTCTCTCATTCTCCTGGATCGTCGCCGTACGTGTCGGATCGTTGGTGGAGCATGAACGATGCGCAGCGGCGGGCGCTCGCTTGGCGGCAGCCATGTGGATCCCGGGACGGTGCGCGCCAAGCACGCCGTTGCGAAACGGGCTCAACGAGAAGCCGATCCCGAGACCATGATTGCTTCGGGAGCTTCGCCCAAGCTCTTCATCATTCACCCGTGGATATGCTGTAATTTTTTTTGGAGAATCGGCACGCTCCAGCCACGTATAACAAATTTACAGAACACTTACATGGGACGAAGACAGTACCCTCCGCCATATAGAAAGTTAACCCGACCAGAGTCTCTGGCCTCAGACTACTTCAGTTCGGGGCGCACCAAAACTCCGCGCTATTGCACAAGGTTTAGCCGGAGATACAGCCAACTAATGCATGTTCATTATACGCGGATGTATCCAACTAAGAACGCATGCTCTGGTGGGGCCCCACGTTACGCGATGGCGAAGTCGAAACGCCGTCCAAATGGGAGGCTGCTATTTGTAGCCCCGTAATCGAAGAACAGCTACGGGCAGTCCAACGGGCCCGGGATGCAGCAGAGAGACTTCGTCTTTTCTGTTCCGCTACGTGCTAAACCACGTTCCGAAGGACCTTAATAACGTTTTTCCATCCATCCATACTCTGTAAATCGCTGTACTTGTCTCCTATACTTCTTTACGTAAATGGTTTGGAAAAAAATTCACCGACGGTTACGATACTTCCTAATGCGAATTCTGAGAGCAGCTTCTTGTTGGGGCAACGTCAACTGTGTTTAAAGTCCTGGCCGCCCGCAGCTGTAGCAATGTAATATTCCTTACATATCTCCCCAGAAATTGCAGCGCTTGATTGCTACGTACACCATTCCGCGCATTGCAGGCGTCTCGAACCAAGCGAAACAGCGACAGCCCCGTTACGACAAGCGGAGCCAGCGGCAGTGCACGTGCCAGCCCTGTATGCGCAGGAGCTCCGACCGAGAGGCCAGTGCGCGTGACGGAGGAAGAATGCGAGGTTAGACGCCAACCGACGACTGCGCGTTCGCTCTCGTTCGTCCTCGTCTGCTCTGTCGGTAACCCCAACGCCAATGGCGACGCCGCTCAACGCGAGAACGGGCGCCTCAGAGCTGCGCTCTAAAATTTTGGCACGAGCCTTCTCGCGATGAATGTTGACTGTAATGATTGTAATTATAATTAGCTAAGGTGCAGCGACTTACCGCGTTGACCCGTGACGTGAAAGTATAGCTGACAGCGTCAATGTCAAATGACGCAAAGAGACAGTGAACACACGCTGTCCCTTACGCATTCACTTTAGACATTGTGAAGGCGAAAGCCATCTTCTGCTCCTTTCACTTATTCCAATTAATGCCAAACCAGCATCATCTCGTGGGATGCTGTGCTACGTGCCTTGTGGGGCGATAACTTCTAATAAACGTATCGCCTTTAAAGTGCACTTCGGCGTGTCTCTTGTTGGCCACGGGCACAAAACTTCCTTTAAACTGAATGTATGCGGTCTAATGCCATGAAGGCTGATTTAAATCCGTGTATTGGTGTGTCGTGTTGTGGGCGTTCTAGAAGGAGGTGACGTCTATCTTAATCTACAGATCCACAATCGCATTAAGGATTCATTAGGCCTGCACCTAATTTGTGCGCCAACGCGTCCCGCAGGACCTCATTAAAGTTATTTCAATCAATCAATCAATCAATCAATCAATCAATCAATCAATCAATCAATCAATCAATCAATCAATCAATCAATCAATCATCAATCAATCATCAATCAATCAATCAATCAATCAATCAATCAATCTCCTTACATCATGCCAATAAAAAAAATCCGGCAGATCCTTGGCATTGTGGGAATCAACTTCATGCGGTGCAGTCAGTGACAAGCAGCCTACGGGGTATTTTTCGCTTAGAGCCAAGCGTTACGAGGCCGATGAACGCATTTGTGTAAATTGAGTAGCTGAGTGCATATCAGGGGCTTACCA
Source organism: Rhipicephalus sanguineus (assembly GCF_013339695.2). NCBI lineage: Eukaryota > Metazoa > Arthropoda > Arachnida > Ixodida > Ixodidae > Rhipicephalus > Rhipicephalus sanguineus. The sequence continues at coordinate 70,557,458 of NC_051184.2, read as the reverse complement.
GGCACGCCAAGCCTGTAGACTGGCGGGTGAAGGGTAGATCGTCGTCTTACGCAACACCGGCACTCACGCTAGGGCAGAAACGTCAGTTTTACCGCGACGAACTAGCTGTTGTAAGCGTATTCACGCAACACCTGGCTATAGGTGTGCATATCTAATACTTATTGCATTGATATAAGATCTGATACCCAACGCTGACAACAATTAGCGTTGGTCTGACATTGCGCTTCTATAGGGTTCTTTTCCGAAGCAGTTTCAAGCGCTAACGTAGCTCCGTGCTAGAATACTTGACTGCCGTGCAGAATGCCTGGGTTTGATTTCGCCTAAATTATTGGTCTTGATTCTTTGCTTCTATCGGGACGTTTTACCCTTTGGCAACGCCGCCGACGCGGGCACCGCATTTTCAGTGAGACGTGCTCCTTCGTGCTATTGCGTTAAGATTTAGAAAGTGTGGATTGACATAAGCTGCGAATCACCTTTGGCGCGTACTCGCATACCACGGGCAGCGGTACCCGGGTATGTGCCACTCGTCACTGGTGGAAAGAGTGGAATGGTGGAATGACGTACGCGACAGGGAAGTCATGTTATTCACGTGATGACCGCAATTCGTGTTTGTGGTAAACTCGTGTCCTCCCATGCCAATTTTGGTATAGGCCAAATCAAGAAGACGACGACGACAGCGCCAAGACGTGGGCGGCTAGTAGATAGATAGATAGATAGATAGATAGATAGATAGATAGATAGATAGATAGATAGATAGATAGATAGATAGATAGATAGATAGATAGATAGATAGATAGATAGATAGATAGATAGATAGATAGATAGATAGATAGATAGATAGATAGATAGATAGATAGATAGATATGGTCAAACCATTTGGTCCACTAAGAAATGCTTCGCATTTAGAAATACCGCAAGCACAATGCCTCATACCGAGTGTCAAAAAATGGTTCTTGCCCTAGGAGTGCTTCTTATGGAATGCTATTTGTATGCAAAATAGAAGTGATTTTTACTCCATGTTTCTATTTCACTACATTTCATTAAGCCATGCAGGAGAGCTCAAGCCTTGCAACTTTTAGCACAGGTCGGAGTGTCGACAAACCAAGGCATGTAAATAAAGGCTGGTACGAGTCAAAGAACTGGCGCCACTTTTGGCAATAAATAAATACATAAATAAATAAAACACTCCGGCGAATTAGGCTACAAGTTAGTTAATTTAACCTGTATGGCAATCAATCAATCAATCAATCAATCAATCAATCAATCGTGGTAAGTTAGGCCAGAAGGGAGCCAATCTAACCTGTCTTGTACAGACGAGGCTATGTAAATTGTCCACTGCCGCTGTAAAACATCTAGGTATGTTTTCCTTTTACACGGCATACAAGTGAACGCGCCGTGCTAATCAGCTCGAGAGAATATTGCAGCGTTTGTTTTCCTTCATTATTGCGGGGATAGCCCACCGCGCTGCGCGTATCCTGGCACAAATTTATGCGGAAAAGTTCACAAGGCGCAGCTCTTTATTGGGGAAAGGCAGACAGGGTATGGCAGACAGGGTATCTCATCAAGATGCAACCGACCGTAGTGCCTTCTACTTTGCAGCGCTAAAAAAAAACACGACCATGAAAACACCGACAGACTTTTAACAAGAATACTGCATGTTAGCAGCGCCATATCTTAGGTAAATATTAGCCGAGAGGAAGGCAAACAAGCGCATCTCAGTTTCGTTATCCCAATACATTCTGCAAACATGCAGCTCGCCAAATGAAGTAAATAAATAAATAAATAAATGAAGAAAGCAAAACGTATAGTAAACTAACACGGAAGCGGGGTGAATACATCGCAGCATACTCTCACCTGCACGATCCTGCCGTCGTGTTTGATGTTCCAAAAAGTCGGCTAATAAATATTGCTCGTCTCTGACAGGCATGTTTACGTACACAATTTATTTTGCCTTCGGCTTCACGGAATATGTTAGGATGCAGCAGGCACAAACTCGTTTTCGCTTGTGCTTTACATAGCCATCCCCACGCCCCCGCCTCCTCCTGCTTTTCGGGTTCACTCCTGAACCGGGAACATCACATGCTGTTCTCATCAACACCTTGGTCAAAAAACTTATCAACTCAACGAATGCTATAGGCAAAAAAGTTCAGCGGAACTTCATAGCCAGACGTTCAGCAACGGTTTCATTTTAGTCGGGCTGTAACTATTAAATGCGAAGCATTTCTTAGCGAACCTCAGGCGCTTTGGGCGTTTCTATCTACGTATCTATCTATCTATCTATCTATCTATCTATCTATCTATCTAGTCGCCTACGTGTGGGCGCTCTCCCGGTCGTCTCCATAGGTTGTAATATACCAAAATTTGCACAGCATGGGATGAATGTATGACGAACATGATTCACTGGTCATGACATGAATCACGCAATATACCTGTAGCGTACGTACTGAAACCCTTTCCTTCAGTCACGTGTGGCACATACCCGCATACCAGAGTTCATGTTATGCGGGTATGTGCCACAGGTGATAACAGTGCCTCAATCAACGCAGTAACCGCGAGCATACACATTGACACGGAAGGAAAGTGATATAATAACAGTAATTGTTGGGTTTCGACGTTCCAAAAACACGATATGATTATGAGAGACGCCGTAGTGAAGGGCTCCAGAAATTTTGACCATCTGACATTCTTTAACGTGCACTTACATGGCACAGTACACGGGCCTCTAGAATTTCGCCTCCATCGAAATGCGACCGCCGCAGCCGGGATCGAACCCGCGACCTTCGGGTCAGCAGCCGAGCACCGTAACCACTACACCACAGCGGCTGACGCAAGGAAAGTTCGGGAGCTGAAGACAGAGCACCCCTGGAAGACGCTGGGCTACCATCCACTCATCCACGTGGTGCGCAACGTAGACGACATGAATTACGCGAAAACCGGGATCAATGCTTCCTACAATAACTCTGCCGAGAAGGCCATGTCCCTCATGATTACCGGTGACTTCAACATCGATTTATCAAAACCCCACAACGCCTGGTTCTTAGACGGCATGAAAGACGGCTTGGATATGGACAGGGCATCACAAGACCTCGGTAACACGTTCAGGACAGGAGGCATCATAGATCATTTCTTCGAAAGAGCCATCCGCGGTTTCCACCATCTCTACTATACATCGCATTTCACTACACTTAGACCATTCGCAGTCGCGATCGCTAACGGATTCGATAACAAGTCCCGTCCAGTTGCTGATGCTCCCTGATGCGGTGATGGCGACCTTATTTTAGAACTGCCCAGAACCCCTTCCACACATGCACACGGATTCGTGAAACGTTCTGCGTCATAACGGATAAGTATAAGCATGAAAACTGTAACTCAACTCTAACTACTGAAACTGTGACTGTAACGTACGTGCAGTGCGCCTGTTCGTGCCACTCGGCTGTGTATATATCTAAGGAAACTTTTCTGAATAAAGCTTAGTTGCGAGTAGCGCCTGTCCTGTGCATTTGTGTTCCTTCATTGTCCTATTCGAATTCGCGCTATCCAGTGTTGAAGAGTATAAGCACTACATATCAGCCTGCGTCTCCTATTGGTAACACCGATGTTGCTGTTGGTATCGTTAAGCATCTGTAAACAGGTGGCTATATAACACATGTGCAACTCTTCAAAATATGTGTGTGCGTATACCATCTGCACATTTCTCTAGCGTCATGCCGTAACGTTTCGCTCAATGTGAAAAATTGCGACACAGTCACCTTCCTGCGCATGCTTCGCATAACATTGATTCGCACGGTACGTGGGATCTGCCGAATTTTTTTTGTCCTAAAAGTTAAGCAATACCTACAGGACTTCAAGTTAGTCAAACTCGCAAAGGAATGCTGGTGTGTTTTCCACAAGATTATATTTCACAAGATGAGTAGCGCCTCAAAGAGGAGCTACTCATCCCGCTTTTTTGCTTTTATTGATATGACGTGAAGTAGATGTCGGCGCACAAATAGGTTACCAGCTATTCCTTAGCTCTTGAATGGATCGTGTTTACAAAACAACAAATGCACACACAAACAGTAGGACGCGAAACGCCGGTTTTTTATGGTACATCCCTTGAAGCGCGGACCACCAGTTTCTAGTCGGGATACCAAACTGCCGCACTATCTTTTATTTCATTATATTTGTGCTGATGACAGTAGTCGAATAGAATTACGCTTTGCCGCATTGTAAGCGGCACGGCGTACGTTACTGGCCCAGCTCCAGTGACTCGGGCCTGTTAGAAACAGTGGTAAAGTGGCGACACTAGTGCAACGCCAGGCTTAAACCTCGCATTTCTTTCAAGCTGCATGGCAGTCGCGGTTGGACGTCACATGTAAAGTCACTGCTCAGCTGAGGTGACCCCGTGCAGAATCTCTCTAGTAGCGAGGGAGAGAGACAAAAAGACAAAGGAAAGACAGGGAGGTTAATTACAGGAGGTCTCCGGTTTGCTACCCTGAACTTGGGAAGGGGAAAGGGGATGTAAAAGAATGAGAGAATGGAATACTAACAGTATGTAATTTCTTCAAATTTAGACTGGGGATTCTGCTGTTTTAAGTGTCTTAGCGGTACCTTAACAGCTGAAGTTTTCGAGAAAATACACTTGTTAAACTCTAATCCCACTAGGTTTGGCTCTGCCCGCCACAGTGGTCTAGTGGTTATGATGCTCGACTGCTGACCTGCAGGTCACGGCATCAAATCCCGGCCGCGGCGGTCGCATTTTCGATGGAGGCGAAAATGTTTGAGGCCCGTGTGCTTAGATTTAGGTGCACGTTAAAGATCCCCAGGTGGTCAAAATTTCCGGAGCCCTCCTCCACGGCGTCTCTCATAATTATATGGTGGTTTTGGGACGTTAAACCCCCAAAATTATTCTTATTAGGTTTGCCTCTAGCAACAACTTTTTACTACCGCATGTACGTACGCACTAACTACGGCAAACATACTGCCACATTTGCAGTTATAAAATTCCGCAACACCGATACCCCTCACCACTGAACAATTACAGTTAGCGGAGTTGAAAATAGAACTTGTTCAGTTTATTTTGCACTCATAAGCAGTCTGCGTTTCTTTATCTGCATTCCTCTACATTTATAATTATTACTTTGAGCGCTATTGTTAGATTTATTAGTGATGTACGTCGGCTTTGTTTCTATAGCTGTGAATAGTCACTTGATGCTGTGTTGTTGCCATTTTTTTGTACTTATCAACATGTAATTTTCGAACAGGAGGTACCCTTTAAGCATTGTGCTTTGGGACCTCCTTCCGTATATCCTACCCCTATGTGTTTACATATTTGCTACGATTAAAAATTTGCTTTGATTTCAAGATCGAAGCTGTTTAAGCTAGCCGTAATGTGAGCCCATCAGAAAACTGTCATCATTATGAACGGATATGTGCCACAAGAATTTGGGAACATCCCACTCACCGCTACGGGGTGGCCCATAATAATCCTGCGAACGAGTAGAGATACGGAGAGGGAAAGGGAGAAAGATATAAAGAAAGACAAAAATTCTTGCCGAAAGAAATTTCTTCACGGCGAGGGATTCGAGCCTGCGAACCCTCGATCCGAAGGCGTGCGTCCTAACCACTCGGCTATCCAGGCACGCTAGCAGAGCAGAGCACAGGCTCGTATAGTGTAGTGTAGAAAGGGGGTGAGAAAGGGAAGTGGGCGTGAGGAGGAGAGATGTGATGGTGAGGAGGAGGATGAAGAGAAGGAAATCCCGCTACTCACCACTGGTTCATTAAGAAAGAGAGAGAGAGAGAAAAAAAAAAGAACAGGGAGAAATAATGGGAATAAAAACATGAAAAGATAGAAAGACTTGGCACGACTAGTGCGAAGCTTCCATACTAAGGAACGGGAAAGGCAACGGCGGCTGTGAGAAGAGCTCGAAGCGATGGAAGCCCTAAGCCAAAGACGACGCGCCCGTAGATCTATTAGAGGTGCGAACGCTAGGTTCCGGAGTATGGACATCCGGCTAGTAACTAAGCCAGCTAGAGCCTAGCAACAACCTAGAAGCAACCAGATTAGACTTAAGAATCGTCCGGTGTCGCTGTTTCAAGCTTTGCGCGACTTAGTGCAAGCTTCGCCAAATTCCTATGATTTGATTGGAAGAGTCAGTGACACCGCTAGCTTATAAAACAAACAAAACAAAGTCATGACTACAGCGCCGTGCTAGTACTACACGCCAGCATTGTCCGTGAACAGCCACAATTTGTCATTCAATCCGGTTTCTCAAAAAAACGCCAGGCCTGCGCGGGAAGCGCAGCACAGTCACAGCGAAAGCTCGAAGAGCGGCATTTCTAGAGCCCGTTATAAACTCTCTTGTGACTACAAATAAAACTACACTAGCAACGTACCCACTACGCCACAAATCATAATCTTTGTGAAGTTGGGAGGCACCCACCACGACATTACTCCTCATTCTGTGGAGAACCGAGGTACAATCTGTAAGGCATTATGTGCAGTTTCTAGATGCGACAGCTGATGACGATGAAGAATTATGACTGAGCCTTCTGTAATGGGTTGAAAGCTTTAAATGACCCACTAGTTACGTAATTCGCATTGTCTGACGCCCGGTCGTCACCACGCTTTATAACATAGGCTAACGTCAGAAAGAGATAGAGAGAGGGAATTAACTTTATTGAGACCCTGATGAAATGGAACATGGGAGCCTTATGGTCTTCCTTGGCAACCAATAGAAGTGCACTTGCGAGGAACCCACTACGTTATAAATCATCATAACTTTTGTGACGTAGGGAAGCAGCCACTATGCAATTTTTCTTCATTCTGCGCAGAACCGTGGTACCTGCTAAACACCTGTAAGACATTATGTGCACTTTGTTGATGCTGTGGCTAATGACGATGAAGAATTATGACAGAGCCGTTTGTAATGGGTTGGAAGCATTCAACAACTCACTCGTTGCGCAATTCGCATTGTGTGACACTTGGTTGTTATATTACTCTTCTACCACGCTACATTACATATCGTAATGTGGTTCCTTCCCGACATGAAGCCTGTATAGGGTCTTTTTGCAAAGCAGGTTCAAGCACCGGCATGGTTCTGAGGTCAAGAGTCTGAGGATTCTTGTCCTCAAACAAGAGTCTGAGGACTCTTGTTTGCACTGTACATTGAGAGCTTATGCTTGGCCATAATGCATAACAATACCATTCGCGATTTTAGACTGCCTGATACAGAAGTAAAAGTTTTGGCATATGCTGACGATGTAGCAGTGTGTTGTACTACCAGAGAAAGTGTACAAGAGACAGTTGCCGTTGTTAAAACGTTTGGAGAAATTACCAGAAAGTCGGGTGAATTGGGAAAAGTGTCTCGGACTGTGGCACGGAGAATGATCATCAACCCCAGATATTTATGCTGACGTTCGGTGGTTTAAAGATTTAGTAAAGTACCTAGGTGTGCCTTTCGAACCCTACGAAGACACCAATGAATACCGGACTGAACAAATAAAACAAACGCGTGAAAAAACAGCGAAATGGAACGGCACCTGTCTCTCAATGTTTGCTAGAGCCACTGTGTACAACATATTTTTCATGAGCAAATTATGGTATGTGATGCAGGTGTTGTGTTGTACATGAGTGAATGTGCAAAGGCTTCATAGGATATTCGCTGTGTTTGTATGGGGCTCCTCTTGGGAAAGATGTAGCAGGACGAATCTGTTCAGAAGAATAAAATAGGGGGGGGGGGGTCAGCCTGTCGCACCTATTTGTGCGGCAACTTGTTAATCGCTGTATTTTCTTTCGGGATGTTCCAGACCCCTTCTTGAGAACAGTATGCCACTTGCGCCTTTGTTGTGTGTTGCCTAACTTCGTTGTTAGGACCGCAAGCATGCCCGGAGTCACGCGTGCTTTCTTTAAGGAAGTTGTGGACAGTGCCCGCTTTTTGTCAGTTAGGTTTTCAAGTGAATACCTGTTTTCAGTCGGTCGAAAGAAACTGCATAAAGGCATATGCGACATGATTTTTCCGGTGCTTCTCTATAGGGTAATAAATAGTGGAGGCGAGGGCAACGGCGTCCTCAAACGTGTTAAAAAATTCAAATTCAGCCAAGCGCAAAAACCTTTTTCTTTAACTTACATTTGGGCACCCTGCCGGTTCGGACCTTTTTAGAAGATCGAGGTGTTTATATGCCGTGGGGTTCTGATTGTTTCATCTGCAGAAAGCTAGAGACAATAGATCATGTATTTTTGCATTGTTGGGGAGGGGTTTATTTCTGGGACGTTTTACAGAGAACGCTCATAAAAGAACTTCCCTTGCACTGACTTGGAATAAAATTTTTACCAATAGAAAATGAGGAGGCCTTTCGATCTAATAATGCTTCTTGGCCTCCATTGTCTACGGCGGGCTAGAATGGCCGGTTTCCATTGCGACAGACCTGCACGCGTGCTTTTTCGCGAAAGCATTGGTCAGTACGTTGATGTACTCAAACAACAAGACTGTTCCTGATTGGCTTTCCAGGGTTGAGCCCCTGGCTTACCTAAAGGAATTTTAGGAATGTAGCTAATCATATGTGTGTACTGCAGTTGTGTCTATTATTGTATTAAGTGTCTGCTGTTGTTCCTGTGCCGTGTTATGGAACCAGTAATAAAGAAAAAAAAAAGCCGGTATCGTTCTGAGGTAGAATACTAGGCTCCCTCCCACGCAGAGGGCCCAGGTTTGAACTTCGTTTCATCCTGCAATTTTTTTCTTGATTCGTTTTTTTTCTTATTTTGAGCAATAGTGGTTACGGACACCGGCGACGGCGGCGGACAACTACGGCGCCAAAAACAGCCCTTTTGTGATCTCATAACAGCTTTCTCATAACAGCTTTTTGTGATCTCATAACAGCGTAGGCCAGTGCTCTAGTAAATGAGTAAATACAGTGTGGCGCTGGCAGCGTACGCCAGGAGGCGGCAATCACTCGTCGTTCACAACACATTCGCAAAGAGCCGTTACGGGTTCACAAGAGGAGTAGCGCAAAAACTGAGCGGTGAAGAAGTGACGATGAAGACAAACGCTTCTTTCTTCCGGCATTTAGTTGCAACCGACCTCAAGTATAAAAGACCAACCAGCGCTAGCCTAAAACCGTCTGAACCATTAACCGCGGTGGGATTTAAAAAAAAAGAATGTCCACCAAAGAAAGATTCAGTAAATGAGTATGATTATGCGCGATGCCCGATACCTGATAAATGTAGACATCAAGCACAACAAGAAAGTGCAACCTAAGAAATAATACTGAGCTAAAACATAAAATGAATATAGAAAATAAACAATTATAACACAATGACATCGCGAGACAAAAATGAGAATCACGACGCGCCAGCAAAGACAATATCTTTATTCAATTTCGAGCTTCAATGAGCCGTCCTCCTCGATGAGAGGCAGCTCATGTCGCAAGAGGTCATCTTTTTACCGTTCTGATTACCGCACCAAATGCCGTGGTAGTTAGCACATCTAATGAAATTCTGGACTTTTCGTAATGTAGCCAGGATTCGAATAATGAAATCCAATCAAATTGTGGCTTTCGTTTGGTGCCGTAACCGCTATCCGGATATGAGACACGATGTAATTGTTGACTGCGGAATAATATTAACAAGTTATGGTACTTTACCATTCGCTCTTACTGAACTACAAGAAGGCCTTATATTGCATTTAGACCCTATTTAAAGGTGTGACCGCCGCGGTCGGAATCGAACCCACGACGTCGATTTCGGCAGTACCATGCCCCAACCCCGAAAATACCGCGGCCCCGAAGTGTTCTTATAGGAAACCTAGGTTTTATTGTAAGCACGCGCAGAACTTACGTATAAGGTTGCTATGGTCACGACAGTACAAACATCCTGTTCACGACAGGACGATAAGGAAAGGCACATACGGAAGTTCTGGTCCCTAGTGGCAGCTTTGTGTCGTAATGCGATTCAGGAAGTTGCTATTTATAGCATGGTGCATTTTCCATCTAGCGTAGTGGTGCGAGATATTCCTTGTCTTACACAAGGCATGCTCCGGTAGGAATCATGCCTTGTGTAAGACACCTGTTTTGCTTCGTTCAAGGACTTGGGACAAGACAGAGTGACAAAGCGAAAACAAAAAGAAGAGACAAACTTTGTTGTAGAATCCAATAACGCTTACTCGGCGCAAAAGCGCGAGACTCTACCCAATTTTTTCCCCTTTAGATATAACCTTATTTAGAATTACTCTCCATTTTTTTCTGCTTTTCGGATGTGGAGTAGGCTATTGGATGTGGAGCAACGCTATCGAGCTCTGTTGCGTCTTGGTCGGAAGACGGAACGGTGTATTGGATTTATGTAAGGTGACCCGCGCGCCTGCAGTCGACAAAGTTTTGATTGCGTTCTTCCTATAGAAGAAACCCATCTTAAGCTGGAAGATCGTTTTCTAATAGTGGTGCTGGGTTGAAAACACATACGGTGCTGCGTTTCCAAAACGACAATCCTTCTTGTTGCTTCCGTTCTTTTGCCCTTCAGGAGCTCCGCTAGCAATGTAACTACCTATAGCCACGTGATGAATTACTTGCGTCACTTCTAGATCACAATCGCATATCATGCTTAGGCGCTTGAATCGAAAACAGGAGTTGGATCAGGTTCCAGAAACCGATGCTCTTGTTATGATGCTACTCCTAACGGCCATTGAAGGCAGTTTTTGTGGGCAGGGGACGTGACAACGTAGATAATCAGAAACACCTACCGAATCTCTTCTGCATTCGCCTAAGACGACTCGAAGGCGATGACCAGATATCTAATTATCTCGTGCGGCCATATGCTCATAATCATAATACTAATAAAATCGTCCTCAAATAATCATCTTCTTCGATGATGATCGCCGGCGCCGGGCTTTTTGCGCACGATGCCGCCATCGATACCTGTAACTCATAAAAAGCTTACACACAAGATAACTGCAGCTTATAAGGATTGAGTGCTTTACAGCTATCCTCTGTTACCGCCACACGCCGAACGGAGAACACGATACCTAAGATGAAGTTCCTTTTCGCACGAAATGGAAACGGGCTGACGATGAATTGCGCGAGTGCGAGCACACGGCGAAGGCACGCTAGCACAAAGATCGAACCCGGTGTTACTTGTATGCGGACCAATCTTTCACCCTGATAACATCGCGCGCCCTGGCGTAACGACGTCTAGAGTCGGGAACAGAGAAGCCCCTAAGAAGATAACATCACTCTCTTTATCGTCTCAGATAGCTTACAAATTCACTGCTTCGCACGTCAAATCCCAGAAAAAGGCTCACGGAGATTGGAAGAGAACGTGTTGTAAATGAGCATATATTGTTACACAAACAATCTACAGACTACAAGCAATCGTTTTTGTAGCTGGCCAGGCCATGTAATTCGTAACGCATAGAACCTGTGCCTAGCCGACGACTTCAAAGAAATACACAGCGTGAGTTAACAACGATATTTACGGGCATAAGATGGCTTCCCTCTTATGTGAAACAGGACCGTTTGCAATTTTATGTTAGAATCCATCTTACAGCAAAAGAAATATATGCGCTGGTGAAGATAAAAATGCGACGATCGTCATCTGCATGCAGAGTTGCCAGTTCCGCTCCAAACAGCGTATTCGGTCTGTTTCTTTGTTTTTATTTCACCAAGTTGCCTGCAGAATCTTCGCATTTCTTGAGCTTATTCGCATTTTGCTTGAAAATATAGTTATCTTAGTGCTCATCACGTTCATGTTTGTCGAAGACTTTGTGTGGTTGAGCATTGAAATCGAACATACGCTGCAAGAGTCAACAAGTAGCATTATTCGTTCACTGGCAAGCATGTAGTGAACAAAATGAAGACCACCACGGAGGCTGTTAAGAAGTAAACATGTGCCTTAGTTCGTGGTTGGCCATATTTTCGTTGTACAACGTAATTAACGTTATTTTCATACCTTGCCGTCATACTGAGGAACGTTTTTCTTAATATAATTACAAAAATTTTTCAGGAATGAGAAAGTTTACTAAACTTCCGTTTCTTTCGTGCCTCTCTTGGGATGAATATTTGCTTGCTAGCTCGGCGGCATCTGGCAACCCTGTTTGCATGCATCAATGGCTCCACTCCAAACTTGTGCAGAGGTGCCTGCTTTCCTATGCGGCCCTTAATAAGACAGTCCTGAGAGCCTCTTTCGTGAGCGTCTGAGAGGAACACCGAACAATCAGTTATGGCGGTGGGGATAGGCGTAATCTATCTTACTAGAACTGAACCGCAGCCTCAGACTATTGTGTTCTAGCCAGCGGCCTGATGGTTCGGAAGAGGCCCCGACCGAGTACCCGTCCTGCGCTCCCCATTCACGGCCTCAGGTCATTGTCGACGTGACCAGCATACATTTCCGCGCACACTGCGTGCAAACCAATGATGCTGTTTATTCCGATATCTACTTTACTGGGCAACAAAGGTTACTTTGAAAAACAGTCGCCTCCGTGGAAACGGCTGCACCAAATAGGAAACTAGGTCGTTTATGTGCCACGTAAAGCTTGCATCTCCGCAAAGTCCGTTACCTTAAGGCGAAGCCATCTTTGTGAGGAAGGGCTAAACAGTACAGTACAGGCTATTTTGTATTCTTCGTGAGATCCTCGCTGAAATAGGCTGCTTCACGGTTGTACCAGAATCATAAATGAATGTGTTATTTGGTAAAGTAATAGCTGTATTGTTCCGAATTCTTTTTTCCGTACAGTAGCGCCCATAGCTACAGGATGTCTCATGTCTAGGGTTGCAGATCTGCTTACAGAGCTATTCAAATAGTATGCAACTGCATTGCTCGTGTACACTGGTACACTTTTCATAGTTGAAATTCCGGTCGCGTTACAAGACTTGGCAAATATTCTGCTTTCTGTCACATGGTACTTGAATATAGCACTTCACAGAACATTTGCCCCGTAAAATGCAGCTCTTTGTCTCATACTAATAACAGTAGGATAAAATAAATCCATGGCTACAGCTAGGAGTCGTGTCTGAGGGTATAAAACACTGCTCGCTCCTGCCCCTACTCTTTTGTATGCATGTGTGACAGATAAAAATAAATTCTGTGCATGTCAGTAAGGCATTGAGGTTTACCTAAACAAAGCCAAATAGGTTGGCGTGAGCTGGCGCGCTAGAGATCTTTTCTCGAAGAGAGACGACAAAAACGGGGACATAGATTTGCAATAAAGGTTACATCGAACCGAGGCACTTAACGGTCGAATAATATCACACATTGAAAACTGTTGGTAAGCTGAAGGGAAACAAATGGGCGTTAAGGTGAGACAGACTGGACGAGCGCTCAACTTTAGAAGAGTAGGTGATTGGGTCAGTGGGTGATGCATACTTGATATGGTGAAGTGCAATAAACGCTCATTAACGCGACAAAGATAGGACGAGCGCTTCGTGTCCCGTTTATCCCGCTTCACTTTACCACATATGCATCACCAACTGGCCCAAGCTTATACTCTACTATATAAAGTTATTCCCACCCTTCTCCTCTTTCCTCTATCTCCGCCTCTTTGAAACAGTCATTTCATGAGGGACATTTCGAGATTAATGACGTTCGGATTCTCAGAGTACAATTTATCGGTCCGAGCCCGCCACGTCAAACCCGGGCCCGGCCCTAAGCCCGGAGCTTCAGGCCCGAGCCCGGCCCGGGCCCACCGTGAAAACTACTTTACCCTGCCCGGCCCGGCTTTTCGGGTAGGCCCGAGCCCGTGCAGTGCTCTACTGCAGACGCAAGTAAACTAGCATCACTCCAAGTTATTGCTTGGTCACGTGTCCTGCACGCTTCAAACGGTGTAGCAAGCTCATTCTAGCGAGGCGTCATTCTAATCTAATTCTACCGCTCGTCTGCGGTAGTATTGACGATTTCAGGCGAGGAGTACAGGTCGGGAGTTTGAAGCTACCTCCAGTCTCAGCCCATTCGGTACAATCTACTGAAATCAAATCTATCCACCCATCTAGCCATCTGTCCGTTCGTCAGTCCGTCCATAGATGGATGGACGGATGGATGGATGGATGGCTTCCGACAGTTTAAGTATGTGGTCTTCCCGACATCGCTTTTAATCACCTTTTATATTAATAGTAATCATCTTCTATTCATGTATAATATAACTGCAGTCACAGGTTGTCAATTACTGTAGATGACGCGTATTTGCCATTTACGTATTGCAGTTGACAATACATCATTTGGGGAGAACGCCGCTAAGGCTGATGATACTTGCTGATGTATCGGGTGTCACACGATAGACCCAACGTTGCCTTTCAAAAGCATTTGTCTTTTCTATATCCCTGTGCCCTCTATACCTTCTGCACTCTATACCGCACATCTAGGGCTCCGTGTTTTCGGATAAATGTGAAAAAATATCCAATAATCACTCGGCGGCAAAATTTTCGACCATTCGCATTGATCCGATAGGCTCTGGTTTTAAAAGGGCATTGTCAAAGCTGACAATCATCAATCAAAAGGAGGGCACCTCCATCAGCGGCAGCCACCTCGTGAAGTATGCTTGCATCTATTTGCAAGAAGCCTTAAGGTTGTAATACGAACAAACGTAGGTGTTCTGTGTTCAAGTACTTGTGCGTGTATGTATATGTGTTTGCGCGTTCAAACCTTCCAGACGTCTAAAATACACTTAGTGTGTTCAGATGTTTCCGTGTTCAAATATTATTTCTTCTAAGATTTCGGAGTATTGAGAATAGTAATAATAATATTAGGTCGTATATTTTCGTCAAGAAGATGAGCGAGGCTGGAAAAAAAAAAGCTGAGAAGCGGCTTGCCTACCTCATGCTTCTCGAAAATTACACATCAACGGCCTTATTAACAGGGTAAATGAACAGGAAGTGAGAAAAAGTGGAAAGATGAAAAAACAGCACTATCTGCAACACTGGAACGCATTTTCATCGGAAATAAAATTAATAAGAAGACATTGCAACAACTTATAATGCAAAACGAAACACCGAATTTAGGAGAAGTGGAGATTTATGAGAAATAAACTCCGATTATCGCCAAACTTCCTAAAAAAAAATAAACGAAAAACATCGCCCGAATTTGAAGAACAATAAACTCCGAAAACACGGAGACCTACCTATATCATTCTATCTCTATGAAGCCACGTTCCCCTAATTAGGTGATTGAAGACAGCATGGAACTCGCATGTGTGGTAACCACTCGTAGTCTTGCATTCGCTGACCACGAAGTCAAAGGCGGCAGACGTTCAGCGGGCCGAACGTGGTCACTTTTCGGGCGACAGAAGAGAAGAGGTCAATGGCACAAACGTTTCCCAAGACAGACGCAGTCCAGCCAGTTTTTTGTGGTTCTGATTCATGGCTCTGATTCTGGTGGTCTTGCGGCTGCTTTCAACACTTCTCTTTTGGGAGCTTATCGTTTCGTAGTGGTAGTCCCAAAAGGACGTCGCCAATTAGATGCCGCTCGACAAAGACGCAGGCATCGACAGGCCAGTTGCACAGTGACACGGTTCGGGGTAAATTGCTTCAGAAGACACTCTTGACCGCTTCACAATGATGACGCGCCATCTCACGTTTGCCACTGAGTAATGATCAATTCCATGGCCTCGGCGTCGTGCCGTAACCCTTTGGAAGCCGCATAGAAGGGCCATAGATTGATATGGCGTATTTGCACCATTGTAGCGCACCCCTGATTACAACGCGCAGGTGGTCTTGCATTAGGAAAATTGAAAAAAAAAATATAACATGACACAGATTCCGCGTTTGAGCGCAATTGTAACGCATGCAAAAATGTGAGGTCTACAATTAGCGAAAAAAAGTGCGCCTTCGGATCGCGCAATTAATCTAGAAAACAACAAGTCTCCTGTTTTCAATTCGAATATTGTAACTGTATTTGGAGGTCAAATTGGGCTAGGTGCTGCTACGTTAAGCGCATCAAAACAATTTCCAGTGAAACAACACTAAGGAACGAATTACAAGGGGACAAGGTCCTTATGTCCACTTGCGATTCTATTCTTAGTGTTAGTCTCCCCGGAAATTGCTTTGATGCACCCAATGTTGTAAATGCCACGCCATGACTAGTTTTCACACATTAACAGAGTAGCGGCTGAGAGAAAAGTCTATGGCTTCAAATGTATCAACCGGTGAAGTCGGGATACTTGTGAGGGAGGTGGATACTGACTTTTGTTGAAAGAGCATTAGTCGTCATTGGAAATCTCCGATCAATATTCTGAATCTGCAGTCGGCTTCATATCACAGCGAGTCTGTATACTGCTAGGCGAAAGCAAAATTCGCCCGTACTATTTACGCAAAAACTACTAGCGCATATGCGCCAGAGAAATTGGGCAACCCTTAATATTAAACACAGGTTGACTAAAAATGAGAAAGTGGTCTGCGGGTGCAAACTTATGCAGCACAGAAATTGGGCAAATACCGCTACACGCCACTGGTGCGCAATAGATGAACAAGGGAATCAAGAACCGATGCAGCATCAAAGATTCGCTCGCTCGCACGGGGTCTAACGCATTCAATGTGGAATACGTCCGGTTTTCTGCGCACCCGCCTTCACCGTCGGGATCCGTGACTTCAACTTCAAGTTACATCCAGACTATCCCGATCCGAAACAACCATCCTCTGCCGCCTGTGGCTTGGAGCGTCTTTCAGGAACAGCTTTGCTTACGGAGTCGGAATGGCAGATGGTGCTACCTGTGATCGCTGTGGCAGCTAGGAAACGATTGCGCACGTCCTGTGTCATTGTCCTCACTACAGCTCCAAGAGCCAACAGCTCTAAGATACGCTAGCACGGGTCGATGACCAGCCGGCGTGTTCGAGCTTCCATCCAGAAAGCAACGAAGGTGCTGCTGAAGTTTTCGCGCTCAACCGGCCTCGCTAGACGGCTATGATACTCCCGTCTCGAGTGTGTGTACTTTTCTTTCTTATTTTTTACCCTTATTCTTTTTTATTCCTTCCTTACCTTTCTCTCCCCCCTACCTCTTTCCCAGGGCAGGGTAGCAAACCGACAAACTTGTGGTTAACGTTCCTGCCTTTCACTTAACATTTCTCTCTCTCTTTCTCTTGGGACGATGACATTTTTTAGTGCAGTCCGTGAACAGATAATTTCATCACAGCCTGGCTTCTGCCTTTTAGGGGCGAAGCATCTTAGGGTATCAGCGTGTCGGCTTGCATCGTGCATCGTCTTCTGCTACGGCGTCTTGCATCGTTGTCTGCTGTCGGGAAACTCCATTTGCTTAAGCGCAAGAGAGGGCGCCACCGCCTCAGCGCTCGCCGTGTGGCGAGAGAGAGCGAACGGCTTGCGTTGACTATGGAAACGCACTTTCTGCGATGAACGCTGAACTACCAGCTCGCAAGGAACCAGAACGCGCCCTCGCCCGCGAGAGACAACGCCGACGAATGTAGCGTACGCTAACGAGCTTGGTTATTGAAAAAACGCACTGCTCGCGCTGCACAACCGTTCACCGGCCACTCTGTACATATAGGCACTGGATCTTGGCCTGCAATGTAGCGCCGGTGGGATATTTCAATTGTGCGTAGTTGAACAATAAAAAATTCTCAGCGTGCGCGTTAGCTAAAAACGGACTGCAGGTCTCTGTGCCTAATCTTTATTCTGTCTCTCATTATCTATTAGCAGTGATTTTGCTGTTGTGATGCTTCACCCATCCACAAGTTTCACGTTAGTAGAGCTGAAATGCCCTTCCCTACATGCTTTCTGTCTTGCTTTATGCCACTATTTTCTTCTACTGCTCGCATGGCCTGGTCCGCGAAGTAGGTCTTGCTTGTAAAAATTGTGATGTACGAAAAGACGGGTCCGTCTATGCAAACACACGCGCCCATAGTTTTATAACGTCTGCATGGTTCGACGTGTGAAAACAACGATGTGATTATGAGGCGCACTGTAGTGGGGGGGCATCGGATTCACTTTTGAATACTTAATGTGCACCTAAATCGAAGTACGTGAGTACTATTGCGTTTTACTCCGAAGTGCGGCCGCCTAAGCCGGGAATCAAACCTGCGACCTCGAGGTTATCGGCGCAACAACCCAGCCTGATAAGCTGCCACGGTGGTTGGAAAAGCAGGCATATAAGCATGCAGAAGAAGGCAACTACCTAACGAGGTGGATTCAAAGCTCGATTGATAAAATTTAGGTACATGACTCCTTAGTAAATGATGGTGAGGGCTATCCCACAATTGTGATATAAGTGTTCATGTATGTACCACGTGAATACGAAAATCCTGCAAGTCAAGATACAATACTCTATTACTGACAACCTACCACACTACAGTTGACATCTTCCAAAATATGTAAAAGTTTTGTGCTCCATAGGAAGTTTAAATATACCGTAATCATGATTCAGTAGGCTTAATTAATAATAAGTACATTTTTGAGACGTATCTTTGAGTCATAGTTTCGATACTGTTATAGCTGCCTGGTACCCCCAACACCATTATGTGTTTTATTATTCTTTTTTCACAGTGTGAGCCCAGAGCCATATTCTTTCTTCGTTCCTGCTTGCTCTTGTAGCTCTTGCTTGTTGTTGTTCCTTGCTTGTTGTTGTTACACTAAATCACATATGAGCATTGCTTGTGAGATTTGTTTAAAGATCTGCTTGATTCTTTTAATTCATCTATTCCAACTTTACCCACTGCTATGCGGCATGCAATTACGGAATCTTGTTGAATTTTTTAAGGGAGGGTCCCCTTTTCAGTATCCGCCTCGTGCATCGGTATGGTGGCGCCACCGCTCGGCTCAGGCGGTTGCACCCTCTCCAAACCCCCCATAGGATCCTATGCATTTTGAATGAAGTTTGCGATTCCGTTGCGCAAAAACAAACTAGCGCCATCTCTCGACAATACGCCACACCGACGACGCAACACTTCCTTTTGCTTCCACGGATATGGCATGCTCCAAGGTTACCCCTCTCTCCACTTTCTTTTATTTCTTTCGGTGGCCGTGAGAGCGCGCGCTCTGCACTGTGCAGTAGCGCACCCGACGAGACTTGTTGGGCTCGTCGCTTTCGTCACGTCTCCCTTAAACGTTGCAACGTTAATATTGTGTTAAGGCGGTGGCCACACGTCGGACGATGAGCCCTGATTTCGTTCAGCTGCCATCTCATCAACGGCAATGTTTCAGATGCCTCAGTTGTTCACTTTTGTCCGTTGGTTGCGGGACAAGATGGCCTCCTGCAAGACCGCGTTTTTCCAAGTCAGCTGTGTGTGTAGTTCTCGGCGTCGTAGCAGTTTGATGACGCGAGGACGTGAACTGGTGCTACATCGTGGGAACCGCTGAAGTGACTGCAAGCTTGATGACATTGTGCCAGAATATTCTAGCGTACTGTACGCGCACGATTGTTCTACACTTAAAATACCGCGCTTGGCCTCGCGCGTCAACCTGGTACGCCTGTGTGCAACAAGTGTGTTGTTATCGTTGTTGCGTCGGTTAATATTGAATTGCAATTGGAATACCGTTTTTGCAAAGGTAAGTGAAGCTGTAAGTAGTTGCCCTTCTATATGCTCGCTACTCCACGAACATTACTTCTAGACTCGCATTTTATGTTGAGCTGCACGTACCAAAGGAGAAACTAGCATACGAGATACATTACACGCGTGCGCATTTCCTATATAAATCTGAGTAATGCCACGCGTGCGCATTTCCTATATAAGTCTGAGTAATGCCATGCTCAATTTAAAGCGCATGTTAGAGGATTGTGGCTTCAATGGTGAAAGTGATTAGATATTCCGAAATATGTGATTGCAATGCAGTTAGAACTTTCTCATATGTTAACACGGTCTGTGAACAAAAAAAAAAAAACGCTGTGTGAATGTTTGTTGGTCATTTGCTAAAGTACTTTCACGCATTATTATGCAGCCGTGTGACGGCTGTTAAAACGTTCAGCAAGTTAGATTTCGGTTTTTTGGCCTAGTTGAGTGCTACGAGTGTTGGGCGAAGATAACATCGCGTGTCTTTTGTGCGTTTCTTAAGCAGGCATACAGCCGTAATAGTCATTGTTGTTGTACTGTTTGGGGTGTTCAATAAAACAAGAATGCTGTTTTGTATTGCAACAGTTTTTATTTCATCTGTGTTAACAGATCACGCAAACAACTTGGACACATGCACGTAAGAAACGTACGCAGTGCATCGCGCGCGCGCATAAGAAAACGGGCCTGTCATTTTAAAACAAATGATGTAGAACAATCGAAGTAACAGACGGCATGGTTGTCTAGTGGAGGAGCGTCGGCAGTACAAATATCAAACCAGAATGAAAAATGAATAGAAAAACGTCGAGTAACGGGCGCTTTACCCGGGGCAAAGCGCGCGGCTATGAGCCGCGCGTATCCACCTTTCGCCACCGTTCGCCGTTGGTGGCGCCACCAGTACAACTCAAAGCAGCAGCGCACGAGGCGGATAAGTACCATGGGATTCTCGTCTGTATAGTGGACTTGTGTATTGGTTTTGTGGGCGAATGCACTTGGGCTTCACCCTTCAAACTTCCTCACAGTACTCAATCTGAAGCCTACGGTACAAAAAAACAGCGTTTTTAGCACTGCAACATCTGTCAATGACGAAAGTCGCACTTAGATAAGGAAGTCTTGGATTGAAAGTACACCACCTAGGATAACGAATGTCTACACCACAAAGTGTATTTGACCCCACCGACGCCAGTGCTGTTCGTGTTGCTGGGCAGCGTATTTTCGTTCTGCTGGATTCGGCTAAAAATGTTTCGCCCGATCCTTTTGACCTCAACCCGCCAATGCAGCTCTCAATCTTTCGGTCGCAAAGATTGATGCTTCCAACGAGCCGTTTCTCTTCCGGGACCTTGTGGCAAAAGATCAGCGCCGCGACCTAATGACAAACCAAATCGCGCGAAACCCACTTTCTTGGAAGGACGCGACTAGAGACGAGAGAATACACAAAATTCGCGAAAAAAAGGAAATCTAAGCCTTCTAATACACGCTGTCTGCGGCTTGTAATACCGAGCTGTCTCTCGGTTTACTTCTTCAAAGGTCGGCAAAAGAAAGAACGATCCCAATCGAAAGGATAAATGACATCGCTGACATCACGCATGCCTCTTTCACACGTTTCATTGGAAGAACTTTTTCTGTGACATTTTTCTTTTGAGGCGATAGCGTAGGCTGCTAAGAAAGGTCTTTCATTTTGTCCCTGTGCAATCAAGAAGTTCCCGTAAGTTCCGGAGGGACGGTAAATGTTCGGGCCAGCCGGACACACCATAGCCGAGAAGAAAGGAGATCGCCGTGGCGACAGGCAATCTGCCAAATCTGGTGTTCTCGTACAACTTGTTTCCTTTGTTAATGGCACGTAGTGAAAGAGGCAAACAAAAAACTCTTCTGCGCCACCGATTGTTAAAGTAGTGACAATAGCAAAGCGAATTCTTCCGTGTTGGTAGGTGAAGGTTCCGTTTGGGAAAAAGATTCGTCACTCTGAATCAAATAAAAGCAACCGATACAGCGCAAGATTGAAACAAAAAACTGCTGAAGTGTTGTGGCAGGAACATTTTTCGGGTTTCCGGAGAGCGAACCTTCGTAAGCTTTAGTTAAAGTAGAAAATGCAACAGGGAAGAAAGAACTTTGCGGCTTTCATTTCAGTTAGCGCGTATAAGAGACAGCGTCACTGGGTCGCAAAGTTCGCCTTGAAGGCACTGTTTGCAGTTCTTGAAATTCCAAACTAGTGAATTAACGCTGTCCAGCGTGATAATGTACAAGACGCTGTTATGAACGGCAATACAAAGAACCGGCCTGCAAGGGACGCTCATTGGCGTACCTGCCGTACGGTCTCCGCGTTCCACAGGAACGCGGGAAATCTGGTGCGCTGCGAGGAACGCGCATCGGTGGGTCTGCTATACGCAGTCGGCGTCTAGCGCGTGCACGGACCGCCATAAAAGGAGCGTGTCGGGAGCAACGTTTTTAGAACCAGGTCAATTTCGCAGCTCCCCATAGACGCTTGCTCTCCGAAGTGGACGCGACGGCCGACGCAAGAACCAGCGGCGCTGCAGTTCCATCTTGCATCATGCCTCACGCGTCGTGTGCTAAAACACCCATGCGGCCTATCGTCGCTGCAGCTTTCGGCGGCCGTGACAGCCGAGATCTAAACTTTTAACACGAAAGTGTTTTATGCCGGGGTCCACCAAGACTTTCATGACGTATTTCCGTCACGGAAGTACGTCAGCAAAATGAATGTCGTCAGATGGCAAAGAAAAAAATCTATAAGAAAAAGTTCCGTTGACGGGAATCGAACCCACGACCTCTCGGTCCGCGACGATGGCTGGCGGGCGTTTAGCCCACTGAGCTACCGCCAAACACGTTGCGGAGGCGACATGAACGCGCCTTTTATCTTTCACACTTGCCTCTCGCAGTGATCTTGGATGGATGTATGCTATGAGCGTCCCCTTTATAACGCGGCAGTGACATCTGTGCCACCAGGCTCGAAAAAAAAAAAAAGACGCGTCGTTGCAACGACCATCCCGTTCGGCGCGTTTCCAATTCAAGTTTAATTTCGTCAACGCTTTAACACACCGTGAGGTGGCGGTTTCAGCGCAAGCCTCGCTCATAGTATCCATCTATATCGACAAATAGCTCTCCGACGCTCGCCTGGCTGTCGCACCGCGTTACCTGCTCGCCCTGTGAAAAGTTACGGCCAGGGAAGACACGACGCGCGTAGCGTTTCTCTTCGCATTTCACGACGCTTTGAAGGAGTGCATATTGAGCATTGGTGTTTATTATGTGCTTGTTGATGCCATCTTTGCGCGGGATTCACCATATGCGGAGTCCACGTATATGTTAATAACTTCAGCTACCGCAAGGGTTAAATCATGATCATGGGCGTTTGTCGTCGGTACGGAGATGTGCCACTAGGCGTCAACGTGAGTGCGATGCATCAAGCGGTGCTATATCTGCCAAACAACAGTATACATTGTACAAGTTCTCATATACCAATGCACTATAAACAATAAACTACTTCTATGACGACACGTTTCACTTTCGTGTTATACCGATTTTTCAATAACCTCGACTGTTTTAAAAAGCGATTATTTCACAAGCTAAGCTCCAAGAACATCAAAAGATAATCAAACGTGACCTATAATAATGGTACAATGTCTCATGTCTAGCTGTCTTCCCGCACGAATAGTCCATTGCCGTCAATTTGGGTTTAGCAGCCACGGTGGAACAGTGGTTACGGTACTCGGCTGCTGACCCGAAGGTTGCGGGATCGATCACGACTACGGCGGTCGCATTTTTTCTGTGGAGACGAAAATGACGGTGGCTTATGTACTTAGATTTGTCATACTAAGCAAGTCGTAAAACCGAGGACAATTCTTAATTTTCGGGCGAATTAATTCTGATTTCTTGAGAAAAGCGTACAACGCGAACTATGATTCATCAAGGTACCTGATTTTGTTCCCTGAGCTCGGTTAGGCGACTTGTAGAGAAGTTAGTCTTCACGATTCTGGTGGGATTGGCGTGCAGAAGATATTTCTTGCAAGTGCCTGCCCTGATTCGGAGAAGTGATGACCAGTGTTCGTTTTCGATCCGCTCGTGCAACACGCGCATCAAGATGACATTCTTCAGCTTTGTCCCTTTCACACGTGCTAAATCGAAAGAACTGCTTCCCAAGCGACCACCGTTCGCAAACAAGCGAGCACAGAGAAACGCGCAACGCGTCGCAAGCGGCTACTCCTCGCGCGTCTGAGATCGCAGCGGCAGGTGCGTCGCCTCCGCGATCAGCTTCGCCAACGCGCCATTGAGAGCAACGGTGCATTGCCGTATCCGATCTCGGGGGCCACGGCAAGTGAAGCAAAATGGAGCAGCAGCGCCGTAAGTTCACGCGTCGGCCGCCTGTGCCGGCACGCGAGCGGAGCTGCGAAACTGTATTGTTGGTCGGGAGTGCGCTGGGGCTCACTGGCCTTCGCTCGCCCTCTCGACCCGGCTAGAATTACTGTATATGCTACCTTTAGGTAGCAGAGTTGCGCATCTGTCTTCCAACGCCGCTAGCAACCATGCATTGCGGGGAAGCTGCCGCTTGGGCCTATTTTTTTATTTCTTGACGCCGCCGCTGCAGCGAACTGAATTAATACTAGCCATCGACAGCTAATGTTTATCACCGGTCTTCGACACGCCAGACAGGTTAATCGGCGACACGGTAGGCATGTCTCCTGCAAAAACGAAGTGCGACTTTACCGCGTAGCTGTGGTTGCTAGCCGGACCTATGCGCAACTCTGCTACCTAAAGGTAGCATATACAGTGACTCTAGACCCGGCTGCCTGACAGGGGCCTCTCCAGGAGGGAGCGGTCCCTTCTACTGCGTCTACGCATCGGCTGCTCCTGGCCTGCGGCACGACGTCATCGGCTCGGCAGAGCTTCGTCACCTGCGTGCAGTGCGTGTGGGGCAGACGAAAGAATTGATCACCTGTTGTGTGTGTGCCCAACGCTTCAAGCACAACGAGCTCCCTTGCTCGCCGCACTCCGTCGCCAGGGTATTCCCGCGGCTACACAGAGGGACCTCCTTTTCCCTGCAAAGCACCACACCCAGGTTTTCAAGGCGGTTCTTCGCTTCCTTGAGGACACTGGACTGGCCAACCGGCTATAGTAGCCGCCCGCCGCGTCCTCGGTCATGGACAGCATTCCTCCTCTCCTTCTCCTCCCTCTTCTCATCTTTATCTCCCTTTCCCTCTTTCCCCTATAGGCGCTGAGCCGTGCTCCCAATTAGGGTTGCAGAAGTTGCGCCTTTTCCTTTCCTCAACCTCTCCTCCTCCTCCTCCTCCTCCTCCTCCTCCTCCTCCTCCTCCTCTCGTCTCGCACTAGGCACTTGTGATGTAAAGGCGCGTCTGTACGCTTTCTTTGCAAATGTTCTTGCAAATATGCAAATTAAACAGGTTTTCTTCTTGTACGTGTGAAGCGTCGCAAGAGTCCTTCTTCGCCGGAGCCTGGGTGTCAGCCTCAACCCCTCCTCGGTCACATCAGATATTGTGGCGACCACAATATCTTGCAAGACAGCTCCACCACCTGGAACGTTCACATGAATTCGGTAAACTGTCTTCACTTTGGAAAGCCAGAGGACAATTTTCAGAATAACTGCGATAGGGCTGTTCATTCTCTCGCGTTATTCCACTAAGGCGTGTTCTTATATCTATGACCGTCAGTAAAGCAAGCCTCAGTGTACTAAACCTAACACAGCCACATCGAACTAGATGTCGTTCGTCGTTATCGTCGGAGGTCTCGTTACGATAACCACTGGGCAATAACTTGTCATGTTTGTTGCTGCTACCCCTGATATTTCAGATATCATACTTTCTAAACTTTAACCAGGGTTGCAGCTTATGAAGTTATTGCTACAGTGGCTTTATTGACACTGCGCTTTATTCTAACACAGACGTAAATTTTTAAACGCTTTTTCCTTGAAGGTGCAGTGCAATTTAGAATCGAGTATATATATTTGCGAGTCATAAATGATGCAATAATATAATATCAAATAAAATAAATTCAGTGCGACTGAAGGTAGGCTAGTTATTTTCAACAGATATGTGCATATCTTGTAAGGACAGGCTACAAGGGTATCCTCTCATTTACGTCACGGATCGCACTCTACTTCACCTAAGGCAATCGCAGCAGTTCGTAGTTCGGGACCTTCTGGGTATGCACGCTGAGCGATGCTTTGCGGGTTTGCGTGTACAGTTATCGCTTTCCTCCTTCCTTCGTATGTTATTTCCTCCCCTTCCGCCTCTTCTATTGTAGGGTAGTAAACCAGGTGCAACCAGGTTAACCTCGCTGCCTGTCCTTTGCATTTCTCTCTCTCTCTCTCTCTCTCTCTCTCTCTCTTTCCCTGCCTACCTTGTAAACACTTGTGCAAGAGAATGTTTCTATATTGCCTGCTTTTATATCGCACGAAACAGGATTGCGTAAGAGCATATTTGCACGCAGTGCTATATATAGTCCTAGCCGCGCAGTTTAACCGATTGGTAAAGTTTCGCGAAAGACAAGACTTCCTGTGTAACAGATACGGAGCTGAGCATTCGACAAAGGCAGGTCTACCTATCGAAACGCTGGTTGGACCGTCTGGGGCACCTTTTTTCCGGTTTTGTACGACTTTTACTCCACAGTGTTTTCCCATCTGATTTAAATTGTTCCATTTGCAAGTAACGTTGCCACAGTAAAGCTAATAGTAACCTCGGCGGATGCTTCAGACATAAAGTGAAGGCGGAGGAGGAATAAACTTTATTATGAACCAGCAATTTAAGTGCCTTGGCCTAGGTCTCCCACGTGGGGACGTCGAGGTCTTGCCTCTTCGCCGCCTCGCGGGCTTGCTGGAAGGCGGAGCTCTTTTTTTATTATTGACAGGGCTGCAGTGCAGAGAACTCAAATGGTACCTTACGCTTGCGCCTTAAACGACTCGATGGTGAAAGCAATACGGTATTGCTGTTTTACCAGACACAGTATAACACCATGAGACTGTTTGGCGTAGCGCACATCCACAAGGACAAAAGAAGGACACACACACACACACACAGCGCTGTGTGTGTGTGCGTGTCCTTCTTTTGTCCTTGTGGATGTGCGCTACGCCAAACAGTCTCATGGATCATAACCAACTAGCCCAACAAAGCGCCTTGAGCAGTATAACACGAACACCATTTTAGGTTTTGTTGTTACGCGAATGCCGCAAAGCCGTACTGAAAGCAGAGTAGGCACGGCCACGTGATATTTTCTGTAGCTCACAACGCGACCTCGAAGCGGATAGATCTGAGGCTTTCGTCTTAAAAACAGCTCTGCTCACCAAGAAAAACACCATTTGCTTACACCTAATGATGACAGGTCAATGTGACCTGCACCTGAAAGAAACGAGTATGCGAAGCACATTTGGACTAATTACCTTAATAACTCACCCGGTGCATGGCCAAGCCCCGGTACTGGGAACGAGTCATTCATAAAGAAAAATTAACTAATAAAAACGCACGCTACGAGTCCGTTCGCACAAATGGGACAAACAACATGGACCGTAAATCTTTCTTTAGGACCCATTTCCAGAATGGTGGGCATGCTGAAGCGTTAATGGTGAACCGTGCTGATGACGGTGATTTCTTGGAACAGCGACGGTCTAAATGTTGATGAACAACCAGCAAATTGTCACCTACACGGCGAAATTAACAACCCATGAGCAACATTCGAGACGCATGTGGGTTTGGGCCACGAAACGTAAGGGCTCTACAGCTGGGGATTTATTCGAGGAAGTCAGACAGCCATCTTCTGTGTCAGCAGGGACTTAATTACGCGATCTAAGGCGTTCTTACACAGGGAGCTCTTTTGAAGACTAAAGTGTTTTTCGTCAGCTCGACATGCGAGCGTGATGCGAGCGATGCCAATGACAGCGTCGTGTATGAGGTAAATGGCCGTACTTCTTCACGACATTGAGTCCCGGAGAGCAAGGAATAAGTAGTGGGATTTGCCCAATTTCTGTGGCACACACCCGCTCTTGATGATGCTAGTTGTATGTAAACACCAAAGTAATTACGGCCGGCTTAAACGGCTTCGCTGTTAAGACACATCGCGACAGACCTTTAAGGGCTTCGGAGCTTCGGGTTACGATCCGGAAGCATGACGCCTCGGCCACTCCTCCTACACTATTTCTTTTCTTTTGTTGCGTAAAATCATGTCAGTAGCCCCTATAAACTATTTAGATTAAAATTACATTCACATGCGCAAAACCACAAATATGAATGTTTACTCCAATTGATTCTGCAAGGAATAGTGAGCAAGGTATTCCTCATAACTCCGAGATTCTACACCTGAAAGAATAGGCCTATGAATAAGTATGACTGGCTGATACGCTGACGCTCACCAGTTAATTCATAAAAGAAAGCTGAGGTGGAAAAAATGCTGACTTAACGAACGGTACAAACAGCAGGTAAGTGAATCAATACAGGGATAAAAGAGTCAAGCCTGTGTAATTCGCCAGCGAGGAAGCAACGAATACGCAGCCCATCGACGAAAACCGCAGACTATCCCGCGATGGCGTTCTGCTAATCTCAAGGTATCTACTTTCGCGAACGGCACGTGTGCGCACAAAAGAATACTCAAAATGTGAAAGAACGAAATCTAACGCCCCCCTCCCTCCTTCGCCCCTCAATACACACACAAAATCGTCCACACCACTGGAAGAGAAGCGCAAACGGCTCCTTGCTTGCTTGAAAAGTGAACTGGTTAACCTACCTGCCTTTACTGCATCGACTCTCCCTTTCTCTCGCTGAAATGGACCACCTTTGGACTCTCCCTTTCTCTCGCCTGCTGGACCACCTTTGGGCTGTCCAGCAGGCGCGCGAAGTGGCCGACAGGGTTGGCCTGTCGGTCCCGACGTAGGAGTCACCCACTGCGAGCTAGGGCGCGTACCCCTGGACCTCGTTAAGGTTATTTAAGTCAATCAATCAATCAATCAATCAATCAATCAGCCACATGCCGCATCAACAAAGTGCACATAATACCTTACAGAAGTGTAGCGGGTATCTCGCTTATCCGCAGAAATACGAATAATGGCGTAGTGGGTGCTGTCCCACCCCAGAAAAATTATGATTTGTGGCGTAGTCGATACCTTGCGGAAAGCTAAAATATAAGAAAGGGAAAATAGACAACCACCCATTTCTAGCATGAAGCCACAAGTCTTTATCCCAATACGATGCTGCGCTCAGGATTCGCATTAGGCCGTATCGTAATGGTCAGTGAATTGCTTTTATTATTATTTGGTTGGCACACACACACACGCACACGCACACGCACACACACACACACACACACACACACACACACACACACACGCACACACACACACACACACACACACACACACACACACACACACACACACACACACACACACACACACACACACACACACACACACACACACACACACACACACACAATTACACCATCTCCCGCTAAATGGGACCATGAGGCGATGCGAAGCCGGAGAACTTGCACGATCGCGTTCCGTTGGCGTTCGTTGGGCATGCTACCGACCTCGCGTCGTGGAACGCGAAGAGAAACGCTACGCGCGTCGTGTCTTCCCTAGTTTTGGGTTAATTCTCACAGGGCGAGCGGAGAACGCGGTCGTCAGGCGCGCGAGGGGGGGAGCGTAGGAGAGGTGAGAGAGGGGGAGGGGACGCGCATGCGCTGGCGCTCATCGCGGCGTTGCGCAGGAGGGGGGCACACCATCTCCCGCTAAAGAATACCATGAGGCGATGGGAAGCAGCGTTTCGGCATGTCTAGCCCGAGTTTCAGAGGTGGAGGGGAGAGGGGGAGTGGAGAGAGGGTGGAGAGTGGGAAGAGGGAGAGGCGAAGTAGAGAGGGTGAGTGGGGAGGAGGTGTGTGGAGAGGAGGTATGTGGAGAGGGTTTGCGGTTGCGCAGCAAGAGTGGTCACGCCGCACACCACCACCACTACCACCGGTTTGAGCTCCTCTATCAGATACTTCGCATCTAAAAAAGTCACAGTTTCGCCGCAACGGCGAAGCAATGATTGCGATAGCAATAAATTGTAATGTAACGCGAAGAACGGAAAGCAGCTCGAAATTACCAGCGCGTCGCTCGAGCCCAAAGGACGCACGAAAAGAACGCACACAGGACGAGCGCGAACTAATGCGTCACAGCTCGACACTTGAAGCGCACTGCTCAAACATAAAGCAGGACGCACGAAACAAATGAACAGGTACACACAAGACGAGCGCGAACTAATTGTCACAGTTGTTGCTTATTTCTGTTTGAACAGCGCTCTCCTTTCGCAAACGCGGCCGCTGCAGCGAGCAAAGCGAAGCACCCCACCGGCCGCCCCTTCTTTCCTTGAGATAAGCGCACGAAAGCGACGACGCCCTGTAGAGCGAACAGCAACGGCGTTCGCAGGGGTGGACCGACGATCTTTAAAGCGCGCAACACGCGCTCACGTCGCGCCATCTATGTGGCCACTAAGAAAGCATGCTGAATTACATGGTGTATATAAATAGCTCGCCGTTAGGAGGCTGAGAGACGGTGCTGTCGTGGTCTAACGTCTAACGCGGCGGGCTGCATAGCGAGAGGTCGCCCGTTCGATTCCGCGCGTCGGAAAGAATTTCTTAGTTATTTTTCTTTGTTGCCTTTCTATATATATACATACTTATACATATACGGTGAATGACGGCGATGGGGACGGACATTTTCCAGCCGAGACTGTCCATATAACTGCTGTCGAAATAAAACAAAGAACACGAAGACGCAGACGAAATTGTGCGGGGACAGTCTGACAACTGCCACCCTAGGGGCACAACGCCCGCCTGCTTCGGGAGCAAGATAGAGATAGAGGAAAGAAAGATAGGAGGACAGGAAGAGAGCTGTAAATAAGTCGGCGGTCGGGCCAGCAATGATTATTAATATGATTATTACTCATCGCGATACCTTGATGTTTAGGCGTCACTCTGTGCATTACGATGTCTAGTGTTGGGATGCGCCCACTGCGGCTGCATCTTGAATGGGGGAAAATGCGGAAACACCCGTGCACTGATATTTCTATGGCCTTTAAGAAATTCCTGATGTTGAAATAATCCGAAGTCCCCATCTAGGGCGCACCTCCTTATCGCACGACTATTTTGGTCTGTAAAACCCGGAATTCTTAGCTGTTCGTTGCTCATTCAGAATTCAGTGACACAACTGCTGTCAATATTTCTAACTATAGCAAAAAATGTCGCTTGCAGACGCGTGTTATTGATGATGGAAAATATTTTCTATTATTCTACTTAAAATCCTAGTTTCTACAGCATACTGAAGAATATAAGACAACATACACACGAACATAGCGCTGCGACCGTGCACCTTTCATAATGTTTGTTCAGTGCGCAAAGAAAAACTTACTCTGTATTATCAACATGGTCAAGCCTAGGTTCTTTCTATTTTAACCACGTGACCAACGGAGCGGCAGAGATGAATCCTGTTTTCGTGTTGACACTGACCAAAAAAGAAAAACAGGAAAGAAAATAAATAAAGTAAAACAGAAAGTACGAACGACTTAATTTGTCTTCGCTATATATGAAACAGCACCAGCTAAGTGCCTGAGCCACCTCCGGGTGACATTAAGGAACACGACACTGATATAAGCCCCATAGGTATTGCCAGCCGGTTGCTACTTCGTCCGAGCTTGCCCTATATCTACAGAAATACCTGTATACCCTGTAAACAGCATTGTGTACGAGTATGTGTACACACGCTATTGCTCTAAAAATACATCTTTATCTGGTAAACGGGACTGTGTGTTCAGGAGTATGTTTACGCGTAGCCGCACGCATGGACTTGCCAATGCACGGACTTAATAGCAGCGGATTTTCGCGACGGACATAGCTTGTGGTGTTAACACCTACATAGTTGCTGTCTATTAAGCTACCTCTTTGACCTGTTTATATGTAAGAGTTATTCGGGAGACGAGACCTCCCTGTTCATTGCCTAAGTGAAAGATGGCGGCTTGCTCATGGTACTCCGCAAACGACGGCAGTACAGATTCTCTTTAACGGCAAAGCGGATTCCTTCTGTAGGCTTTGACGCCAGCCACGGTAGTTACCAACTTCACTCATGGAACAGAAGAAATTGTCATCGCGATGGCCCTTTGAAGCTGCACGGGAGGCTCCGTCATTTACTCGGACTCCAGGACAGCCATTCGAAACTATTCGGCGGCCTTCGTCTTTCTTAAAGTCGCTGTGGTTTTCAAGAAAATCTTCTTGCAAGAAACGGGAGAAGACAAGCTCCCGTCCTAACAGATCACATTGGTTCCCAGCTCATAAGGGCAACATTTCAGGACCTCCTGACCAGGCGCGTAGCCAGAAATTTTTTCGGGGGGGGGGGGGTTCAACCATACTTTATGTATGTTCGTGCGTGCGTTTGTATGTGTGTGTGCCTATATACGCAAGCAAAACTGAAAAATTTCGGGGGGGGGTTTGAACACCCCCAACCCCCCCCCCCCCTTGGCTACGCCCCTGCTCCTGACCGCAACCCGAACGAGCGGGCACACCAACTGGCGCGAGAACTCACATTCGGCATCTGCTGCCCGCCCCCTCGTTTCACCCAGCCTGGAGGAACCTATCACTCTAAGAAAAAAAAAAAGAGTCAAAAGAGGGTCATGGAACCGTGACTCTCTTCGGGCGTACATGTTACCCCTTTTGGAACGTACAGGCAGAGAAAAAGAGTTAGCAGTTTGGAAGGAGTCACTGGACGCTCCTGAGGCGCGTTTCGATTCGCTTCCGTCATGAAATATCGCGCGCTTGCCCTTTGGCGCCGTTGTGGCGCGTTGCTCGCCGACGGAGACGGGGTTGGCGCCGGGGTGGCGCGCCGCTTCTGGCTTCTCTCTCAGTCGTCTCAGCGTCTCAGTCAGTCTCAGTCTCCTCGTCTATTGGAATGCGTTGCGTGGTTGCGTTGATAGCACGGGTTGCGTGTCTTGAAGTTTCATCAGTTTCATGTTCATGCGCGTCTTCGGTGGTGTTGACGCCGGCTTCGAGCACGAAGTGACGCTTGGAGGGCGGAATATTCATGGAGCTGCGGATACGGACAACGGGCGCCAGTTAACGGTGAGTGTACTGCTTTCGTAGGCACTAATTATACAGCTTTAGCTGGGCGTCTGCAGCAGCTCTGCGGAAGTTATCTGCGAGCCATTTCCAACAGCAGCCTGTATCCGCGGGGCTGTTGCGGATGCCCAACTAAAGCTGTCAGTTAACGAGTTGCCACCGTTATGCGCGTTGCTGTACAAGCTCCCATAAAGTGAGCAAAGCAAGCAATTATCAAGGGTCATTTCTTGCTGATCGCACGTTGTGTCTGCACTACTGAAGGTGCAAGATGTCGTTTTGAGATGCACTTTAGTCTACTTCATAATAACATTTCCATTGACCTTGAGTGTGCTGCGTGCTTCCGCGCGTGGGAACGTGAAAAAAATGAAAGCCTGTGTACAGAACGCTCACACGCACTATATATAATGGTTTTTGTTGACTTAAAGACGGTAGTTTGAGGTGCAGATATAGTACGGCGGCTTCCAGAACGTACGCGGTAGTCATTCAAGTTGGACACGCCTCGCCGGTAAGTCAAAAAAGCTAGAGACTTTCGTCGGCGCCCGTTGTTGCGGCCGCCGCCGTGCACTTTTT
The DNA here is from genome assembly GCF_013339695.2 of Rhipicephalus sanguineus. Taxonomy (NCBI): domain Eukaryota; kingdom Metazoa; phylum Arthropoda; class Arachnida; order Ixodida; family Ixodidae; genus Rhipicephalus; species Rhipicephalus sanguineus. Next base: position 70,524,341 of record NC_051184.2, on the reverse strand, counting down.
TCCTTCGTTACTGTTTGCTGTTTTCATGGTTTGCCAACATCTGCGATGACGCTATAACAGAATCAAGTGAGTGTACGTGATTGTGGGAGTTATGTGTGCTAATTCTAGCATATGACATGTCTGATCTCGACGTAGACTGCGTCCGCACGCGCTGGGTGTCGTTCGGGCCCTCGTACTCGCATGTGTTTATCTGAGTATGGGTTACGTTTGTAAAACATGCGGTCAGTAACCGCTGACGGCGTGCCCCTGACTGCCGAAGGATGTGCTTGGGAGTCGGGGTAAGCCGGCGCAAAACCGTGTTTATTCTGAAACTAAATTTGAAGCGATTTCTCAGAAAAGAAGTACTTTCATTCGTGTATAGCCAGTGCGTATTGCGACACAAGGTTTCCGCTGCCTTTTACGTGAAAATTTGTTTTCGTTGCGAAATTTGAACTAAACACTCGTGGCAGATGTGTGTACAATAACGGTGTGTTGAACAAAGGGTGGTTTTAAATACAAATAATGTGTGTGTTTTGGTTACTCCCAGAATACCGGATAACTTCTCCCGCCTCTTCACTCCAGTTGACAGCCACACTCGGGGAAACGAAGGTGCCGCTCTGGTCTGGCGCCTCACCGCTCGTGATGGGAAAATCAACAGCGGCGTTCGCCCTGTCAACGAGGCAGTCGGTCCTACATTTCTTTTGGTTGGACAAGACGACGTAGGAAAAGAGGTGAGTGACACCTGCGCACAGGAGCCTAAACCAATTTCGTTTGTTGTTTAACAGAGGTTCACATCATCTTTTGCTGCAAGTTTGTCGCCAAGTGACGTGTTACAAAAGGTACTATTTGCAAGTGTTGTTTTACACGAAAGCGGCAAAAAACTTGGTTCCTTACCATACGTGTTTGCATTTGTTGTTGTGTTGTGAGCCTTCATTGTGTCTATGTGAACCACTTATTTTGTAGGTTTCGCAAACCTTTACTGCAATTTCATTTCTTATTATAATATCACGTTCTGCTTTTCAGATACCGTTTTTCATGGTGCTCACGCTGAACAGGAGCGACAACCTAGCAAGCCACAAGTCTGATGCCTCCAGCCGTCACCACTTTTCGATTTATTCTTAATCATAAGAAATAAAGATTGAAACTTGATGCCTATTTCTGCAATTTATTTTGCACTATATGGCACTATGCACACCAGTCACACATTTTAGTTGGCTATACTCATAGAAGCATGTAAATGAGGAATACCCAAACTTCTTAATTGGAAATCAAAGCCATCTTTACGCGCTTTCTATATAACTTTGCTGGAAAATATGTGTTGTTTTGACGAGTTTTATTAAATTAATGCTAAAACTGAACTATTCTTTTTTTGCAGTCGCTGCGCAGAACGGCAAGTATTATTGGACTTGCTTAAAATGAATACTCCACTATTTTCAACAGTAGTCGCGCAAAAGTAGAGCAAGGGTCCAATGAGTAGCTTAAAATACTTGTGGAGTCGCTTGACGCTTCGGTGTGGGTCACTTGACCCCCGTAGGAGCGTTACCGGCAAGAGTCGTCTGCCTCCCTATAAGTGGTAACGTGATCCTTCGGATTAGAGTCTTTCCACTCTTCCAAGAGGGTCAGGGGACTCTCCTAGAGCGAGCCGACCCTGACCCACCAAGAGAGTCACCGTGACTATTTAAAGAGAGTCCTATACGTGGCAAGTCAGAAATCGCCGAAAAGAGTCATGCATACTCTTTTTTTTCTTAGAGTGTAGATTACAAAGGCCCGCTCGTGTCATACCACGAGCTCACTTCACATCGTAGGTTAGGGCAACGAACTTTTCCTCCTCCTCAACCAAAGCTCAATAAAGCACAGGCTGTCACTTGCAGACAGTTGCAGACTAGAACATACATTGCACCAACCACACTAAGCAGGATCAATCCTGACCTTCCTACTGAATGCCCACACCGTGGACACGAATACAACTTCGAGCACATACTCTGGCTGTGCCGTGCCAATGCGGGAATGGACTTTCCTGACCAGTCCACCTGGCACATAGCGCTTAGAAGCACGGAGCTCATCGCTCGGCTCAAGGCTGTCCAGAGGGCCCGGGTCGTCGCCGAAGGACTCTGTCTACCGGCCCCGACCTGGATGGAGCCGCCGAATTTATTGGCGGGGCCTTCGGCCCCACTTTCTTTTTCCTCAGGACCTAAATAAAGTTTATACTCACTCATTTATCCACCGACAGTTTGTAGTAATAGAAGTGAAATGCATAAAAAAGAAAGAAGAAACACTAAAAAAAAATAATAGCGGCGGCCGAACAATATATTTCCGCGTGGGCACTGAACCATGGCCTCCGCGATTAGCTACGGCAGAGACTGCCAGAGCTAATCGCGGATTCTTGCCATTAATACTACTATTAGGAATAATAATAATAATAATAATAATAATAATAATAATAATAATAATAATAATAATAATAATAATAATAATAATAATAATAATAATAATCAATCAATCAATCAATCAATGATTTATTTAACGTGCCCAGGAACAACCGTAAGGTCTTTGTGCTGGCGCACGCAAAAAAAACAATAAAAATAAACAATACAATACAGACAGTTTTCAGAAATAAAAAGAGCAAAAACACGTAGACAAAGAGAAATGAACACAAAAGGGGAGGAGTAAAATAAGACAACACGAGAAATATTGACGGGGCATAAAAAATTAGATTGCATATATACAACTATGTGGAAAGACTGAGAAGGGAAGACTTTGTACATTGTGCCACACTATGTCAAAACAGTGCAAAGCTCGGATAAAAACAATGATTGTGGGCTATGAAAAACGTCAAGATCAAGAAAATTAACATTATAGAGACTTTGTATTCTGTGAACGGTAGAGTGTTGGAAGAAGCAGGCGGGTACATGAAACGGTCTGTCGTCTCTGGTTAACTTACGCGGAATTCGAAAATTACCACAATTGAGATGTACAGGTCAGGATATGATACCGTGGACTAGCTTGTAAAGAAATAAGAGATCAGAGCGATTTCGTCGGCAGTGAAGTGATGGCAGTGATAATAATGCAGCAGTACTTGAACGAGATCCAGAGTCATTTTTAGCAAAGCGATGGTTATATATGCTGAGGAATTTTTTCTGGACTCGTTCAATGGTGTTACCGCTGGATTGAGCAATGCCATTCCATATCACGGACGCATACTCAAGTTGCGGAAGACATATTGCCGTGTACAATTTGTGTAGGGCCATGGGAGACCTGAATTCTCGAGATATTCTACAAACACATCCGAGAGAACGAAGGCCCCGCATAGCAGCACGCTTAACGTGAGAAGAAAAGTTTAACGCGCTGTCAACAACAACACTAAGATCACTGATTTCATAAACCTTGCATAACGGCACAGAATTGACAGAGTATTGAAATGACACGCTAGATGCTTTGCGAGTGATAGACATGAATTTTGTCTTCGAGGTATTCAGAGAAAGGTTATTACCGTCGCACCATTCGGAAAAAGAGCGCAAGTCTGACTGCAGCAAGCGACAGTCGTTAACTGAATGAATTTCCTTAAAAATCTTGATGTCATCGGCATACAAGAGGAAAGAAGAATTACGAATGGCAAAAGAAACATCATTAACGTAAATTAAAAATAGGAGTGGGCCTAATACCGACCCTTGAGGGACCCCACTAGTCACTTTATACAAAGAAGACGTTAAGCCATTTACGGCTACATAACAATATCTATTGAGCAGATAGCTCTGCAGGAGATTCACAACTGACAAGTCAACATCAAAGTGCGCAAGTTTAACCATAATCAGCGTGTGGCTGACTACGTCAAAAGCCTTGCTCAGGTCACAGTAAATTACGTCAACCTGTCCTCTCTGAGAAATAGGTGTGGAGATCTGCGTCATGAAACTAGCAAGATTTGTGGTAGTTGAGCGGCCAGCGAAAAAACCATGTTGATTAGGAATCAATGAGTTTTTCACCCTAAAAGACAATATGTCGTGAAGAGCCAGCTCGAAGATCTTTGATGTGGCACATAGTAGAGAAATCGGGCGATAATTAGAAGCATCTGTTTTAGAGCCCGACTTAAATACTGGAAAAACACGAGCAGTTTTCCACATGCTTGGAAATGTGGAAGTGTCCAGGCAGTTATTAAATATCGTAGTTAGTACTGGGACAAATATACTACCATAAGCTTTTAGTATGGCGGAGGGGATGCCATCTGGCCCACATGATAAGGATGGTTTTAAGCGCTTAATGCATTCGCAGATAAGATTTTCATCCAGCGACAAAGCACTGGATGAGCTAACCGCCTTGGGCTGTTGTGTGATATCAGTGCTAGAGTCTGAGGCCTTATAAACGGATGAGACGGATAATAATAATAATAATAATAATAATAATAATAATAATAATAATAATAATAATAATAATAATAATAATAATAATAATAATAATAATAATAATAATAATAATAGCTGATTATTTTTTGTTTCTCTCGCCGAAATTGGTAGTTAATTTTGCTTTATACGTTGGCAGCTAATAGTTCAGTGGGCCTTGGGAGAGCAGCTCCACCCACAGTAACTAGCAACCGAGCGGCGTTGGCGAAAGCCTTAGATGCCTCATCAAACGCGAAAATCATTCATCGGCGTTGTCAACACGAGTGATGCGAAAAATCGTCATCACGCGATGACATCACCATATATCGTCATGACGTCACATATCGCCTAAATGTGTGATGTCACCATGACGTCAAATGATAACGACATCACGTGACACAGTCGCTTGGTCAAAGGTGGGCCGATCCCGGAGGCAGTGCAAAACCACGTGCGGTGTAGAAATCTTTCGGAGGGTGGTGGGGGAGGATCAGTACACCGACTGAACAAAATATCAGAAGGTGTCTTTCGCCCTTGAGTCGTCTTTAGCGAATGCATAAGGGACCCTGTGAGTTTTCGCGACAGCAATTAGGTCCTTATTTTAATAAAGTTGTTTCACTCTCTCTCAGATGGCCTTCGTCTGCATGAGCATGTTACTAAGAAACGTAGAGCTGTAACCGGCTAAACAAAATAAATAGGTTTGCAGACATATTTATTTTTCACGAAGTGCGCAGGACATGCAACGGGGTAATGCACAACCAACCGAATTCTTTAGAGCTAGAGCTTTTCTCCTCCCAGCCCAAACCCATGAAACGGCTGTGAAACCCATGAAACGGCAGCAAGCAAAGCCGAGCTACCGCTCGACAAACTTGGTTTACCCGCGTTGAATCATAGCAGTTCTTTTTGCCGATATATGATACAACTCTTTAATTTTACTCGTTGTATTTCTTGTCTTTTTTTGCTTTTATCTTATTCGGTTTGCGCTGTCACCATTCATCACGTTGAATTACAATCTCACAGATCCGTGTAATCATCGTAGATCTTTTCCTATTTCTTGGCCAGCTTGGTTTATGAGTTTTCTTAGACCTCGCCTTATCTCAGACTTACTTTGTCTAGGTCACTAAAGCAAATAAAGATGTACTACGACGAGAAGGGCCCAGAGTGAGTGCACTCATTTAAACTATAAGTAACAACGAACGTGACATCCAAAACTTTTTGATTGAACTGATTTAGGGCGCTGCGTTTCGGGCCTCTTCACGGAGCTCCAACTTTCGCGAGATTTGGGGCTTGGTCAAATCTACATAGACGTCGCAAAATGACCACCACTGAAGAAGGAGGAGAGGGGGTACTTCAAAATCGCCCCAAACTAAACCGAAGTCAAAAGTTCAAGTGGAAGGGAGGAAGAAAGCCATAATCGTAAAGGACCATCGGCGGCCCGAATCGGTGGACCATCTTCGTCCACTATACAATGACTTCTTTTTGTTTTTGTTCTCATCATCTACTTCTCCCTCTGTTTTTCTTTCGCACATACCTTGTTATTTTTTCCCCAAGAGGCGTTGCTTGGTCGCGGCCCCGGGCGACCTCCCCACCAGATGGCGGCACTATCGCAAGAGCGCCTCCCTGCAGACAGCTTGCGCAAAATGGCCCGACCTAGCCATGCCGCTATTTCGGTTCCAGTCGCATCAGCGTTGAATGAATGAGAAAGAGAAAATGGCCGTGGCTTGACGTGGCCTTGCTTTTGCTGGGTCAGTGATACTGTAAGATATGTCGTCCAGTCTTGCAACCACGCAACAAGGCGCGAGATGCCACGTCGGCCGTATTGCTTTTGCTGCAGTTATAAGCTGCCGTATAGTCTGTGTTTGCAGACGCGGTGATTCAGATAAAGAGCACGAAAATGTGGTGACCCGTATTAATAAATTTATTCGACGAGGCAGATAAGGAAATGAAAGTCAGTTGGCAAGAACCGGCACTCATCTATCTCAAAATACGCGGAAGAGTGGCAAAACGCGAAAACCCAAAGATCAACACAAGAGCCCAGTGAATAAGCATCAAACCCGACTAAGGGAAAATGTGTAGCCCACGGGAAATAGCTTACTTTCTTTTTTTAGCCGTCTGCTGTTCCCTATGATATCCACAGTTCATAATCAACGTGAATATACTGATGTGGTGAAAAACAAAATCGAAATCGAATCAAATTCTGTTCGCATCTTCGTGCGCATTATGAATAAGCGTCTTTTTTTTATAATATGAGCGTCCGAATAATACCTTCGCAGGGAGCAAACAAACGTACAATGAAATTGCGAATGGCATCGCCTTTTCAAGTGCGTGCGATAGGACAGAGCAAGACCCGTAACTTGCCTGTTTGTCTATTCTGGTTGACTCACTTTACCGAGAGAAGACGAGCGAGGCTGAGCGTGGTGTTAGTCTCTGTCTCGTGGTGTTAGTTACTGCAGACACGGGCTGTGTTTACATTAGCGAACAAACTGGATAAAAATGACGTAATGAAGTACACGACGAACGCGATCCTGTTGCACGTGAAAGCGCGATGTCGTTCCTAATTACCCTTTTTTTAAATTTTTGTTTGTTTTCTCGCTCCACGGTTACTTTTCCAGAACATCCAGCATTAAAAATATTCTGAAGGCAACCCTAATCTTGACTTTGGTGTCACGTGGTGGCGCTCGTGTTGTGGTGTGTCCTCGCCTTGTGGCACTCATCTTATGGTGTGCCCTGCTGTATTCCTTCGGTTAACTTTACGGATGGCGTACTTCCGATGTAGATCTCAGAGGTCACGTACAAAAAACCGTGGGGCTGAGCTCTACCGCCATATTCTGCAACGACTCCAACTGCTCACAAGAGAACCATCTGCTCTTGCACTGAACTCATTCAATTAAGTTTCATGAATTATCTTGACAGTTAATTGGCCCATACCTTAACTAAAGTTATGCTCCGGCGTTATATGTATTCAATGTACCTCTTTACTTCAACCAATACCACGAATTTCTATTTTTGAGAAGATGCCTTATGATTACTTTTAAAACCGGAAGTGCTCGACCGTATACGCCTTGGAGAGAAATAAGAGTGTCACCAGGTGATCGTGCCACCAAAAAAGTGTCGAGCTGTGACACTTGATAGTTCGCGCTCATCTTCTGTTTGTTCGTTTCGCGGCGTCCCTTCAGCTCGAGTGACTTTCGTACGCTCCGTAACATGAGCGCGGACATCACGGTGAAAGCTTGAAACATTCCTCTTCCCCTCACCACGAGAAAACCGCGCGAGCAGACAGCGGAAGGGCAAGGTTCTCCCTGCGCAAATATAAGAAGAAGCGACCGAGCTCGCCGACGACTTTTAAATGAACCCGTCGCGCTCCTAGCGCCATCTCGCTGGTAATGAAGAAACGTTTATTATCGTCTGCCGTCTCTGAGTCCGTCCAGCGGTAAAGGGTGTGTATATAACGCACGCCGTTAGCTACGTGGAGGATCTGCGTTTCGTGGCTTAGTGGATCGCTCGCTGCGAAGCAAGAAGTCCCTGGTTCGATTCCGCGCTTCGGAAGCGTTTTCTGAACTATTTTTCTTTGGGGCTTTTATATATATATACATACTTATACAATATACGGTGCATGACGGCGGCGACGGCAACGGCGACGGCAAAATCCAGCCGAGACTGTCCATATAATTGCTATTGCAATAAAAAGCTTTTCTTTGTAGACACACGAAATACAAATTCAGTGTATCTGTCTGCTCGCGATGACACAAGTTCCCTAGTAGCACCAAATGCTGACACATCGTCGCCGCAATATTGGCAAAGTGGCTTGAACGTTGTGGCAACATTGCGTGCTACTAGGGTTACTGCGTGGCGGTGATAATGCAAGTACGGCCATTTTCACTGCAGGGCTACTTTTTCCGATTACTGGTCTATGCAGACTGCCCTGGTGACTACTCCGCCATATTTAGGGTTGATCTCTCCCGAGGTTTCCCTTATTTGCCCAATACTGGCTACATGGTTGCCTGCATCCATTTATTCAGGGTTCTCCAATTCTGCATGTAAGTACGGGCAATAGTAAAGTGCAGTGAAAGGCATTATCGGTGGCTATAAACAAAAATGTGGCCAGTGGGGCTCTACAAGAGGGCTCCACCCGGGATTAGCCACGCACTCTAATTCTGCAATAAAGTTTATTCTCTCTCTTGTATATAAAACATATTGTTACCGAAGAAGCCCACAAACTCTTTCGGATAAAGAAAAAGAAAGCCGAGCTAAAGTTTCATGGCTGTTAAAGGAAGCAGTAAGCCCAGGACAAGAAATATGTACGGCCAAATCAAAGAGTGGCCAATCGTACACAAAATCACTAACAGCCAAGTTTCGAAAGCAGACTAGCGAAGCGAAGGAAAAGTACTTAATGGCCGAGCTCGCCGGCCATTACTACTTGATTTTTTGTAGTGATGAGGACTTTGAAAAGGTGGTAACTTCCGTGAGCGAAAAATTTAAATTAAATGGAGGAGGGCTGAGCTTTACTGAAGAGGTGCCTCAGAATAATGGAATACAATTTCTAGACATTTCCTTAACGTTCCAGAAGAACCACGTGTGCTGGCAGTATTCTCCTAGATCTTCCAAACCGCTGTTAAATTTTTCGTCGAAGCACTCGAAGGTTGTAAAAAACGGCATCGCCATGTCTTGCCTTAAGTCAGCCCTCACCAAGTCATGTGAGCACAAAATGAGTGATAGCTTTAGCGCACAGGTTACGCGTCTTTTAGATGTAGGGTATCCTCGTGATGCAGTGGCCACGGTCGCTGAGCGTTTAAAGAAGTCTATTGTGTTAAGTCCGAGCATGGTTGCAGAAAGCGATAGGAAGAAACGTGTCGTAGGTATTCCGTACATTCATTGCATATCTCACAGGCTAAAGAAAGTAGGAAGTAGATACGGCGTTAATGTTGTTTTCACGGCTGCCAATAATCTAGGTAAGATTTGTGCCGCTGTGTAGAGGAAGAATGAGCGAGTAAAAGACAAGAAGCGGACCGATAATTGTTTCGTAAAACACACCAACGAATTCACTGATTGCCGTACGAGTGTGGTGTATAAGGTCCCTTTCAGCTGCGGCCGCTTCTACGTAGGACAGACGGGCAGATGCATTAACCAGAGATTGTTGGAACATAAGAGATCGCTAACAGGAGGCTCACCTTCTAATCTATCTTTACATTGTCGAGATTGTAAGTGCACGCCAAAATTCGATGAATGCGCAGTGTTGTACCGGCATAGAAATGAAGAAACGCGCCTGATGATTGAAGCATGGCATATCGAGAATAGTGGTAGCGCATGCGTGAGCCAACCGTCGATTAACTTGCATAAAGATGAAATCAAATGCCTTAACAGTTATCTTCTACGTAGACCGCCACGCGTGCCGGATTGATAGGTTCGCCGGTTGCATGGGCATGCGCAGACAAGTTTTCGTGCCTTCTTTCTTTTCAGCCGTTGTGCGTCTCTTCAGTTGTTAGTCGGCGTTTGTGGTGTCCTGATCTCTTTCTTGTGTCCGTGTTTGCACGCCCTGTCTCTTTTTAGAATGAATACGTACCAACTAGCTCAGCTCTCTGTTATTCTATACTTAATGGCATAGTGTACAGCACTCGAGACGAGCAGATACAAAGAAAGAACAACGCATTTCTACAACTGCAGATTACACTATTTTTGCCATACCTAGAAAATGAATGCATTCACTAAAACTCAAGGAAAGCACTACACCATTACAGCAAGTTGGCCAGTCAGTAACAGCAGCGCAAAGATATCCCAAAACATTGTCCACACACTGTGGACTGAAATACCGCCTTCCTTGATCATTAGCCAGGCATTAGTCTATTCATGAAGCAAGGCACATATTCAATAAGCGCACATTGTTCGAACGCATTTAATGGCCTAAAGCTACCGACATGAGCTCACACTTTCACAAGCATTTCCTCATCTCTGCTACATGATTACTTTGGTAATTTTATTTTGACATCAGTGACCAAAATCAATGAGCACTTTGTACAATTACTTTTCGTATTCTTATGTTAGGGGTGCTAACGAATGCTACAAAAACACTCAGATGTTTCAGAGTGTGCTCACTAATAATAACATAGACGCAGCTAGAACCGAGCCATTTTGTCCTCGGTCGGATCGCGTATCGAGCGAGCAGTGAGCTGGAAAGCGCGCTTCTCTTTTCTTGCGTGTATTTTCTTGCTGCGCCCGCACTAGAGCAGAACGCACGGCGTTTGACAAATGACCCGCTGAAGAGCCATTTATCTCTTCGATGCAGTTCTTGCGGCTGGGCGTGCCCGCAAACATGTTAAGGACGAGTAGAGATGAACGCTACGTGAAATAAAGGTCGCGCCTCTTCGCTCTGCTGGAAATCCGTATGCAATGATGGTAATAAAAATAAAGAAACAAAAAATGATCTCACTTACGGGACATTTCTGCTAGCTCTACGTCACGACCCATGTGGGGGCCATTCCTCTGGGAGCAATATTTTTTATCAGTTTCCTGTAAATATTACCAAAGCAACCTCTCCGAGACCAATGAAGACATCTGAGGGGCTCGGTTTCTTGTGTTCCTCTGAGTGCTATAAAGCAAAGAGACAGTAGGAAGCTTAGTATTATGCGTGTGCAATGTTTGGAGACGTAGATGGGAGGGCGTGAAGGAACCAAACCCGGTGTATAAAACAACGCAAGCAGGGTGCTAGGCATATTGTCTGCAGAGGGTCTTTCTGTACGCAAAGCTGTTTTGGCATGCGAATGACCAAAACACAGTTGAAAATGAATGGAATGTACCCCTTGGCACAGCTCGTAGCCAAACGCAGATGTTCCCCTTCAGGAGTAGTATGCTTCGCAACGACCTCGTCGATGAAGCCGGCAGGCAAGCGCACGAAGGAAGAAACCTTGTAGTGCGCCTTTTTCAAGGATTGGAGCGGCCCGACGCTTAAGGCAGCACCCAGTATGACACTGCAAAAGTCGTATACACCTGATGTCACTCACCATCGCTTGCATCCGCTGGACCCAGCGCTGCGACTGTGGCTGCTACCTGGTCTTTCTCCGAGGGAAGATACAAAGCTGTGCCGTCTACGTCTTGATGGAGCGTTTACGGGAGCACGTTCATTTAAGGCTCAAATCGCCGATGCCACCGAGCGCAATGACTGCGCTTTGTAGGAGGCTATCGAGCACATTCTGTCATAGGAAGACGACAGGTTGAAGCTCCGTGCAACTCTAAACCACCTAAACGGAAATTGCTTCACCGTCTACAAGATCACGGGACCATGGGAAACGCATCACAGCTACGAAAAGCAGCGAAAGCATTGCTGAAATTTCTGATGGCCACAGGACTGATCGATCACTTGTGACGTCAAGCACTTAACTGTTACTGCGTCGAAGACTACGACACTGTGGTTTCTCGTCTCTTCTAAAATTGCTATACCCCTTCCTCTTCCACAGTGCAGAGAAGCCAACCTCTCTGGCTTTCTTTTATCCCAGGTCCGTGCGACCACCTGTAGCCATGAGTGCGCATGCCTCTGTCAATCACTCCTCTCTTTCTCTTTCCTCCTCCTTGTTCCTTCCGCCTGTGCAGGGTAGCAAACACCGCGTGTCTGTGGTTAAGCTCCCTACCTTCTCTCTTGTTTTCTTCATTCTTCCTTGTTTCTCTCTTTCTCTTCTCTCTCTTGCCAATCAAGCTGCTACGTCACTCAGCCTGCCGTTCACTTTCTTAGATAATCGCGTGAGCGTACGGAACTTGGCGCTGAAGATGGATGATGGTATATTATGATGCTGATTTGCATTAGCATCCTGTTTCAAACAGCGTGGCGGGAACTCGTCACGTAACCTGTTCGTTACAATCGTGCGTTATTCCATCTATTACGTACAGCTAGCGTCGTGATTATAACATTTCGTTTGCTTTTTTCCTACAACATACCAAACGTGCTTGTCTGGAATATATCAACCGCTGATCAGAAAATCATTGCATCCAGTTTGAAACTCAGAACCTCTACAAGACGCACGCCTTCCACAGGTATTATTGGGCGGACATCCTGACCTTCGTCACAATGTCTATAGTAGTTCCCGAACTTTTCCTGTACTAGACGTATGCACCACGCTGTAGGGAATATTTACTCTAGTTTGTTTTTGTCCTCGGGCATCCAGCTTGGGCTTCAAGTAGCAAATCGCAGCCCTTTGCGTTACCAAGCAATTTTTTCTTCCGGTTTCCCTTTCTTTTGTTTTTTTTGCCATGTTTGTCAATCTTTTCCGTATCATTTTTTGTTCCGAACCATTGCATCCATTTTGACGTCGCTATTTTTCTTATTCTGTAAATGTACACTGTGAGTGTTAACCATTGATACTCGATGCCACTGATGAACACCCTTTCAATAGTAGGCATCAGGTAATAAGTTAAGTGAGCTTATTAAGAAGACAACCTATTATAGAAGACAATGAAGGTATCAACACCTTCAATTCGTATGCCTTCGTCATTATAGCCATCGGGAAGAACGAGAAAAACAGGTAAGGCTTCCATACACGTAGAATATTCCTTTTTTTTTTGTCCTCTCTAATTGGTAGTTTCATCGGTGTTTGCGCGGTTAAATTATGCGCAAAGAAACACCGCCGCGATTAAAAGATGCATTCATACTTGAGAAGTGAAAAGCGAAAGAAAACGCCAGAGCGACCGGAAAACGGAGTCCGCGTCCGTCGAGAACGTTTACATTTGTTCGCCGCTGTTCCGTGCCGCCGCCGCCGCTGTTGCCGCTTCCATCTACACCGTTAACAAATGAAGAGGATGCATTCTATTTTGCCCGTTACCTGAGCTTCTTACCTCGTACCGAATTCAAGTTATGCACGCAAGACACGGAAAAGAAACAGTTTCGCATTTCAAGGTGTTGCTTCAGCGGCGGCGGCTGTGCAAAAGCGAGATAAGTTGGAGGACGCCGATTCCCTGCTGCTCCACCTCCTGCTGATTCATCTTCTCGGCAATCTTAATGCAAATCAAGCTCTTGGGGAACGCGTCCTTGAAGAGCCTGTGAGTTTCGTCAAGCAGCACAGGTAATTCGCGATAGCGCCGATTCAAACCACCGTAATTTTGGCCGCCATTTTGAATTTGATGCCGGATGTTTACACCGCGTAGTTTGTATGTAGTGCAGCCGAATTGCGGCTTCCCGCGAAAGGGAAAAGCATTCCGCTATCATGTGACGGAAAAATTGATGTCGGAGCGATTTTTTGGCATCGCGCTCGCCGCATAGTTTGCCGGCCTCTTAGGTGGCGAAAAGAGTGGAATTCGGGTGAGCTTTGTCGCTTTTGCCCCCTTCGAGGCCAAGTGTGAACGCCCCTTCACTCTTGCATCACTGCATCCTTTTTTTTTCCGCGGGGGTCATTCCACGCCAAACGGCCCAAAGATTGCGCTCGACCCTCTCCAATTGTATTGTAAAAAATTGTGGACGTTCATATCAGTGCACTATTTGCCCTCGGAAAGTACTTTCTGGAAAAAAAAAATGTTTCTTGTCTCTTACAGTGATATGAATTTTGCCATAGTGGGTGAAACATAGGTTGCGAAAAAATACTCTAAAAAATACAATACTTTACGGAACGCCTAAATATCTGCTGTTTAGATAAAAAGGAATGGCACTATCTTATTATCGCCCATTGACGACTACTACTGTGTCTCACAATGTGCTTTGCGGTGACGCAAGGCTGCAATTCTGCGCCCGTTTTGATTATTTTTTAAAAATTCTACGAATATTACAGACAAAATAGGACTATATCACATGGCTGGATATATGGCAGTAAGCGTGTCAAAAAAGTATTGAAGTCGATGACCGAGTAGTTTCGAAGTGGAAGGGGCACAAACATTGAAAAATGTGTGAAATGACCCACGTTCAGGCACACGTAGAGTGGGGATGCGGTCCAAGTAAAAATTCACTCTTGGTCTCGTTGGGAAGAGTAAACAAAGGAGATTAAAGTTTAATCGGAGTGTTTTTTTGTTTTAGGCGAGAAACAAAAATTTATGTTGAGCGTTCGCGGCGTGCCTGGGCGCGGGCCCGTAAGTCCGCTTCACTGCGTCGCCACTGTTCCTTGGGGCAACGGAAGTATGCAGCGCCCACGCGGGCGGCACGATCGTGTGCTGCTGTGAGTTTACACGTTTCGACACGCATTCTTCGGCTTTCCGCAGTGCCGCCGACGAAGTGCCAGGGAAAACGAGTGATGGTTCGTTTAAAATATATTGTTATATAATAAAAGTGGCTAACAGGCATCGGGAATACACTTATAATTCTTTTTTATGGGCAGCTCGCTTCAACGTGACTCGCGCCATTCGTGCCTCGGAGCCGAATGGTGCTACGTATTCTTACGCTCGGATCTTCGGCAGAGGTAAACTTTGCTCCGGTGATCGCGTCACCGAGCGAGCACGCGGCACTCGAAGGTTCGTCATTCGGCCGCATCCCTTGGCAGTGCGTAAACATTGCGAACGGTGAGTATACTGCTATCGCGTGATATTTTAGACGGAGAGCCTGTACAACCGAAAGCGATAAATATACAAAAGGACGAGGCCGCCTTTAAGGCGGCTTCGTCCTTTTAAATGTCTATCGCCTTCGCTTAGTAATCGCAAGACGATAACAAAGATGAAGGCATCTCATGCAGCGTGGAAGAAAGTTGAGCTCTCAGCAAGGTTTGAGTCTACAATCTCCCTCAAAGGTGCGCGCGCGTTTCACCATTTCGTGCCATCATCACTGACCACTCTTAATGCCGGGCTCACCACCTACTCAACGACACAGGTATTTCAAGTGGCGAAGACCATACGTCGGCAACGGAAGTAAGAACTGCCACCTCCGCAGAGATCGAAAACACAACCCAAGCTCTGCGCCTGTCGTACGTGTGCATGCAGTGACGTGGCAATGAAATCGTGCTCTGCTCCGACTACTAACCGGCAGCCTTTAGTGCCCTTCCGAAATATTCTGCCAGCCATGTGCAAATTTTCAACAACGTGAAAAGTCAAAGCAGCACACGATCTTGCCACCCGCGTGCAGCGCTGCATACTTACGTTGCCCCAAGGAACAGTGGCGGCGCAGTGAAGCGGACTTACGGGCCCACGCCCAGGCACGCCACGAACGCTCAACATAAATTTTTGTTTCTCGCCTAAAACAAAAAAAACACTCCAATTAAACTTTCACAAATAAATCTCCTTTGTTCACGTTTCCCAACGAGACCAAGCGTGCATTTTTACTTGGACCGCATCACCGCTCTACATGTGCCTGAACGTTGGGCATTTCACGCATTTTTCAATATTTGCGCCCCTTTCACTTCGAAACTACACGGTAATCGACTTCAATACTTTTTCGACACGCTTAATGCCAACTATCCAGCCATGTGACATAGTCCTATTTTGTCTGTAATATTCGTAGAATTAAAAAAAAATAAACAAAATGGGCGCAGAATTGTAGCCTTCCTTCACCGCAAAGCACATTGTGAGACACAGTAGTGGTCATCAATGGGCAATAATAAGATAGTGCCATTCCTTTTCAAGTAAACAGCAGATATTTAAGGCGTTCCGTAAAGTATTGTATTTTTTAGAGTATTTTTTCGCAACCTATGTTTCACGCACTACGGCAAAATTCAAAAAACTGTAACAGACAAGAAACATTTTTTTTCCAAAAAATACTTTCCGAGGGCAAATAGTGCACTGATATAGTGCACAATTTCTTACAATACAATTGGAGAGGGTCGAGCGCAATGTTTGGGACGTTTGGCGTGGAATGACCCTATATTATACGGGAGCTGCACATCAGTACGGTGTTGACAGTTAGCACAGAGGCCATTGTCGGACCTTTGACGTTATGTTACCAACTAGCTTCATGACTATGTAAATTGATCATATTACGCCAAAACGCTTCATTATAACGCATCCATTAATAATGCAGATGCACAGAAAATCATTTCCTTCTGCATGTGCCTTCGTGCATACCTTCGGCCTACGCCGAACTCGCAGCACAATCACAGCGAAAGCTGGAAGGGCGCCCCTTCTAGAGCCTTTTGTAAACTCCTTTGGGTCAACAAATACAAGCACACGAGGAAGGTACCTACTACGCCACAAATCGTAATTTTTGTGAAGTAAGGAAGCACTGCCTATACCATTATTCTTCATTTTGCAGAGAAGCGTTGTACTCGCTACACATCTGTAAGGCATTATGTGCACTTTGTGCTATGGCTGATGACGATGAAGAATTATGGCTGAGCCCTTTGTAATGGGTTGGGCGCATTCCCCGACCAACTCTTTGCGCAATTCGCATTGTGTGACGCCTGTTTGTCATTTTACTATTCTACCACGCTATATTACATATGTAACGTGATTCCTTGCCCGAAATGACGCCTGTATATATAGTGTCTTTTTAAAAGGAGTTTCAAGCACCTCTGTCGCTCGAGGCTAGAATAGTCGACTGCCACGCAGAGGGCCCGGCTTGAAATTACATTCGTTATTGAATATTTTTTGTTTCTTTTATTTTTTTTATTTCGTGCGATAGCGATTACGAACACCGGCGGCGGCGGCGGACTACCCCACTGCCGTGTGACCTGATAACAGCTTCCGCTGTAAAAACTATGGCTGCGTGGTCACGCATGGCTAAAGCGAGATATGCCAATTTTAAATATCAGAAAATTATGACGCAGAAAACACTTATTACCATAGATTACGGAGTACGGAGAGCGCCATATTAAATCTAATTCATTCTCTAGCCTTGGACTGTATCACCAGTGTTGCCTTCTATTTTTTCGCTTAAGCTTCGGTTTATTGCGAGAAATAGAACATGTTCTTAAACATTCTGCAGCATTAATCTGTAGATGGCGTTATCCTTAATGAATCACCGGCTGTTAAATATCTCGCGAGTTACTATTACACACAGTTTGTGTTAGGATCTTAATGTAAATACAATCTGGACCAAACCTTTTAAATATGTCTGGTTCATTCAGCGCAAGCTATCAAAGCACCTGTGCACCTACCAGCGTTTAAAACGTTGGTCCGGCCATGTCTAAAGTATGCTTCAGGTCTATAGGATCCTTATAGGCAGGTAAACAACTCCAAGTTAAAAAAAAGTTCAAACATCAGCGGTTAGATTAATTAGTAAGAAGTGTAGGCCCACTGATTTTGTGCAAGAAATGATTCTCTTGGTCTTACCACACTTAACGTGCCGAATGTAAATTAAAATACTTGCACTTATTATACAACAATTTCATACAAATTAACGATCACAATTTCGTTAACCGACACTTTCTGCGCACAAGTGCGCGTTTTGATAATCAGAAAATGGTCCAGGAATACAGCGCTACAAACGAGACATTTAAATATTGATTTTTCCCGATAACCATAAGCGCTTGAAGCAAATTATAAAAGCAAAAGGTCGTCAGCATCACTGTTGAAGCGTTTATTACAAATCTGAGAAAAATGCGTTAGTGAACATGTACTTGTATTTCTGTACTGTTTGAATTGCAGTGATTCATGCCTTGATCTTTTTTTTTTTTGTTTATGACTCTCATTGATCTTGCTAATGTGCTCTTTTCATGCACTTTCTTCTTTGTACCCACTCCCGCTTGGAGTCAAGAGACCCTGCAGTATTACTGTGCAAGTAAATAAACAAAAAAAAAAACACATGCTCCACAATTTCAATGCATGCGATCAACAAAAGCCAAAACTCTGCAATTACCTCCACACGCATACGTGCACGATATCACAATGGAACACAAGACATTGAATTCACCGTGTGATGGCGTTCATAAACAGTTTCCTGTATAAGATAAAAAAGGCACCGTTCACATAAAAGAGGACGACTTTCTTTGCTCATGTAGTAAGGGGAATGTGGATGTTGACTGAATATTTTGTTCGTTTTGCTACACCGCCACGGGAACGATGAAAAAGCGAGATACACAAACGACGGTACACAGTGCCTTTCTTTTTGCTGTGCCAGACCTCAGAGGACTGCTTTTAGAGCAAGAACTAGAAAGGAGTGGGTTCCTTTACGTTTTCTTACAAGCGGAATTTCGGAGTTTTCACCCAGTGAAAATAACACACCGGCAAGCATTAAACGCATTAGGACATTTCCTCGAAAGCACGGACATTCCTAACGTGCCGACCTGGATAGAAAAATGTAAGAACCACCACCTTCGAGAGGTGGCAACTTGGATCTAACTGCATATATATGCAGAAATACGCGTCAATATTTTGTCTTTTTTTACGCCTTGTGTAACGATGCTTGGTTTTCTCTGTCGCATATATATGTATGCCACAGTTGTTATAGGACTCTTCCACTGCGTGTGCTATTGTTAATCTCAGATGGTATAGTGGCCTTGCATACGTGTTTGAAAGTCGGAACCCAGTATATAAGAATCTTTGTGACTTGGTGTGGAGTGAAATAAAACTTGTACACGCATCATAATTTCAGTGTATTCGTGTGTGTCTCGAACTGTTTGCGAAGTTTGCTCACTTTTGTTTGCGAAGTTAGCGCTCCATTTTAAAACGCATGATCTTGTTTCTTAAGATACGAATATTTTAGCGCAAAATGAACTCAAGAAAGAAAAAGCAGGGACACAACGCGAGGGTTGCTTTTTGTAGCTGGTTTTTCGTAATTGTGTTGCTTGTGCGCTAAAAAAATTCCGTACGAACAAGGCCGAGTTGCGACCTTTCTTTATTAACTTACAATATTTTTTCCATCATTGTCACTATCTCGAGAAAAGCAGAAGTTGCCATCTTTAAACACTGTCTTCATCTTCATTTCAACGTGAAGCTGATTAAAGGTCTTACAAAAGGTCGCACCTTCATAGAAAGAAAAGTTAACATTACAATATAAATCAAACGCTGGAAAGGTGGTGCCAAGTGTCCCGCCAAAGTTATAGACTTAGAGGCCAATTGTCTAACAAATTTACAAAGTAGGGCAACCGAGGTACTGAAGAAGGAACGCTTTCGCTACACTCTTAATCAAGTCCCGCTTGAAGTCCTAGATAAAGCTAGGAAACCGGACATTTTTCGTCTGGTTTTCTGGATATATCCATCATTTAACCAGAACCTGATTAAGAGCGTTTCCAGCAACCTGCAACGGATACGACAAGCAAGCTTGATGTTAGAGTTTAATCTTCCAATAAAGCCCTAACTCAACACTTCCGTTTATTTTACTTAGAAGTGCGGGTTGAAAATTTGCCTTTGTTTTACGCTTCTAGACATCAGGGATTCACTTTGTTTCCGTGCAGTGTGAATAATTGATTTTTTTCCACCGCAGCGCCTTCGGCGTATTTGAAAGTGGAATAAACGTTGTTTCATTCATTCATTCATTCATTCATTCATTCATTCATTCATTCATTCATTCATTCATTCATTCATTCATTCATTCATTCATTCATTCATTCACAGAACTTTGGGTCCTAAAGCAATACTGTGATTAAAAAGCAAGACTGAGCGGCATTGCGTCATGACCACCTGCTGTTTATTACCGTGCATCAAACTCTCAGTTCAGGAGTGCCTTTACAATTCGCCGACAGCAAAAAGCAGCCGCGAAGGCAGCTAATCGAATACAATACTTTGTGGGTTCATTATAAGGCAACGACTACTGCATGACGCCGTAGTCCGCTTACCTAGTTTCCTCAGGTGCATTTATAGGAAACAAAAGGTAGAAAATGTCAAAACCTCTTCGTGCTCCTCGTTTTGTATGCATCGCTAAAAATCGGTAAGAAATAAAAATCTCGTAAAAGAAGCAAAGCGGCTTGCAGTCGTTTCCTTTTTAGCGAACACTAGGCAGAAGTGGCGGCGGCTGCAGAACGAATGTGAACACCTTTAACACGGATGGGAAAAGAAGTTCCGCCCTGTATGGCGTTTTCGCTATCCTTGTGCTTTCTTAAGGCGCATTCACAGTTGGGGAGCGAAAAGCGAGAGAAAACGCCAGAGCGGCCGAAAAACCGAGTCCGCGCGCGTCGAACACGTTCACATTTGTTCTGCCGCCGCTCCATGCCGCCGCTGTTGCTGTTTCTGCTTCTATATACACCGTCAACAAATTCTATTTCATTCCATTTTGCTCGTTTCATTCTATTTTGCCCGTTACCTGAGCTTCTTATTCCGTACAGATATGCATGCAAGAAACGGAAAAAAAAAATAGTTTCGCCTTCTCAAGTTATTGCTTCAGGAGGTACACCAGCAGGAACTACATAAGCGCACACGCCGGCAGCGGCGGTGGTTGTGCAAAAGCGATATATGTTTGGGCACGCAGACTCGCTGCTGCTGCGCCTCCTGCGAATTCCAGTCTTCTCGGCAATCTTAATCCAAACCAGGCTCTTGAAGAAGGCGTCCTTGTAGAGTCCTTGAAGGTGTCCTTGTAGAGGGAGTTTTGTCGAGCAGCATGGGCAGTTGGCGATTGCGCCGATGAGAATGATGACCAACTCATTGGCCGCCATTTTGGATTTGCGGACGGATGTTTACATTACGTGGTTTTATGCTAGTGCAGCCAAAATACGGCCTGGTGGACAAATCGGTCTCAGACTGATTTTTCGCCTCGCGCTCGCCGAAGGCTTTACGACCACTTAGAAGGTGAAGAGAGCAGATTTCCGGTAAGTTTTGCCACTTGCACCCCTTCGAGGCCAAGTCTTATTTTAATATTTTTATTTTATTTACAAATACTGCTCTCTCAGTTATTTAGACATAGCAGGAGTGCACACAGATGTTCACCACAAGGAAAAAAATACAATTTAACAAAATACATGATTTCGAAACTCTTTTTCAAATTGCTGAGCATCGAGTCTGCGCAGAGACCCAACGCGCCTTTAACGTGCCATTAATGTCAACTAAGCCTAAAGGGCGCATAGTGCTGTGTATTTCACGGGACATGCGGCCCGGATGATCAGGCGGATAGCAAATAGCAAAGCGCGGCAAGAAGAGAGAGTAACTGTTAGACTCGTTCATGCATTTTTTATATGTGGAGTTACGTACGCGCTGCCGTATCAGCAATGACGAGCCAGGAGACAAAACAAATAAACACAATCATAAGGAAAACATTCAAAGTAGCATTGCGGATTGCGGAAAATGCCATAACCGAGAGGGTAGAGAAATTGGGCATATACAATACCTTTGAGGAGCATGCGAATGCGGTGCTCTTATCTCAAAAGGAAACGCTGAATTCAAATTATCAGGGGAGAGGAATTCTGGAAAAGATGGGATACACATTGGGACCGCTATATTGTGGCGAGGAAATGGTGCTAATAGATGCGGAAAAACGCACACATTTAACAGTGGTGCCGATTTCTAGAAGTACGCATCCGACGTATCACGCAGGAAGGATGAATTTAAGAGCAAACACCTTACGGAAAGCATTGCAAAGTAGCCAAGAAGCCGTCTTTACAGATGTAAGAAGAGTGAGCAGAGGGACACATGTAGTGGATCCCACCCCAAGGTCGTCGGTAAAAACAAGTTTCACACGAGTGGCAGAAGCGGCGTCAATAGCCATAGCCATATCGAATGCAGAAAGCAGGGGAGAATGAGTCGAATTCGCAGGCGGCATGCCGAATGTTTCTCCGAGGAGCGCTATCTAAACTAGTAAATTAAATTTTGAATATGCCCATAAAAGGAGAGCATCACATTATATGGTGTCGTGCTCACGAAAGTTTGAAGGGCAACGTCATGGCAGATTGTACAGCTCAAGGCTGCAACAACCGAGCGAAAGTAGGCCCAGACGTCGAACCCCTTTCTAATTGGCGTGGCATCGTTCATAGGGGTTACTTTGTAACGAACAGATCCGCGCGTGCGAAACTGTCCCGTCTTTGGATCACACAGCGCACTAGAGGAGTGTAGTTACTCGCTACTAGGTGCTACGCAGCAGCCCTAACAGTCAGAGCTGTGACCCCCTATCCCGCGGTTCGCGTAAGTTGCGACCGCGGCGGGTTTCAGGCCACTGGTAACAGAGACGAGTTCTTTTCCTGACACAGTTTATTGTGCCAAAAGCGCCACCAACGCAACAAAATACAAGGTAAGAACGAAGCGGCGGAGAAGTTCCGCACGACAACGTGAAAACAACAACAAAATGGGAAGCACACGTGATTTAGAGCGATAAGGTTCGACTCACCTCTCGTGGCTTCGCAATCCGGCCCTGAGGCAGTAAGTTACCTCACAATAGACCGAGCGTTGCGCAGGGGGTGATGGCGTCTGGGTGGCTCCCGACTCGATCAAGCTGTGGTCGTCACCGCTGCTCGAGTCGAAAGACAAGGCCGTCCCCAAGAAAGCCGCGCGCGTCTCTTGGGGTCTGCAGAGGAGTCTCTCCAGAAAAGGGCAAGGAGGGAAAACGGGGCATCTCGACTTCGGCCAGGGAGCAGGGCGCGAAGGGCTGCGGGAGCGGCACGTGCCCTCTCCCACGCAACCTCCCTCGCCACTGCGCGTACAAACATAGCGCGAAGCCGAGGTGCCGCCGCGTTGAAGACAATGGGTTGCGTGTGCAACCCCACACTTTCTCCAACAAAGGGAACAACGAAGGCAATACGGCCATCCACATAAAGACTTGGATAGACAACAAAGCAGGGATTGGAGATGCATACAAACCAATAACTTTCCCAATTTGTACGACCTAGGTAAAATACATGCCACAACATTCAAAGAAACCTGTCCATGGTGTTCAGACACACCAACACCACATGACATGGGAGTCCACCGAGAGGCCCACACACATAGACAGCCCACACATTACTAAGCAACCGCACGTGTTATACAGGCACTGGGAGGCATGGCTTGCGGTGGAGGAAAATCAGAGCTAATTAACCTTGCTTGACCAGGCCCAGCGAGCCACTTGGGCCAGCGGAGACCTGGACTGAGGGCCCGACCATAACTGCCTGAATTTAACTTTTTTCTGAATGGGCTCTGTGCGAAGGAAATAGCTACCGCGGCTCACATCCTTTGGGACTCTAGCATGAATCCGAGAGAAGCCAGTGAGAAGACGACGATCCTGCCGCAGCTAGAGGCATGATCAAGAGACACATCTACGATCAACAGACACAACTCAAGGCCGTCCAACAGGTCTTGGCAGCTCTAGAGAGACAACGACCGAGCGAATCCGAGGAGAAGGGGGGCAGCACTACCAGGAAGGGGGTGGCGGCCCTCTCGGACCCGCGGAAGAGCACATCGCACGAGACTGAAGTAATGACCACGTCGCGATGAAAGCTCGTCCTCCCTGCGTGGAGGGAGCGTAATCGATTCTGCAGGCACTTTCAATAAAGTGGTTCTCTCTCTCTCTCTCTTTGAATAAAGTTTCTTCATCCTCCTTCCTCTTTTTTTCTAAGAGTTTGTACTGCTCGAGCTGGTAGCACCGCACTACACGATCGGTGTAGGAAAGAGTATTGCTAGAGAAGCTGCCTTTAGGTGTGCTATCGAGCCCCACTCAAAAGCATAATAATGTTCATTGGTCGGGCCATCTTCAGTGCGAACAAAGAAAAAAGAAGACCTTCTTGTGACGTAGCCTCCTACCCACCGAATCAGTTTAGCCATGTTAATAAACGGAAATAATTATATCGAATATAAACACAGAAGGAACTCTCCTAGGTAAAAACTGAAGTGGGACCTCCTGTGTATGGTGGCAAGTGTTGTTATAAAGAAGAGTATTGGCAACATGTAAGTTTAGCGGTAATAAAAAAAATAACTGAGAAATCATAAACGAACAGAAAAACAACAGTTAAATGTAAGCCACCCTCCGGATTAAACTAAAATAGTGATAAAAAAGTGACAACCACAAAGGTAAAAATCCCAAGCACCGAATTCCGCAGTCTCTAGCGCATCAAGACTTCCTTTATAGACGACTTCATCATAAACGCCTCCTTCGCTGTGGAGTTCACCGCGTCAATATCAACATAAACTAGGAGGAGGAGGAAGGAAAGGAATGAAAGGCAGGAAGGTCAATCAGATTGGCGTCCGGTTCGCTGCCATGGGGCGTCCTAAGAAAGTGCGTACTCCCGAGTAGGAAGCCGCGCATATCAAAGGTAGACGTGTCGGCTGGCGGCGAGTACGAACGGCGACGGGCCCGTGCTTCGCTCTGCCAAGCTTTGCGCGACTTAGCGCAGACTTCCCACTTTTTTTTTCATCTGCACATTTCGCCCTACCACGACGAGGGTAGCAATTCAGGTGCAACCTAGTTAACCTCCGCGTCTTTGCGTTCCCTATTCTCCCTCTCTCTCACTGTCTGTCTAGGCAAGTCGCGCATATTTCGAACACTCTTATCCTTTCCTAAGTGGTTTTCACTTCTCTACATGACGCGCTAGACAAGGCCAACAAAACGAAGAAACATCTCGTCGCTCCACTAATTCACGCAGGAAGATCCTCCGCTTCGCCTTCCCTCCATTAGCGGTTATTTGTAAGTGGAAAGTACCGCTGCTGCGTGTCTAACACCAGGGGCGAACGCATTCGCTAGACGCCGTCCGCGCGCTTTAGGAAGCACTCTCGAACGACCTTCGTGGGCAGACGCCCATTACTCTTCAAAATTGTGCGACGTACTGACTGCCTGACTTGCTCAATTATGCAGGAGCACGCGCATACGTGCGGGTACGCGGCGGGGGTTGTTTATGCCTGGCGCAGTAGCATACCTTCTTTTTTTTTTGTGAAGCGCATATCACATACCGCCCGCAGGGCACGGATAGGCAGCCAGACGTTGGTCCTCGGAGGTATTACTTTTCTAGCACTTTGCATATGACGCGCTTAGAAAATCTGCATGTGGCGAGTATGCAAAAACGCCTACGTCTGGCACGAAACCCAAGCGCACTTGCCGTTAGTTTCGTATTTACGTTTCTTTCATCTCATAAAACTTCGACTTCAATTCACAGCAAGTACTTATTTCTCGTACGACTGGTAGTAACTTTGTGCAACAAGCAACATGATAAAAATTGTCAGTTTTGATATACCTGTTTAATATACTTGTGAAGAAAGAGAAGACGAAGAAGAAGACGAATTTTGTTGCCAATTATATGGACAATACCGACGGGTTTTTGCCGTCGCCGTCATGTTTCGTATAAAGTCCAATGTGATAACATCCCCACGCGCATCGTATGTTCTGCCACGGGTAAAAGCGCGCGAGCGGGGGCGATGAACGCGGCTGAAGCAGAGATCAAACGAGCCAGCCCATCTACGTCACTCGGAGGGTGCATGCGATAACATCATCCCGCTCAGGTGGCCTGCCGTAGAAGCAGAGAGGAAACGCGCCGCCCGTGTTGAACGCTCATGAAAAGACACGAGGGGAGGGGGGTCGCTCGAGCAGCAAAGGGCGCGGTCGCGATCGCTGGCGCGCGCGCTCTCCCGGCAGCCATCAGTGGGTGGCTCGTACACCCTTGTACATGCTGCGCTGTCAACGCGACGAGACTGCGCGGAAGGAGCATCTCTCCTGGAGCGGCCGCATTGTCTGACACCAGCGTTTTGTAGAGTTACGCGAGATCGGGTCCAAACGAGTTAGTTGCCGGCCTTAATTCGTATAACATTACAATTTGTTGCTATCGCATTCATTGCTTCGACCTTGAGGAGAAACTGTGACTTTTTATTCAACTTATGTAAATGAAACATAGGAACAGAATATATGGAAGGATGACCCAAATATCAGAACTGTAGGGGCACTCCTGTGCTAATTAAGAAGATCACCTGTCCATCGGAGTACGTGATTGGTGAAGCTCGATACCTGAACATGAGCTTATTAGTTTAGAGTCTACCCCCTTATCCGCCACTGTGCGCCCTATCAGCTGATCGTCGGCGCTTGTGTTGTCTCGATCGCTTCCCTTGTGCCTGTGCTTGCAGCGCAACTACTTTCGTTATTAAGGCGAAAGCCTTAGACGACTCATCAAACGCTCAAATTGACCGCCGGCGTCCCGCAGCGTCGGGGACAACACAAGAGATGCAAAAAATCATCATCATGCAATGACGTCCCATATGACGTCATCATGACGTCCCGTGACGTAGCACTACGTGATGACGTCATGACATGACATCGAACCTTGGTCCAAGGTGAGCCGATGACGGAGGCAGTGCAAAACTAGATGAGGTGCCTCCGATCCTGAAGGCAGTGCAATACCACG
Source organism: Rhipicephalus sanguineus (assembly GCF_013339695.2). NCBI lineage: Eukaryota > Metazoa > Arthropoda > Arachnida > Ixodida > Ixodidae > Rhipicephalus > Rhipicephalus sanguineus. The sequence continues at coordinate 70,497,943 of NC_051184.2, read as the reverse complement.
TTAGGTGCAGGAAGCTTTCGTTGGGTGGCGGGGCATGATCAATACATTGACTGAGAAGAAAAAGAAGATGGGTTTCGCCTTCGAGTTGGCTTAGATGAACGCTTAAAGTACCCCGTGAGTTTTCTGAAAAATATTTAGCCTTACCGGCTCTCATTCAGGGCACATCAAAAGTACATACCGAGCATCCCTCGTTATCGCATGTGCGATGAATTCGGGGGCAAGTTCCTTGGCCGTCTTTTAGGAATTCCCAGACACAGGTAAATCCTGGCAGAATGAGCAGTTTTTGAAAGATTAGAATGCATGAAATCGCTGCAGTGAGTTTATGCGTTAGAAAGGCAATGATGGTGTATAAGCGTCCTAACACAGGCACGGCCAGAAAACACGTAGCAGGTGGGAGGCGCGGGCCAGGTGTTTTACCCTCTTTCTCAACAAATTTTACCGCAACTACGAGCAATGTTTGCTTATGAGGTCTGTGAAGCATAGTAATATAATTCCTATTCATGAAAAAATAAACTCTAGCTCCTTAACGGACTTTTTTGTACTTTCCGCATTGGGATGGCCGACACCGCAGCCTGTGACCACTGTGGAAACTCAGAAACAGTTGGACATACTTTTTGCGTCTGCCCACTGTACAGTGCACAGTGACTATATCTTTGCAACGCGCTCAACAAGTTGGATGACCGATCTTTGTCACAGGAAAGAATTCTAGCCATCAACAGGACGAAACGTCGCAGAAAAAGGCTATTGAAGCGCCACTGCGTTTCTTGCGATTGACCAGCCTTTCTGAACGACTGTAACCAGAACGCCCTTCGTGTGTGTCCTGTTTTTTATCCTGTGTTTGTATCTGCGTTTTTTTCTCCTGTTTTTTTGCCTCTTTCCCTCTCTCTCTCTACATCCCTTCCGTGCCCCTATTTCCCCCCACCCCAGTGGCGGATAGCAAGAAAGATGCTAATATCTGGTTAACCACCCGGTCTTCCTTTTTTCTTCTCTCTCTCTCTCTCTTTGTACTCATGTCTCCTTAACCAAAAAGAAAAGAATCAAAACAAAACAAAGAAACGGTGCACTCATTGAAATCGGGTGTGCAGGTAGAAAGTTCAAAACAGCCAGTGGAACGTGACGCAAGTTGAGCCCTTTTTTAAAAACAAAGACACGTCCATAACACACGTGTTTCGAATAAGGACAAGGGCTCCATACTCGCAAAAACACCTTACGCAAGGAAGTTTTCGTAAGAGACCATTTCAATCTATCCTGACACTAAGCCTATTATTCCCGAAGGCACGTGCCCAATATCAAATAATAAAAACACATATCATGCCGTTTATCTACTTGTCGCCATGACGATCATAAGAACACAATGTCAGCCTGATTGTCCGAATGTCCGAACCTCCATAGCTGAGACATACAATTAAAAAAATAACGATTTTCTGCAACAGAGCTCCAAGAACGCCATAAATAAAGTTATCTTTTTATGGTGCCGAGTTCGAACACTTGATTTACAACAAAGAACGACTGTCGTGCCGAAAGGAATTTAACGGCTTTGCCAGGATCAAATGATTCGTCGCATGCCCGATTAGGAGGATATACTCCTTCAAACGAATTCCCTGCAATCTATTAGAGACAAAACGAACGAATGGAAGGCTTAAAAAAAGACAACGCCTAGAAACTGTTTCCGTGGATATCAAACCCACCGCACGTTGATTGGGGTAATTCAAGCTGCGTGTGTACGGGCGAAACCTCATTTATTAGCATGAAAGGCACGTGTCCAAGAAGACCGCGCCGTGAGTGTAATTCTATCGCCACTGGCTAGTAATTCGTTTTCAACTCCGAATTGAAAATGTCCTAGGTAGAAGTAAGCAGAGAAAAAAACGGAAATGAGATGCCTTGCGATGTAGTAGAGTCTGCAGTTGAATGCACGAACGTGAAAATCAGGGTATTAATTATGTTTCGTCATTATCTTTGCGTCTTTTTTTTTCAACGCTCCAAAGAAGCACGTCTCAGAGTTCCCACTAGGCGGGCACGCAATAACGAGAAACATCCATCCCAAGGACGGCTGTATTTCTTTTGCTTATAACGAATTCTTGCTGGCGGCATATATGTTCACTCGGAGAGGTTTTTATAGAATTACACTCCCAACGTCCACGTGCCTTCCCTTGCCATTGGTGTCAGCACAAACAGGGAATAACGATGTAATCCACCGTGAAAACAGGAAAAGTAAGCGAACGGCCCACGCCTTTGGGTAAGGCTTACGCGACTGTGAGGGCTCTTTTAATGAAATCAATTACGGGGACGCTGTAGCCCCTAGTAAGCGAGCGGCAGTTTCTTTCCCGGATGAGGTGAGGAGAACCTCTGGTGAATTTCGCAGAGATTCTTGCAGAGCCAAGAAAATCGCGAAATAAGACGTTCATGACAGCCGGAACGTCACGGAACACTAATATGTGCAGAAGAGGAAAAGGCGTACGTCAAAGAAAGAAAGAAAGAAAGAAAGAAAGAAAGAAAGAAAGAAAGAAAGAAAGAAAGAAAGAAAAAAAGAAAGAGAGAGAGAAAAAGAAAGAAATCATGAAAGAAGATGATGTCGCTAACTCAAGGCATTAGGCGCGCCAAGCCGTGGCTTCCTTTTTGTCTTTTTCTTATTTTTTTACTTTCCCATGACATCTCTCAGTAGCCTTTATGCGTACAGCTTCGCGGTTAGGTTGCAGGCGCTGGTTCGCAGTCGTGGTCGTGGTGGTTTTTTTTTTTTTTGTGATAAACAACACTAGACGGAGTATTAGAACAAACAAGCCAGGTGAGTCTTTGTCGCCTACTCGTTTCAAACGAGACAATGGCAATAACAAATATGATTTTTATAATCACCAATGAACCCCTCTAATAAATGAACGCGCATTATATGCGACAATTTATTCTTGATGCCAATGTAAATCATACTAAGAATGCCAATCAAAATGCCAATGTAAATTACGATAATAATCAGTATCGAAAGGATCTTGCTCTCAACCAGGTCAGAGTAGTAGAAAACGCAGAGAAAAAGACAATTTTTACACGCAAGTGCCGTTCATGCATGTCACATATAAAGGATGCTCGAGCTGGCAAATATTCCTGTGCATATAAATAAATAAATAAATAAATAAATAAATAAATAAATAAATAAATAAATAAATAAATAAATAAATAAATAAAATTTTATCACTCTTTGTTAAAATTGATAAATATGGGAATAGTTCGCCCAGCGTTCTGAACTCTGACGAAAGTTGTAGAAGGGAAGATGAACATACGAAAAAGTTTCGTAAGCAACAGCTGCGAGATGGCCGCTTGAAGACAAGACAAATATATAAGACGCTTTGCAGGCTATAACAAGATCTCTTGGCATATACAGAAGAATACAGAAGTACACCAAAAATATTAAACAAAATCATCGTTATTATAATCTACCTAACTATTTATTATTGCACTCATTCATTTATTTAGTTGCCTATACGTCATCCTTCCATCATACTTGCGGCTATGTACTCTAGCGAGATGAGAATGGAGGCCAAAATGTGTCCACTGCAACTTTGATTCGGATCGATCAGCGGTGCTGAATGGCATGGCGTGACAACAGGCATTTGTTCAAATGCCCGACACCGCAATGCACACGTGCATTGTCCATTTGTGCTCTAGCGTTCGTGCAGCGAGTCATCGTGTCCCGTAACACCGGTAGCGAATTCAGACATGTTATTTCTTCCTGGCTTCTCTCGACGTCGCACTATATAACTCGATTTCCAGAAGAAAGTTAGGAGGCCGACAAATGTACCCTTTCAGTCATGGTGTGTACAATTGTACACATCAACTTCGGCGTCGCATCACGCACCGCGTGTTCCTTAATAAAATGGCCTGAAACTTAGTGTGCACATTTGTGCGGGCTTCCTGAATGGACAACTAGCAGTTATTTAACTTTATTACGCTGCTTATTGCTGCATATGATCACTTTCCTAGAGACACTACCATGTTCGACGATCGTTCGACGTGCGACGTTCCATGGCCGACGTGAAGAGTATTTTTTTTTTCTTCGCTCGAAAAGCATACAACCAAAAAACAAACTGTGCATGCATTTTGCGCCTGATAGTTGATTCCTTTTATGCAAGGATTGAAGCTGACTGACTGCAGAATAATTAGATATTTATTTACACGCTAATTAACATTAATATCTGAAACTCACACGAAACAACACATTCCTTCATTTTATTTCTTGGAATGTAATACTGAGTGCCTTGAAATCATGCTATGCAAATCTGATGCATTTGCAGACAGTGCAATATAATTCGTGACTGAAAGGGGTACATATGTGATCTCAGTAATTCAGTGGCCCCCATATAATTTGACGCTGCTGTGTCCAGGACTACATAGAAGACGGCCAGTATCCCCTCGCTACTGAGTGAAATGAAAAAAAAAAAAACGCCAGGCCTGCGCGGAAAGCGCAGCACAGTCACAGCGAAAGCTCGAAGAGCGGCATTTCTAGAGCCCGCGATAAACTCTCTTGTGGCTACTAATACAAGTACATTAGCAACGTACCCACTACGGCACAAATCATAATTTTTGGGAAGTTGGGAAGCACCTATCACATTACTCGTCATTCTGCGGAGAAGCGAGGTACCATCTTTAAGGCATTACGTGCAGTTTCTTGATGCGACGACTGATGACGATGAAGAATTATGACTGAACCTTTTGTAATGGGTAGGAAGCTTTAGAGGAGCCACTAGTTACGTAATTCGCATTGTGGGACGCCCGGTCGTTATTTCATTCTCCCACCACGCTTTATAACATACGCTAACCTGAGAAAGAGATAGAGAGAGGGAATTAACTTTATTGAGACCCTGAGGAAATGGATCATGGGAGCCTTATGGGCTTCCTTGGCAACCAATAGAAGTGCACTTGCGAGGAACCCACTACGCTATAAATCATATTTTTGTGAAGGAAGGAAGCAGCCACTACGCAATTTTTCGTCATTCTGCGCAGAACCGTGGCACCTGCTAAACACCTGTAAGGCATTATGTGCACTTTGTTGATGCTGTGGCTAATGACAATGTCGAATTATGACAGAGCCCTTTGTAATGGGTTGGAAGCATTCAACAACTCACTCGTTGCGCAATTCGCATTGTGTGACGCCTGGTTACAGAATTCGCATTGTGTGACACTTGATTGTTATTTTACTCTTCTACCACGCTACATTACATATGTTAATGTGGTTCCTTCCCGACATGAAGACTGTATAGGGCGTTTTTGCAAGGCAGTTTCATGCACTGGCATGGCTTTGAGGTAGGATACTGGGCTCTCACGCAGAGGGCCCAGGTTCGAACCTCGTTCCTTTCTGGAATTTTTTTCTTTATTTCGTTTTTTTTTCTTATTTCTAGCGACAGTGGCTACGGACATCGGCGGGGGCGGCGGACAACTACGGCGCCAAAAACGGCCCTTGTTGTGATCTAATAACAGCTTTCGCTGTAAAAAAAAAACATTTACTATCTTGCCAAAAGCTGTCGGTCACTATATTTCACGGTCTTTTAATTTCTACCAGGATCTAATCACACGTTCTGGCCACTTGTCGGTCCCTTAAATGACAGTCGAGGTCTCAAAGTATTTTTATCAGTCTAAACTGATTCATTGGTTCACTTTAGTGTCCATTTAAGAAGTGAGCAAAGTCCAAGCCCGGCCCGACCCCAGCCCGCCATATAAAACCTAGGTACCGCCCAAAGCCCGCAGCTTGAGGCCCGACGTCCGGCCCGAGCACGCAGTGAAAACTACATTGCCCAGCCCAGCCCGGACCACGGGCCGGGCCGGGACTGGGTTTTCGGGTAGGCTCGGGCCCGTGCAGTGCTCTATGCCTGCGTTCAATTTAGCTTCAGCAATTTATTTTTATTCTTTGCTATTATTTTACCCATCGACAACGCCGCCGACGCCGGCACTGCTTTTTCATTGACACAGGCTCCTTCGCGCTATCGCGTTAAGATTTCAAAAGCGTGGGTTGATATAGACTATGAATCACCTTTGGCGCATGCCCGCATACCACAGGTATCCGGCAACCGACATGTAGAGAGTCTTGTCTGTTGAGAGGGTCAATCCTACGCATCTGCACCACTCGTCGGCTGTGTTAAGAGCTTCTTGTAACGCCGATTCCTGTCGTTGAAGGCCGTTGTGAACACTCCACACTGTGATATCGTCGGCGTATATGATGTAATACACGTCCGAGATCGCTGCCAGAGCCCATCCGAGGGGTAGCATTGCCAGGTTAAAGAGCAATGGTGCAAGTACTGATCCCTGTGGCACTCCCCGTTTTGAGTTAAAGGTGCCGGTTGCGTTTCCCGCCACACGAATAGCAAACGTTCGTTGAGTCAAGAACCTGTGTACGAAGGTGCACACGCGCTCGGGTAGTCCCACGCAACGCATAATGGCAAGTATGGCACTGTGGCTAACTTCATCATATGCCTTGTGCACATCCATGGCTAATATTACTGGGGCTGGGGCCGGCGACGACTTGCAAACACGCCTATTCAGCTGACATTATCTGGACGTCCTCTTACGCCAGCTCCCCAGCTACGCATATTAGGCGTTGTCATTACGGCAAATGGATCTGCAAAAGCTTGGATTCGCGAAATTAAGCAACAAGCGCACCAGGTGCTCCATCTGATACGACGAATCAGCTCCAAGGCTGGAGGTGCCCGCACGAAGATTGCCCGTTTACTTGTTCGAGCAGTGCTGCAGCCTCCCCTTATTTATTCGGCTCAATTTCAGCACCTTACAGTGAGAGATTGGGCCCGTTTAGAATGCATCAACAGAGAAGCGATGCGCGTCGTTACCGGGCTTCCACGATGCACACCTATCCCGATACTTCAGGAAGAGGCGCAACTAAACACCATCGACGAGTTGATTTATCAACGCCGACAAGCAAGGGAACTCAAGCCGTCATTTCTACCACCTGCTGCTGACTTAGCGGCATATATGGGCAATCCAGTGTCTGTCTCGCCACCTTCAATAGTAAGCCTTCCACCGTGGGATCACCGGCAACTAACAGATAACAAACCTATCGGCCGCCTCAGAAATCCAGTCCCTCGTCCAACGACTACCTTCCGGCGCCACATTGAAGAAGCAGATGCCGCACTCCCGCCAGCATCACTGGTGGCCTATACTGATGCGAGCTGCACGGACACGCAGGTGGTTACGTCAATCGTGGTGCCGGGGCACCAAAACCTGTGTGTCAATCGATTGTACTTCCTGAGAGCTCCGGTTCCATCGGTTAGTGCTGAACTTCTGGCAATACGAGACGCAACAAAGTTGGTGAGCGCGGCTTCCGCATCGTCGTCATCCTTAACTATAATACGCACAGACTCTACATCAGCCATAAAGGAGCTCCGCAAGGTATATAACGCGCACACTTTCGCAGGTGATATACAGCGTATAACTGCACAGATGCCTGGCCAGATAAGGATACAGTGGATACCACGGGACACCATTTCTGCTCACATACAAGCTGACACCGCCACCCACAGTGAGCTGCCACGTACTCTAGAAGCGCCTTTCCCGAGTGATCCCCGGGGTGAGTTCCTCCACCGCAAGGAGATTCTTCGCCGCACCACACGAGATTTAATTCCACCGTGTGGTTCAAACCTCCCAGGCGGGCTTACCCGCCAGGAGGAGTAGGTGTTGCGGAGACTTCGTGTGGGGGCGGCACTTACTCCGTCGGTCACAAATGCCTGGCCACAACATCTGCATGGACCATTTGGGGATTCTTGCCCATTCTGTACCACTGAAGCGTCCGCGGTTACAATCAAGCACCTGTTGTGGACATGCCCTGGCCTGAATCCGATACGGCGGCGCTACCTGAGAACAGTGGGCCTTCATCCGACAAGACCACCAGATTATGATTTGTGGCTCTATGGGCCCCACCATAGAGCATTGTTGATGTATATAGCGGAAGCCGGCCTCTACCTGTATATTTAACTATGTATGCCGTTGGGCAAACTCTCGAAATTAAAAAAAAAAAAACAGGTATCCGGGTATGTGCCCCATGTCCCTGGTGGAAAGGTTTTTGTGACGTATGCGTCATGGAAGTCATATTATTCGTGTTATGACCTGTGAATCGTGTTCGTCCTAAACGCATTTCGTCCTATGCGAATTTTGGTATATGCCAAGTTTAGACGAATACGAGAGCGATCAGGCGTAGGCGGCTGATAGATAGATAGATAGATAGATAGATAGATAGATAGATAGATAGATAGATAGATAGATAGATAGATAGATAGATAGATAGATAGATAGATAGATAGATAGATAGATAGATAGATAGATAGATAGATAGATAGATACGGTCAAAGTGTCGTTGGTTCGCTAAGAAATGCTTCGCATTTGACTGTATCGGACGCAAGATGCTTCATACTGAATTAGTGTCAATGAACGGTTCTCGCCAAAGGAGGAATTCTTATGGAATGTTGATTTTGTGTGCAAAATAGAAGTGCTTTTTCCTCCGGGCTTCTATTTCACGACATTCACGACAGAGCTTAATATTTATATCAATCACTCGTGGTAAGTTAGGCTACAAGGGAGACAATCTAACCTGTCTTGTATAGACGATGCTAAGTTAGTTGTCCACAGCCGCTATAAATCATCTAGGTATGTTTTTCTTATACACGGCATACAAGTGAACGTGCCGAGCTAATCAACTCGAGTGAATATTTAGGCAATTGTTTTCCCTTATTTTTGCGTGATAGCCCAGCACGCTGCGCATATCCTGGCACAAAGTTATGCGGAAAAGTTCACCAGGCGCGACACTTGATTGGGAAAAGGCAGACAGCGTATGGCAGAAAGGGTATCTCATCAAGATGCAACCCAGCGCAGTGCCTTCTACTTTGTGGCGCTGAAAAAACACGACCGTGAAAACACTGACAGACTTTAAACGAGAAAACTGCACGTCAGCGCCATCTCTTAGGTAAATATTAGCCAAGAGCAAGGTAAACAAGCGCATCTCAGTTTCGTTATCCCAATGCATTCTGCAAACATGAAGCCTGCAAAAAGAAAGTGACTAAATAATGCAAGCAAAACATACAGTAATATTCTACGGAAGCGGGGTGAATACATCACAGAACATACTCATCTCATCTGCGCGATCGTTCCGTCGTGTTTGATGTTCGGAAAGTCGGTTAGTACATATTTACTCGTCCGTGATAGGGCATGCTTAGGTACACCCCCGGAACATTTTATTTTGTCTTCGGCTTCGTGGAACATGTATACATTAGGATGTAGCAGTCAATAACAAATTCCTTTTCTCTTGGGCTTTACAAAGGCCACTCCCCATCCCCCCACCAACTGCTCTCACGAGGCCGCCTTGGGTCCTCTCCCGAACATGAAACATCAAATGATGTTCTCATCAACACCTGGCTGAATAAATTTTTGAATGCAACGAATGACATAAGTAAAAAAGTATATTCAGCAGGGGTTTGATTTTAGCAGTGCTGTAAATATATGCGTTATAAATGTTCACATGAACCTACAATACAATACAATACAAAGAGCAGAATGAAATGCTGATGTGTCTTCCACAAGAATATATTGGCAAAACTGGGCCCCCAAAGAGGAGCTGGTCATCACGCCTTTTGTTTTTATCGATAGGATGTGAATGAGATGTCGGCGCATAAAAAAGGCGCCGGCTACAACTTAGCTCTTGCATGGATCGGGTATGCAACACATCAAATACACACAAACAGTAGGACGTAAGAAAGCGCACACAAACACACATAAGTCAAACTGCACCACCATAACGTCGGTTTTTTTATGGTACATCCCTTCAAGCGAGGACCACAAGTTTCCAGTGGCATATCTAACTGCGGCACTATCCTGTGCTTTATTTCATTTTTGTTGATGACAGTAGATAAATGGTATTACGCCGTGCCGCATTGCAAGTGGCATGACGTACATTACTGCCCTTCGTCCCCCCAGGGACTCGGGCCAACCACTGACAATGGAAAAGTGGCGATACTTATGAGACGCCAGGTACAAACCTTGCCTTTCATTCAAGCTGTACGACAGCTCTGGTTGGACGTAACACGTGACGTTACTGCTCAGAGGAGGTTACACCGTGCAGAATTTCCCTTGTAGAGAAAGAGAGAGAGAGCGAGAAGAAAGGTCTCCGGTTTGCTACCCTGTGCTTGGGAAGCAAAAGGTGATCTAAAAGAAGGACAGAATTGAATACTAGCACTATGCAATTTATTTATGTATAAACTGGGGATTCTTGTATTTAAGTGCCTTAACGTTGTCCTAACAACTGATGCTTTGAAGAATATATATTTTTTTAAAAACTCAAATCACACTAGGTTTGCCTCAAGCAACAACTTTTTACTACCGCATGTACGTGCGTATAACTACGGCAAACATACAGCCACATTTGCAGCTATACATTTCCGGAACACAATACCGCTCAGCACTAAACGATTACCATGAGGAGATTGCAAAAAGAACTTGTTCATTTTATTTTGCACTCATAAGCACTCTGCATGTCTATATCGGCATTTCTCTATATTTAGGATTATTATTATGTACGCTATTGTTACAATTATTACTTGTACGTTTGCTTTGTTTCTGTAGTTGTGAATAATCAGTTTATGCTGTTTTTTGCGATTTATTAAACGCAAAGCATTCTTTGGCGAACCAAAAGCACTTTGAGCGTTTCTATCTATCTATCTATCTATCTATCTATCTATCTATCTATCTATCTATCTATCTATCTATCTATCTATCTATCTATCTATCTATCTATCTATCTATCTATCTATCTATCTATCTATCTATCTATCTATCTATCTATCTATCTATCTATCTATCTATCTATCTATCTATCTATCTATCTATCTATCTATCTATCTATCTATCTATCTATCTATCTATCTATCTATCTCTCCGCATCCGTCTGGCTGAATTTTTTCACTTATCAACATGTATTTTTTCCTAACAAGAGGTTGCTTTTCAGCCTTGTGCTACGGGACCTCTTTCTGTATATTCTACGCCCATGTGTTTACATATATTTGCTATGGATGAACATTTGAGAAGAAGAGTGTGACGATGCTAGGTGACAAAACAAAGTCATGAATATAGCACCGTCTAAGCATTACACGCCAGCATTGTCCGTGAACAGTCCCAATTTGTCATTCAGTCTGGTTTCTCGAAGAAGCCGCAATGATGCCCTCAAGGCGCCTCGCGTTGGAAACCGCGTAGGCCAGTGCCCTAGTAAATGAGTAAATACTGCATAGTGCTGGCAGCGTACGCCAGGACGCCACAATCACTCGTTGTTCACCACTCATTCGGGAAGAGCCGTTATGGGTTCACAAGAGGAGTAGCGCAAAAAGTGAACGGAGAAGTGACGATGAAGACAGAAGCTTCTTTCTTTGGACATTGAGTTGCAACCAACCTCAAGTATAAAACATCAACTAGGGCTAGCTGCACTCTGTGTGAAACATTAACCGCGGGGGGATTTTTTAAAAGAGAAAGTCCACTAAACCAAGATTCTGGAAAGAAGTATGATGATGCGCAATGTCCGATACCTGATCAAAACACACATCAAGATGAGCACGAAACTGTAACCTAAGAAACAATACAGAGCTAAAATATACAACATGCAAACAATAAAAGGAAAATAGCAAATAAAAAGAAATTGAGAGACAAAAACGAGAATCACGACACGCAAGTCTTAGCGTTATTAAATCTCGAGTTAAATCTCTATTAAACCTCGATAAGAATCCGTTCATATTGCGAAGGTCTGACTTTTTACCTTTCTGATTAACGCACCAAACGGCGTAGTAGTTAGCTCATCAAACAAAATTCGGGACTTTTTGTGGTGTAACTAGGATTCAATTAAGAAAATTCAATAAAATTCTGGCTTTGCTTTGGTGCCGTAACCGCTATCCGCTTATCATGCATGATGTAGTTGATGGCTACGGAACTATATTGAAAAATGTGCTGCTTCGCCATGCACACTAATCTACGTACAATAAGGCTTTACATTTATTTCGACGTTACTAGCATGCGGCCGCGGCAGCCGGAATCGAATCCACGACATCGATTTCGGAAAGTCCTACAGGGGTCTGGGCCAGACCGCTACACAAGAGGCACGCCTATGGTGTCAGGTCTGGGCCAGACACCATCCAATAGCCGCGAAAATACCACGGCCCTCTGATTGTCGTTAGAACAAACGTAGCATTTCTGTAAGCACACGTAGAACTACGTATCGGATTGATATCGTTGCGGCAGTACTGGATTCCTCATGACGTCGGGGCGATAAGAAATGCACATAAAGAAGTTCGGGTCCCTAGTGGCAGCTTCGGTTCGTAATGCAATACAGGAAGTTGATATTTATTGCGTGGTGCATCTTACATCTAGCGTTGTAGCGCAAGACATTCGCCGTCTTACACAAGGCACGCTCCGGGAGAAAGGCTCCCGCTACACTTCGTTCCAGGACTTGGGACTAGACAGGATGACGAAAAAAAGAAATAAAACGTGTTAGTGGAATAGAATAACGCTCACTCAGACGCCTGAATGGGCGAGGCTCTATCCACTTCTTGCAGTTGTATATAAACTTATTTAGAACAATTCCTTTTTTTTGGCTCCGGATGTCGAGTATGCTAGGACGGCTGACGCAAACAACGCCACTGGGATCTGTTACGCCCTGGTCGCAAGACGGAACAAAGTATTGCATTTATCTAAGGTGATCCGCGCACCTGCGGTCGACAAAGTTTTGATTGCGTTCTTCCTAGACGGGACTGCCGTCTTAAGATGAAAGGCCTTTTTCTCATACTGGTCCTTGGTTGAAGACAAACACGATGTCGCGTTTCCGAAATGACGGGCCTTGTTGTCTTCCTTGCTTCTTCTGTTCTTTGGCCTTTCGGGAGCTCTGCTCGCGCTGTAACTACCGTTAGCGACGTGCAAAATTACATACTTTGCTTGTAGACAACAATCGTATATCATGGTTGCGTGCTTTATTCTAAAACAGGAGTTGGATCAGGTTCCAGGAACCGACGCTCTTGTTAGAATGCTACTCATCACTGGCGTCGAAGGTATTTTTTGTGGGCATGAAATTAGACAACGTAGGTCATCATAAAAAAAACTTGGCGAAGCGTGCACTAAGCCGCGTAAGGCTTGAAACAGTGAAACTGGAGGATTCTGAAGACTAGTCTGGTTGCTCCTAGGTTGTTTCTAAGCCTTAGCTAGACGATGAAGGTTCTTTCTAGGTTGCTTCTAGGTTGTTGCTAGGCTTTAGTATGGTGGTAGGTTGCTTCTACTTTGATTCTCAGCGCAGAGGGGTTCGATTTAAACCACAGACAGTCACAGACACGACATGGTTGTCCAAACTCCAGGAACATAAACTCGTGCTGAAACCAAGAGTTCGCACCTATCTCATAGATCTACAGGCACGCCGTCGTTGGCGTAGGCCTTCCATCGCTTCGGAGTCTTCTCGCAGGCGCCATTGCCTTTCCCTTTCTGTGGTATTCTCTCGTTGCGTGTACTCGAAGTCTTCGGCTCGCCGCCGTCGCTCCGCAGCCATTTGTTGGGCTAACTGTTGCCTTCTTCACTTTTAGTGGACCAGTGGTGAGTAGCTGGATTTAAGCAATTTCTATGTCACATACCTGTTTATGATGATGATATTTTTCTAGATCGACTCACAAAGAATGATTTGCTAAACACCTTCACTTGTATAAATCACGGGGTCCTGTCGTGTTCCCAGCAAGGCAACTACGCTGACAGACCTGCAATCGTTTATTCCATTTTATCACGCAAACAGAAGAAGGTGAAGTGCCCGCCCGGTGGCTTGCCATATCTTTTACAGCGACAGCTGTTATGAGATCACAACAAGGGCCGTTTTTGGCGCCGTAGTTGTCCGCCGCCGCCGCCACCGGTGTCCGTAACCACTATCGTTCAAAATAACAAAAAAAGATTAAAAGGATGGAACAAGGTTCGAACCTGGGCCCTCTGCGTGGGAGCCCAGTATCCTACCTCAGAGCCATGCCGGTGCTTGAAACTGCTAAGCAAAAAGGCCCTATACAGGCTTCATGTCGGGAAGGAACCACATTACCCTATAAAATGTAGTGTGGTTGAAGAGTAAACTAACAACCAGGCGTCACACAACGCGAACCCTGTAACCTGGCGTCACACAATGCGATTTGCGCAGTGAGGGGGTTGTTGAATGCTTCAAACCCTTTACAAAGGCCCCTGCCACAATTCCTAATCGTCATCAGCCACAGCATCAACAAAGTGCATATTATGCCTTACAGGTGTTTAGCGGGTACCACGGTTCTCCGCAGAATGATGAAAAATTGCATAGTCGCTGCTTCTCTACTTCACAAAAATTATGATGATTTGTAGCGTAAAGGGTTACTCGCAAGTGCACTTCTATTGGTTGCCAACGAAGCCCATGAGGTCTCCATCAACAATTTCCTCAGGGTCTCAATGAAGTTATTTTCCTCTCTCTATCTCTTACTCTCACGTTAGCGTATGTTATAAAGCGTGGTGGGAGAGTTAAATACCGACCGGGCGTCACACAATGCGAATTACGTAACTAGTGGGTCGTTCAAAGCTTCCAACCCATTACAAAGGGCTCAGCCAAAATTCTTCATCGTCATCAACCGTCGCATCAACAAGGTGCACATAATGCCTTAGAGATGATACCTCGCTTCTCCACAGAATGACGAATAATGTCGTGGTGGGTGCTTCCCAACTTCACAAAAATTATGATTTGTGGCGTAGTGGGTACGTCGGGCATAAGACGGCTTCGTTGAAGCAAAATAGAGACGATTGGAATTTGTTGTTACAGTCTTCATCCTGCTGAAGAAATAATTACATTGATATAATTAAAAATGCAACTACCGTCATCCTCATCTACTAGTGGTTCTGCTCCGAACTAGCGCAGAGGTCTCCACTTTCCTATGCGGCCATGCATCTGATACGAAGAACGAACAATGAGTTATGGTGATGGCGATAGGCGTACTCTATCTTACTAGAACTGAGCCACAGCCTCAGACCATTGTGTGCTGCCCTGCGGCCTGATGGTTCAGAAGAGGCCCCGGTCGAGTACCCGTACTGCGCTCCCCATTCACGGCCTCAGGTCACTGTCGACATGACCAGCATACATTTCCGTGCACACAGGGCCCACACCAGTTCGCTGTTTATTCAGACGTCTACTTTGCTGGGAAACAAAGGTTGCTTTGCAAAACTGTCGGCTCCGCGGAAACCGGCGGCATCTAATCAACTACGTCGTTTCTGTTTCCTGTAAAGCGTGCATCGCCGCAACTTGAGTTACCTTACGGTGAAGCCAATTTAAATAAGAAGCATTTCTTAGCGAATTTCTCCAACTTTGAGCGTATCTATCTATCTATCTATCTATCTATCTATCTATCTATCTATCTATCTATCTATCTATCTATCTATCTATCTATCTATCTATCTATCTATCTATCTATCTATCTATCTATCTATCTATCTATCTATCTATCTATCTATCTATCTATCTATCTATCTATCTATCTATCTATCTATCTATCTATCTATCTGTCTGTCTGTCTGTCTGTCTGTCTGTCTGTCTGTCTGTCTGTCTGTCTGTCTGTCTATCTATCTATCTATCTATCTATCTATCTATCTATCTATCTATCTATCTATCTATCTATCTATCTATCTATCTATCTATCTATCTATCTATCTATCTATCTATCTATCTATCTATCTATCTATATAGCCGCCTACGACTTTTTGCTTTCCTGGCGGTTTCCCTAATCGGATGTATACCAAAATTGGTGTGGCTTAACATGACCTTATTACGAACATAAATGACAGGTCATAACATGAAAATCATGCTATGCGTGTCATGAACAGCATGATTTACATGACAGTCTCGGGGCGCTCGCGGCCGTTTAAATGAATGGATATATACGAAAACTGGTATGACGAGACATTTCTGTATGACGAACATAACTGACACGTCGTAACATGAAAATCATGACACGCATGTCATGTACGCCATGATTTACATGCCACGCTCACGGCGCACTCGGGGCTGTTTCGCTAGATTGATATACACCAAAATTTTTATTGCGCGATATGACTGTATAAAAAACATGAATAACAGTTGGTAACATGAAAACAACGACATGTATGTCATGATTTACATGCCACGCTCATGATGCATTCGCGGTCACTTCGCTAGCTTGATATACACCAGAATTCGTATTGTGCGGCGCGACTGTATGACGAACATAAATGAGAGGTGGTAACATGAAAGTCATGACATGCATGATATGTACATGATTTACACGCCATGCTCGTGGCGCACTCGTGGCCGTTTCGCTAGATTGATATGCACCAAAATTGGTATTGCGTGACGCCACTGTATTATGAACGTAACTGACACGTCGTAACATGAAAATCATGACACGCATGTCATGTACGACATGATTTACATGCCACGCTCATGGTGAATTCGCGGCCATTTCGCTGGCATGATACACATCAAAATTGATGTTGCGTGATGCGACTGTATGACGAACATGAATAACAGGTGGCAACAAGAAAACCACGACATCCATGTTATGTATGTCATGATTTACATGCCACGCTCATGGTACAATCGCGGCCGTTTCGCTAGCTTGACATACACCAAATTTGGTATTGCGCGATGTGACTGTATTGCGAACATAAGTGACAGGTAGCAACATGAAAGCTATGATATGCATGTCATGTATGGCATGATTTACATGCCATACTTATTGTGCACTCGCGGCCGTTTCGCTCGTTTGATATACGCCAAAATTGGTAGTGCGCGATGTGACTGCATGACGAACATAAATGACATGTCTTAACATGCGAATCATGTTATGCATGCCATGTACGGTATGATTTATATGACACTGTCATGGTGCGCTTCCGGCCGTTTTGTTAAGTGGATATATACCAAAATTGGTATGGCATGACACGAGTGCGTGATGAAAATAAATTTCAAGCTCAAATGCTCCCTGGTACAATAGCCATATCAGGCGTTTATCAAACAGAAAAAAGCGTTTCTTTCGCGCCGCAAAGCTTTCACCTACTAGTGATCGCTGGGCTTTGTACACAACAGCGTCTGCGTTGTACATTCAAGCCCTTCGAGATGCAAAAAAACGTTTTCATTCACACGTACTGCCCTCTATGTTGACCACTAATGTTAAAAAATTCTGGCGAACAATTAATCCCTCAACCAATGACGTTATCACGCTGACCGATTCCTCTGGTGACCTCATTTCATCGGATGTTTGTGCCACAGTTTTTAACCGTACATTTGCTGAGAATTTCTCAGCTATCTCGGTTATTCATACTCCGACAACTGTCAACCATACTTTTGAAGCTATGCCACCTATACTAATCAGTACATTCGGTCTTCTGAAGCTCATTAATAAACTTGGCCTTCATTCAGCACCCGGATATGATAATATTGGTGCGAAGTTTTTGAAAAACACTTCTACCTATACTGCGTTAATCCTGTGTAAACTTTTTCAGCAATCACTTGATCATTCCGTTCTTCCAAAAGTGTGGAAAATTGGGAAGGTCATTCCAATTCACAAGTCTGGTAGCAAAACATCTCCTCTTAACTATCGTCCCATTTCTTTAACCAGCACATGTTGTAAAATATTTGAGCACATTATATTCACTAACCTTGTCAGTTTCCTTGAATCAAACTCTTTCTTCTCTTCAGCACAACATGGTTTTAGAAATCATTATTCATGTGAAACTCAGCTCATAGCATTTACTCATGTACTACATCAAGTTCTAGACCGATCATCAATCATCGATTGCATATTTTTAGATTTTTGTAAGGCATTTGACAGGGTATGTCATAAATTACTACTGCTTAAACTAAACAAGCTTAATATTGATAATAATTTACTGAAATGGATTGAGTGTTTTCTTTTAAACCACTCACAATTTGTTTCATTTAATGGCTCTAACTCTGAATTTACAGATGTGTATTCAGGCGTTCCTCAAGGCTCAGTCCTTGGGTCTTTATTATTTCTAATCTATATTAATGATCTTCCTTCCGTTGTAAACTCTAACATTCTTCTATTCGCGGACGACTGTGTTATTTTCAGATAGATAACGAATACTAACGATTCTTCCTTACACCAATCTGATCTTGGTGCAGTTGCTAATTGGTGTAACGAATGGTTAATGAAGCTAAATAATAATAAATGCAAAGTCATGCTCGTTTCTAGAAAATCTTCCTGCCCACCACCATACTACATTGATAACATTAATTTAGAATCACTCACTTCATATAAGTACCTCGGCGTGTACATTACAGCAAACCTGAGCTGGTCTACTCATATCGAGCACTTAATTAACAAAGCTAATCGCATGTTAGGCTACCTTCGTCGAAACTTTTACCATGTTCCTCCTTCCTTGAAACTCCTCCTTTATAAAACACTAATTAGATCGAAATTGGAATACGCTACACCGGTCTGGGATCCCACCCAAGCAAACTTAATTTTGCTCTGGAAATGGTTCAGAATAACTCCGCACGTTTCATTCACTCTAATTACAGCCGCACCGCCAGTATAACTTCCATGAAATCAAACCTTTCCCTCCCATCATTATCATCGCGCAGAAAAGTGTCACGCATTGCCTTGTTTCATAAGACGTATCATCATCCTGCACTACGCGATCGCCTCATCCCTGAGCCATCTTATGCATGTATCCCATCGCACAGACCATAGTCATAAAGTCGGACTCGCTTCATGTAATACTGCGCACTTTTATCATTCATTTCTACCACGAACCTCTCGCGATTGGAATGGCCTTCCCGCGGACGTCGTGAACATTATTCATCATGAACAGTTCCGTAATTCCATAGCTAACATTGTATACTCAGGCTCTTTGTAAACTCACTGTAAATTGACATTCTGCTCTATTGTTTCATGTGCGTTTTCTATTACTTTTATTGTTTGTTTTTTTTTCGTTCCTTTGTTTCTTGTTTTTTGTGTCAAAGTGTTGTTACCACTCCCCCTCTGTAATGCCTCTGGCCCTGAGGGGTATAATAAATGAAATGAAATGAAATGAAAATAAATGGCAGGTCATGCATTGTATATACCAGAATATACGTTTCATAGGCATGGTATATACCGGATTGTGCATGCATGCGTGCATGGCAAACATGCGATATATGGTGAACTAGATGCCATGGCACGAATGATTTCCTTTGGCTGAAAGACAAACAAGGCGATGTATGCAGATATTTGCTGGCTGCTTCGCATTACATTGATTGCCACAGTGCGTGGGATCTGCCTGATTTTTTGTAAAGAAAAACAAGATACCTCACAGGCTTTTCTTTATTCGTCGTCAGATTCTCGCCCAACTCCGTTAGTTCCCGCTACTGCCCATATAACAGGTGAAAACGCTAATTGGTAAAGGGATGTCTCTACTGCTTCGATTTCTTTCTCTCCGGTAGCACCCTTACGCACAGACAATATCTCACTCCAGGGGTTGCAGAATCTGCACAATACCAGCCCAGTTCTTGATCAAAGCGATCAAAACAGCACGAAATCGCATTGGTCCTGTACGGAGGTACACTTGATGCATTCGAAATACTGGGTGCGTCCCCAGATAGCGAAATATTTTGCTTTCTATCGCATATGTAATCTAAATGTCTCAACTCGCTTGTCTAATATCGCTAGGGATGACGGCAATCCCTGAACGAGAAAAAAGAAGAACGTGAACAAACGTGTGCTCCTTGCGTTTGAAACCCCTGTCCTAGTAAAAAGCGGTTATGATGCTCGGCTGCTGCCCTGAAAGTAGCGGTTCGATACCGGCCGCGGCGGTCGCGTTTTCGTTGGAGGCTAAATGCTAGAGCTTCATGTAATTAGGTTTAGCCGCACGTTAGATGAGTTCGTATGGTCGAAACTCCCGCAGCCCTCACCTACGGCGTACCTCGTAATCATATAGTGGTTTTGATGCGTAAAAACCAAGTAAAGTACGTGAGGGCTAGTTGGTACGACAATGGCGAGCGTAGACTAACGACTCAGTGGTTACTCTGCGCTGGCCCTGTCTTCTTTTTCTACTTGTTTTTGATGCCCTGCACAGTTTTATTTCAATTTCAACGGAAACCCCCCGAAATTACCGTGGTCATAGCATTTTCTCAGTTGAAAAAAATGTTTTGGCCTCTGCACCCTTCACTAACAAAATATTAAGAAGCTCAAGTGCATGTTACATTACATAATCCATCAGGATATAAAGTTCAACTTCAAGAAATAATGACGTCTGTTTTTATGCGTTTTATTCTCCGCACAACTAAAAACCTTGATGAGATACCCTATAAAATCAGCCTTTATGTGGCCTGAATAGTTGCTGATGCCGTAGAGTACGGACCAAAACTCTAATATTGTACTTGACAGGATGCATGCCATGTAATGTACGAATACTGGTCCCATACAAAGAGCAGTCGGGCAAAATAAACCAAGGACAACAAGCAGAACGCTTTTATAGGCGTATAAAGCACCAGTTGCTTCGGTCCGTGTTCTTTTTTCGGGTATTTGAGCAAGATAGAAACACCTACTACGTGTAAGGAATCAGTAAGGGATCCAGGATCACTTGAACGAAGTCACACACATTAAATGGCCTGAGCTGGAGCGCTAGAGTTTTCCGCTTGAACAGAGCGAACATAAACGGGACGTAGATTTGTAATCACGTTTGCAATCACGGGAGATTCTCAACGGTGGATGAAAGCATAAATGTATCCATATCACATCCCCTCTTCTATCCTCCCTTTGATATCCCCGCCTCCAGGGGCGTAGCCAGAGGGGGGGGGGGGGGGGCTTCAACCCCCCCCCCCCCCGAAATCTTTCAGTTTTGCTTGCGTATATATACACGCGCCCATACAAACGCACGCACGAACATACATAAAGTATGGTTGAACCACCCCCCCCCCCCCCCCGAAAAGAATTTCTGGCTACGCCCCTGCCCGCCTCTTTGAAACTGCCATTTCGTACGGGTACATTTAAGTCGTGCTCAAAGGCTTCCGAACCTCTGCTAACACAAGATTCGGGCAGGGTGCTCCGCCCCTACGCCCGAACCCGGCGCGCGCGCGCGGAGTTGTCCACACTCTTCCACGACGGGGTGAAGAGAGGGGTCCACAGAAAGGGGAGGGCCCAGAGCGCGCGCGCCGGGCGCCGGTCGAAAGTGAGCCGCTGCGCGCGTCCCGGTTCAGTCGGTTCGTATCGCGCCCGGCGGCGCCATGCTATCTTCGTTCCGCTCGTCCTGCCTGGACGGCTCGACGGAGCCGCTGCGCTTCCGAAGCCGCAAGGCGTCCAGGCCGCACGTGACAGCGTCGCCGGTCTTAGTGGAGTTTGGAAAGCACGTCGGCGGCAGCGCCGGACAGCGCCGCAAAAGACACGCGACCGCCTCGGCCACGGCAGCGCTGGTAAGTGTGACGAGCTGTAGCGTGGCGTCGTCGAACTCCCCAAAGTGCACCCGGTCACGCGATAACTTTGTTTCTGTTTTCATCTGAAAGTATGGGAACGGCGACGGCTTGCACGCGTAAACGCTGAGGGGGGATATGCGGTCAGATGTTTCGTTAGAGGTGAATGAGAAATATCTTCTGGGCGTGAATGCTAAAGAATGCACAAGGGGTTCTGACAGTGGGTACCCGATAACTTCAACTCGACCAATGAAGGCAGCTGAAACAGAAACGCCGACAGCGGACGATTACTGAAAATAAATGAAGAGCATAGAAAAATGAGCTGTGAAACATTGTTTCGCATGTTAAATGTTGTTCCTGACGTTCATTGTCCTTTTTAGATCACTGGTCAAACTCTCATATTAGGTTAGGTGATGTGTCGTTTGTCAGAAAATTGTTGTCTCAACTCTTGCACATTTAGCGGATGCCTGCGCAATTTCGTGACATCAAGATACTCCTGTCTCATTAGCTCAAGTTCGGCAGACATTCCCTTCTGCAACCTGGTTTCTTTCCGGATTGAAATTCGACGTTTGTAATCTTTTTTCCATATACTTAGCGGCCTCTTTTTATGTGGTTTTACGCGACTGCCGCTTTTCTAGTAAGAGTGGAACAACACCTGAATTACCTTTAGGATTATTTTTATTGCTGTGAAACAAGACGCGAAAATGTATAGTAATTGGATGCTCTGGTAATCGGCTTAAATATACTGCGAATACCAATGAGATTCGGCAGGCGTACTTGCTTATCATCTGTTTTTTCTTTCTTTTTGCTACGCGTCCTCTTCGATTCTCACTGATACATGTATCCCGCTCGTCCATTCATTTGCAGTAGAGAGGTAATTTCAGACTCTGTGCTCTGCCGAGGAGCTTTCATTTGGGCACTCTTGTTTTTGACCCTTTGAATAGCAATGCAGTCTCGTACTGCTGCGATGAGACGTAACAAGGCAATCAGCGTAATGGAATGGAAAGAAAGAGGGAGAGGAAGAGACCGGGTTTCGCTCAAGAGATGGAATGTCTACGTTTGCTGCGTCTCGCGCAATACTGCGCAGATGGATTTCGCGTGTGTTTGGTCGGAGAAAATCGGTGGGAAAGACACTTAAGAGACGAGGGACGAAAGATTACGACACACAACAAGCGCAAACTTCCACCTGAATTTTTGTTATTAAGGCACGTATTTATAATTGCTATAGTAGCATCAATGGATTACCAATTGCCCCGCCCTGCACATTGGGAAAGACAGTCTGGTTCTTGCCATCAGCTCGCTGGGACTACGAGAAAAAGAACGGTAAACATTGACTACTGTCGCATTCTTGAATATAGACAACTGTGAAATGAAGCCTGCCGACCTGGTAGCTTGCTGGAATGATAAACGCGAAAAGCTGACGAAGTTAGCAAGGTTACTTACACCTAAGCTGTATATGTGAGGGGAAAGCAACATTGGTTCGTCCTATGCGGGCTAAAAACTTCTCGCACCTATGTGCGACAGAATTCGGGCAAGCGCCACCACTCACTACTGGTTCACTGAATATGTGGAAATACGAAAGAAGGGGAATCGTTAGAGGGACTCGTTTATTCTTTAGACACAACGAATGAAACCACCAGAACAATAAGCCAAGAAAAACATAGGGGACAATATTTGTTGTTTTTAACTGCAGCGTAATGATTATGATCCAAGTTGAAAGCGTACGAAGCGTGGGTAAAAGAGCACCCTATCCGTCGGTGGGATCCGAACGCACAACCTTCGAATTACGCGACCGCCTTGGCTACGAGTGGCACTGAGTGACACTCCAGAAGATTAACGCACAAAAATGCACAGCACAGTGAATGAGGGAGCGCCCTCCATCGTAGCTGAACCGGTAGAGCATCGGGCTGGCAAATCGAAGGTTGTGGGTTCGGATCCAACCGGTGGTCACTTTTCATCCAGTTTAATACCTTTCAATTTAGGTCACAATCATTACCCTACAGTTATAAAGAATAAATAATGTCACCTATGCTTTCCTTGTCTTCATTGTCTGTTGGTTTCATTGGTTAAATATGTAGAAGGGAATGCCAGTTTGTTGAAATCCATGAAGCGGCAGCGGAACCTCCCGAATGGCTCTCAAGAGAAGAGTCGCTGGTGGCTTTGCGTGAATTTTGAGTTAGACGAAGCCAGCACTATGCTGCCTGACTAGACATCCACCAAATGTGCAGTATGCTTTGTGTGTTCTTATTCTACACTGTATTTTTGTGCACTGTTGCGTACCAAAGTCAGGCAGTAAAAGGCGGCAAACACCAACTAACTTTTTTTGGACCAACGTACCCAGTAAATGAGAAAGCCTTCGGTGAACCGTCCAGATTAACCGTGTGATATTCACCGCGGCCGCACGTTTAAGCTTCGCTGGTTAACAGTCTGTGCGTAGTGCATCAACGGTGATTCGCGATTAACTCCTCAAAGCCCCAACGCTCTTTCACACGAACATAATTGAACGTCGTAGGAGAGAATGCGACATGGAATCGATAATGAGACGAGAAAATGACTGCGACATTTCAACTGTATCGTAAATAAAAGCACAGTGAAGTAAATTGTACCAGCGCTGTCGTCGTGTGGAATATGAGAATTCGTGCTTTGTTGGAGTCGTGTGTGTATTTGCTTAGTGCTTGTGGTTTAAGTAAGCGTTACGACATTTTGTAATCATCTGTTTGTTTGGTAACTGACGTGCTTACCTTTACATTTTCTTTCTGGGCAGATGTGTCGTACAGTATGAGATAAAAAAGCATCTATTAGTACAAAAATAAAATTATGTCAAATACCATTTTAGTCACGCAATCCCAACGAAAAACTCACTCGAGGATATGAAGAACGGCAGCTGTAGAAAACTTCCCGCGTTTAGACGAGCATTGGCGATATCAACGTTTGAATCACTGCATCTCGGGACTCGGCGAGTTTATCGAATAGCGCGCAAAAATGCGCGCAGCGTAGAAAATAAAGATGGGTACTGGCACGGATAAAAGTAAGCGCAAAAATGCCTAAGGTCTCAAAGCCATTAGAACTCGAGGTGGCGCCCCCGCAAACTTATCTGAAACTCATAGCAGGCGCATCTTGTTCGTTGCTCAGAAATATCACTTGACTCTGAAAACCATTTTTAGGCGCTATTTTTATTTTAAAATTTCTTTGAAAGCAAGTATAGTTACAAATAAAAAAAGTAGACACTCAACTTTTCTTCAAAAAGTATGTTGCCCTATTGGTGATCAGCTTTCGAGCTTCAGAAAGGTTTCATAAACAATGTATGTGGTGTTACAAGTTGAGTTATTTGATTACTAACCATAACAGTGTGCTTTCATACCATTTCAACGTAATGCATACGGTGAACGTGTGTTATGCAGTTCTATGTACTTCACGTACGACGGTGCGCCCCTCTCTGGATGTACAAATCACAGTGCACGTTTACTTTCCTGAAGACTAACAAATCGGCTGGAGCATAACCGGATGCGTTCTACACCTCCCCTCGAGAGCTTCGATCATGAGATAACAGCGTTAAGGTTCATTCACGTTAGGTTGGCTGAGCGCGCTCTCCTCTGCCGCTACTCTGTTGTCTCTACGTAGTCATATTAGATTTCGCGAACGAAAAGCTGCAACGGCACACTTAAGTGATGCGCCTACTCGCGCCACCCGTTGTTTCCGTTACTGCGTTCTTGCGATGCATTTGGATAATGAGGGAGCAGAGTAATCGACGCGGCATCTGTAGACGGCTGCTATGCTTTTAATTTCTGTAATATTGCCCGAAGTTAAGCTACAGCATACGCACGTGCTGTCTTGGATTGATTACAGCGGGTAACATGGGAATGGTGGAATTTTTCCGCATTCGGCGTGTGCGCTCAGGAATTTAGACATGCGAAATTATAAGTCCAGGTAGTAAACTTCGTTCTTTCCAAATGAAAGTGGACCAGGCAGAGGCAAAATGTCTCGTTTTTTTTGGGGGGAGGTGAGGTGCACAAACTCTTGTGTTCATATGTATGTTTCTTCTTGGTTAGCATTACATTACATGTTATATTGTTGCGAAGGTTCATCAAGTCTAACCGTAGCCTCTAGAGGTCCCTCTTAAGCACCTCTTTTCTTTTTAGCGATGAAAATGTTAGTAGGCTGCTTGGATGGCATTAGAAACAATGGTAAGTGAAGGTATGTTGGCTTCTCCGCAAACAATGAATCATTCACTGATCCAAGGGCGATAACTTGAGGCGATTCGGAAAACGTTCCGGCAATAAAGGGCATTACGGAAAAGCAAACAGCAAGAAAACACAGGAGCTCATTGGCAAAAAGAGAGCAAAAATGATAGAGATGCGCTCGTCATTGGAGAAAGAAAACGCTTTCTGTTATTGATTTCCTTGGAGATACGTCAAGCGAGGATTTCCTGTCCGTCATCCTGTAGATAAAATCAGAGGTACGCTATCTTGGTTCTCGGGACAAGAGCTAATATCACTCTCTGTCGACTATCAGCAAGAAAGCCGACCACAATCAGTTGCTCCCGGTGAGCTTATGTCCGGGGTGATTTGTCTCTCGCTAGGTAAAATAGAAGTAGGATTCTTTTGCTTTTCAACCCCTACATCGCATTATTCACTTCTATCTTCGGATGTAGATAAGAGATGTGCACCGGAGAGTGTAGGGCCAAGATGGAAACGTCGCAGGCTACATAACTAAGGGGAGCGTGAAAGAATCTTTTTTTGTGTGTGAGATGACGGCAAGAACAGTTCACTGCACCATAATGGGGCCAGACCTGACAGTAATATTTGGTGATGGGTTCTCTTCCGTATAAGACAACACATATAAAAAAAATTGGAAGCTTACAACATAACAGTAAGGTAGCAGAAGAAGATATGAATCACTGGAAGGCATTAGGGCGTGTCCTCGTTGCGATGGGGAGCTCTAAACAGACTGATAATACTCATGATGAGGAAAATATACGCTAATAACTCATGAAAAAAGATCACACCTGGCAGTTATATTCTAGCTACATAAAATATTACATCATGTACGTATATTTAAATAAACTGCGGTTGCTTCTTTTCATTTCGCGATTGTTAAACGCTCGAATCTACAATGCACACATTTCCAGCTATGTGTAATAATGATGATTTGTCAGCTGTTTTCATTACAGCACAACGTAAATTGCTCTAATTTAGCTAGCTTACATGGTAGAGGATATGTAACATTCTCTTTTTGTTAAAGTCCCTGCCTTTTCCCCATTAATGTTTATCGATCTGCATTTGAATGCACACTATGAGAATCAGCTGAAAAAGAACATGGTATAATTGTATTAATTTAAGTTATCGCATTCGTCATAACGACACAACCTTAGCTTATGAGCAGCCATCGCGAGACACACCAGGCGTGTTATGCTGATAGCTATGGTAAAGCAAGGTACCAGTCAGTTTGCCCTAGACAGTAATCTGAGCAATTCAGATCTTGAGTTAACCCGTCGTGGTACCTTGGCAGGTAATGTGTCACGCTGCCAGGCTCGAGGACGGGAACTCGTTTTCCTGCCACGATGGTGAATTTCGACGGAGGTGAAATGCAAGAACAACTGTGTACTTAGATTTAGGAGAAATTTAAGGAACCCCAAGTGATGAAAATCAACCTAGAGTTCCCCACTACGGCATGGCTCATATTCGGATGGTGCTTTAGAAACGTACAACCCTTGACATAAATAAAATCCTTAGCTGCCACTTGACTAGTCGCATGCCACTTTTTTAAACGCGAAAGTGTCTTATGCCAGGGTCCCACAAGACCTCACTGACGACGGCTTTTCCGTCACGGAAATGACGTCGGTAAAGTGCACGTGATCATATGACAAAAGAAAACGAGAAGGAAAAAGGTCCGTTGTAGTGAACCGAACCCATGACCGCTCGGTCCGCGACGATAGCTGCCACGCGCTCTACCGTCTGCGCCACCGTCACGCATGCGCGACGCTTCGCAATTGCACCTTTTATCTCTAACAACGCTCTTGGTTGGCGGGACGGTGTCGCCGTCTTGGAGCGGTGAAGTAAAGTACTACATCATGACGCTGATGAGCGCCGACAGGGAGCGCTTCGGTAGTCTCAGCGCAGTTGAGGCTTTCACTTCAATATTGTAGGACGCTGTATGGTCGGTAAAATGGTCGGTGAAATTTTACGGCCGGTACGCAGTGATTATATTTGGTTACGATGCAGTACGTGAACTGCCTTTCCCGTCGTGTTAGCGCGTGGCACCTCCTCGCTAGCGTAGAGCAGCTTCCAAATGCACCAATGGTGTTTCTCCGCTACCGACTGCTTCTAGTGAGGTGCACAGGCGCATACTTCGTTTCATACATCATGTGCAACGCTGCGGAAGCTATGCAAGAATTTGAGCCAGCAAGGTGTGTGAGTACACACTTGGCTTTCGTCGTTGTAAATGCGCGTGTTGTGTCGCGACGGGCTGCGAATGAAATACGAAAAAGCGAAACCAACGTGACGCTAAGCGGCCGAGAAAAACTCTGTGAGGACACGTACGTTTCACTTTCGTGTTATATAGATTCCTTTGACCGACGGATGAACCGCGTTTTTTGTTCTTTAAATGCGAAGCATTTCTTAGCGAACTTCTGCGACTTTGAGCGTATCTATCTATCTATCTATCTATCTATCTATCTATCTATCTATCTATCTATCTATCTATCTATCTATCTATCTATCTATCTATCTATCTATCTATCTATCTATCTATCTATCTATCTATCTATCCGCCTACGACTTTGTGCTCTCCTGGTCGCTTGGTTCATCGAATGTGCACCAAAATTGGTATGGCGTAACATGACTGTATGACGAACATAAATGAAAAGTCGTGAGATGAAAATCATGACACGCATGTCATGTACAGCATGATTTACATGCTACGCTCATGGTGCGCTTGCGGCCGTTTCGCTAGTTTGATATACACCAAAACTGGTATCTTGCGACGTGACTGTGTGACGAACATAACACGAGCTAACATGAAAATCATGACACGCATGTCATGCACAGCATGACTTACGTGCCACGCTCATGGAACGCTGGCGGCCGTTTCGCTAGCTTGATCTACCACGAAATTGGTATTGCGCGACGTGACTGTGTGACGAACATAAAAACACGAGTTAACATGACAATCATGACACGCATATCATGTACAGCATGACTTACGTGCCACGCTCATGGGGCGCTGGCGGCGGTTTCGCTAGATTTATATACACCAAAATTGGTATCTTGTGACGTGACTGTGTAACGAACATAAATAACACGAGTTAACATGAAAATCATGACACGCATGTCATGTACAGCATGACTTACGTGCCACGCTCATGGGGCGCTGGCGGCGGTTTCGCTAGATTTATATACACCAAAATTGGTATCTTGTGACGTGACTGTGTGACGAACATAAAAACACGAGTTAACATGACAATCATGACTCGCATGTCATGCACAGCATGACTTACGTGCCACGCTCATGGGGCGCTGGCGGCGGCTTCGCTAGCTTGATCTACCCCGAAATTGGTATTGCGCGACGTGACTGTGTAACGAACTTAAATAACACGAGTTAACATGAAAATCATGACACGCATGTCATGTACAGCATGACTTACGTGCCACACTCATGGGGCGCTGGCGGCGGTTTCGCTAGATTTATATACACCAAATTGGTATCTTGTGACGTGACTGTGTGACGAACATAAAAACACGAGTTAACATGACAATCATGACTCGCATGTCATGCACAGCATGACTTAGTTGCCACGCTCATGGGGCGCTGGCGGCGGCTTCGCTAGCTTGATCTACCCCGCAATTGGTATTGCGCAACGTGACTGTGTAACGAACTTAAATAACACGAGTTAACATGAAAATCATGACACGCATGTCATGTACAGCATGACTTACGTGCCACACTCATGGGGCGCTGGCGGCGGTTTCGCTAGATTTATATACACCAAATTGGTATCTTGTGACGTGACTGTGTGACGAACATAAAAACACGAGTTAACATGACAATCATGACTCGCATGTCATGCACAGCATGACTTAGTTGCCACGCTCATGGGGCGCTGGCGGCCGTTTCGCTAGCTTGATCTACCCCGAAATTGGTGTTGCGCGACGTGACTATGTGACGAACATAATAACACGAGTTAACATGAAAATAATGACACGCATGTCATGTACAGCATGACTTACGTGCCACGCTCATGGCGCGCTGGCGGCCGTTTCGCTAGCTTGATCTACCCGCGTATTGTTTTTGCGCGACGTGGCTGTGTGACGAACATAAAAACACGAGTTAACATGAAAATCATCACACGCATGTCATGTACAGCATGACTTACGTCCCACGCTCATGGGGTGCTGGCGGCCGTTTCGCTAGCTTGATATACACCAAAATTGGTATCTTGCGACGTGACCGTGTGGGGAACATAAATAACACGAGTTAACATGAAAGTCATCACACGCATGTCATGTACAGCATGACTTACGTCCCACGCTCATGGGGTGCTGGCGGCCGTTTCGCTAGCTTGATATACACCAAAATTGGTATCTTGCGACGTGACCGTGTGGGGAACATAAATAACACGAGTTAACATGAAAGTCATGACACGTATGTCATGTACAGCATGACTTGCGTGCCCCGCTCATGGGGCGCTGGCGGCCGTTTCTCTAGCTTGATCGACCCCGAAGTTGGTATTGCGCGACGTTACTGTGCGACGAACATAAATAATAGGAGTTATCATGAAAACCATGACATGCATTTTCCTCAATGACATACAAGACGATGTACGCAGCTCTTTGCTGGGTGCTTCGCATTACATCGATTCCCACAATGCATGGGAGATGCCGGCTTTTTTAGGTACGGGTCTTCTTTGAAGCTTGGAGAATGGTTTTACAGAGAATGTTCTGCAGGGTAACGACGAGATGGATCGGGAGTTTTTGACGATGACACACAATTTTCTCCCTTGCACATTGCTCAGTCTGCTACACTTTAGATGTCGATTGAATAAGAACAATATATGCAATCAGGTAAAACACAGAAGTTCAGCAGATAATGTAATAATGAGACTGAGATAAACTCAAGGGAATGCAGCAATATTTTGTGTCTTTTGAAATATTAGAAGCCGCGACGTCTTTCAGGTTTTGCTGTTTTACGTTCAGTGCTCTATATTTTATTTTTCGTTTTTATTGGTTTAAAAACTTGAAATTAGGCGAGATTATGCAAAGCTTTTGCAAACATTGCAGCGCAACACCAGACATTTTCAAATTATTTTTATTGTTTTCTATCTTGTTATAATCTTGTCGTGCATTTTTTCGTTTGTTCACTTCATGTGGTTTTCTTACGGTTTTGGTCAGTCAGCAATTATCCAACGACGTATGCCGTTACAAAATGTGTTGATGGAGGTGGTGTTGTGGATGACGATGATCAACTTTTTTTTTTTTATGGTGCGTACCCACTAAGCCTGGAACAGGGCGGCAGGAGGAACAGGCAAGGAAGCATTAGAATAAGCTTGACGGAAGATTGCTAGGGAAGACATCGTCTTTGGAGTATCGCACCTTGCTCCAAACAACAGCAAACGACATTGAACCTCGGTTCTGTCCAAATACGTGACACTTGCGTTTTTTTTGTAAACTCGATACAAGTAAAGTGGAACAGGTGGTACAAATATTGGTACAGAACTTTCTTGCTCGTACGGTAATGGTACAGCTGGTAGAGAATTATCTAGCTTGTACAGCGTGATTTATTGAAACTTATGGACACTAAGTGAAAAAGAATAGTTGAGCATTTAGGAACCTGTATGGGTTCCGTGTTCACAATAAAGTGGACGCAGAGCCACTCTCCAGTTGAATACACAGCACTTGACTAGACAATGCCTTTACAACGCAGCGCCGTTACACCGCAGTTAAATAGGCAGTTATGACGTAGTTAAGTACGCACCTAACGACGCATTTAAATACACTGGTAAATGCGCAGTTTTTAACTGCGTATTTAGGTAAGTTACAGACTCGTCAGTGTGGTCTTCTGAAACATCGATTATCATCGCGCAACCCACGCGAGTGAAAGAAGCGACCAATTCAGCAAGAATATTGGCACCACGAACTCTTACTTTAAACAACGTTTCCTGTGCTTTTCAAAACACTGAAAACACAAAAGTAGTTATGGACAAAAAACGTTATGAACTGACGTGGAGCGAGAGAAAACCGATTCGCGATTAGAATGTTGTTCTGGCGGCAGCACACATTTTTTTATCCCGTAGAGCGAGAAAAAAAGAAAAAAAAAGAGAGCACACTCGAGCACTGCGTATGAGGCAACTAAGTTATCCACATGCAAAATAAATGAAATGCGAGAATTTGCGCGAAAAGAAAGGCGCAGAACTGACGGAATTACGAAGACCTGATGAAAGCATGAAATTAAGGCGAACAGGGAGGACGAGGGGTTTTAAGTGTCATCGACTGACGAACCGTGAAAGAACGCCAACTCAGGAAACTCTGGATTTCGCTGTGTTTATGCGGCGGCTGTAATCTCCCAGGTCAACGGCGTTTAGTCCGACTGGAAAGAGCTTTTAGTTCATTCCACTTTAGTTGCGAAATTACGGTGGTCTAATACGTTTCGTTAGCGCGGGGAGAGTGTTGGTGCAGGCGCTGGAGCGGGGAGAACTTCCAGACGGCGGCTTATGGGCAAGTTGACTCAAAAACACATTACGGGGGCAGCTTAAAAGTTCACCGCCACATTTTAAGAGGCTTATCCGGTCGCACGTGAAAATGCGATTGAGGCGACATTCTGCAAATCCGCCAGCAAGTTGAACGGCGTAAAGAAGTTGTGAAAAATAAAAGGAAATAGTAGAGGCGAGATAGCGGTACATCGTTACAAAGGTACATGGCTGTGTCGAAAGTGCGTTAAAAAAGCAATGAAAAAAGCAATAGGTCGCAGAACAGAGCGAAAACGCCGCTGCAAACGACTGATGAGGAAGTGTAAGAAGATAAGGAATGACCACAGAACGAGAAGTAGTCTACGTTGTTGTTTCCGAGAGGACTTAAATGTCAAGCTGACGAAACGAAGGACGAAGGCTGGAACATTTTGCACAAGAGATAGTCACACTGGGGAACTTAGCTCCCGGCTATTCTACAAGCGCCCACTAGGGTTTTACAGAAAAAAAATTCGTACTGCTCTGACGGATATGTTAGGAACTATCATTTCCTTTATTTGTGATGTTGTTAGTCTCCTATACAGGACCGGGACGGCAATGGCCTGCACTCAATATGTAAATAAGTGTGTCAGAAAAATCCTAACTGCTATTAAGGCGAAAGCTCTAAGTATCTCCTTCCGCGGCCCCTTAAGCGAAGTACGGCAGACGAATTAAGCGGCACGAAAGCGGCACCAATGACGAGGTATAAATTCAACCAACTCCACTTCGCGGACACCGATGAAACAGGGAAGCGAGTGGCGTTCCCTTCGTCAGGCTAACGCATTTCTCTGTTTTGCAGGTCTTTAAGGTATGTCGTATCAATGCACTTTATTAAACACTCTTTGTTAAGCATTGAGGTGGTAGTATAGCCACCACCTTTTAAAACCACAAAGTATCACGTGACAGTGGTGTGACTGTGGTAACGCCCACGACATTTGTTGGGGCTAACTGTTGCCTTCTTCCCTTTTTCTGTAAGCTGTGTGTAGCGGGATTTATCCGATTTCTGTCGCGCACACGCGTTTCTGATAATGATAGTTTTCTGGTGGGCCGCAAATATTTCTGTGGCACATACCCATTTGTTGGGCTAACTGTTGCCTTAATTTTCTAGTGGATCAGTGGTGAGTGGTGGGATTTACCCAATGTCTGTGGCGCATACCCGTTTATGATGCCCACAAGCGTTACCGCGGATCCCGGACATGAAAGGCTCGACCAAGAGCAGCTTCGCTTTTAAAAATCCTTGGAACACGAAGTGTCGTTGGAGACAAAGTTTCGACAAGAAGACCTGCCTTCTTCATTGTGACGTCACTGTGACGACCCATGACGCCACACAACGCAGAAGTAGGACGTCGTTGTGACGTCGCACTATGACGTCGTCGCATAACGTCACACGAAAACGTCATGACATGGCATCGTCCTTTAGCGAAAAGTGAACCGATCTCGGGGGTAACGCAACACAAGGTGAGGTTCAGAAAGATTCAGTGGAGGGGTAGGAACAGTGGAAACGTCCGAGGACGTCAAACTAATAGATTGCGTTTCTCTGACAGGGCGGCTTGCTATGCCTTGCAAGATTACTAGTCCCCGATTGCAAAACATAATCCATTACCAAATGTGCAACAGACTTTAGCCTTCATGTGTTACAGAGCGTAAGACACCGCCGAAGGTTATTTGTGTTCGGTGACGCTTTCTCTTGTATGAAGGAAAGATATGTGCAGCAAACAAAACAATTCTCATAAGAATAATGTAACTGCGGAGTATTGTATACCATGGCTGATAAACGTCGCTTTTGAAAGATGGCTTCGTCATACGTGTTTTATGTTTGTGGCTGTAGCTGCAATGCTCACTTATCCCAACTTGCCCAACTACTTATAATGTTTGCGTATGGGAACGATCAAGCACCTGTTGTGGACATGCCCTGACCTGAACCAGATGCGGCGGCGCTACCTGAGAAGAGTGGGCCTTCATCCGACGAGACCACCGGATTATGATTTGTGGCTCTATGGGCCTCACCATAGAGCACTGTTGATGTATATAGCAGAAACCGGCCTCTATCTGTACATTTAACTATGTATGCCGTTGGGCAATCTCTCGAAATAATAAAAAAACTCGCTCAGCTTCCAAGCCCGTTGTTTTGCTCAATTTCCAGGCACTTCATGGTTTATAGCAGCAAGGGTTAGACAACTATTTTCAATTGCGTGGCGCAGCTTACCAAACAAGGATGCAATTATGCACGGAATAGAAAGAGGCTTGCATCATCAGTATCGCTTATTGATAATATGCTCTCTTGCCAAGTTTAGGTCAATTGAATATCCTGATAATGAACACTGATACAGCGAATTATCGTTTATAGCGAACTAAATACGAACTAAATACGATTGGTTGGTCAGCCTTCATTTCAGTGACGTTTATTCTTTTTATAACAAAACCGAAAACGCGAGAGCTGTCGTGATATCGCCTATAACGAAGAAATCTTCGGTTCGCGTGAGGCTCAAAACTCGAACGTTAGTATAAAAAGCGACATAAATCTAGAAAGAAAATTTGCAGCCACATTTTTTTTAAATGTCGTTGTAAATTGCTGTGAAAAGTCACGAGACGAGGAGAACATCCTTCTTCAAATGAATGTGAACGCAGGTCTGTTTTGTGAAACAAACTTTGTTCTGTAGTAATTTCACGTTCACATGTGCCGGTCTATTTAGTATGAATTGTCGCAAGGTTACAGGTAACGATTACTTCGCTTGTAGTGAGTTTGAAGCCTAGACTAATGAGCTTGCAGCTAGGATTTTTTCGCGAGTCAGATTGAGGATTTCTTAGAGACCATTATTATCCCTACTGCTACAACGAATATCAGATATAACGAACTTACTGATGGTCCCGATGCTACTTTTTTTATACCGATGTTTGACTGCATTTTACACAGACTTTCTACGCACATAGTTTTTAGCATTCCAATCTGAAAGATATGATTTCTTTTTTTGTGTATATGTTTAATTAGAGCGAACACGTTATGTGAACTTGACCGGTAATTACATTTTGGTGGTTTTACTCTCCACCTGTCAGAACAGCTAAAGTGTGAAGTCATAGAACCCCTGCCAAACTACCTACGCAAAAGTTAAAAAAAAATGCTCGCATGAGTGTTCTGTTTTTTGGACATTCTTGGTGTAGTACATCGTTTGAAAATAATCTCAGGTATTAATCGAAAACACAGCGTTCATCAATATACCAAGAATACATGACCACGCAGACATACTTTTTGCACCGAACGATGATGTAAATGTTCTAATTAACCCCCTGCGTAAAAATTTGTTTCACCTGGTAGTTACCGTAATGTTTGTCCGTTTTATCCGAGCTAACTGTTTTCAAGAAGATAACCACGAAATATATTTGTGGGGGATTACGTTCGCCTAATTTATTCAGCGTCTTTCAGTGCAACATGAAGCCGGTATTTTTTAAACGAGCTTGTTTCCTTCACCAAGGTTTCATTTCAGGGAAAACTATTTCACGAAGCCGCCCTTTACATTTTTCAATAAGTGCATTCAACCTTATAACGCTGCAAAAAAAAAACAAGAAAAACAAAACAAAAATCTAGCTGGAACCACGATTCTAGAAAACAGGTATATTCTAACGCGCCCTTTTATTATCGGTCTTAGCCGTTCTTTCTAACCCTTGCTCCTGCATGCATGGGAACAAACCATCGTCAAAGCTGCGCCAGTTTTTTTTTCTGTCTTACTAGAACAAAACCTTTAAAACTTTGCAGTGTACACATTTGACGCATACGCTGAGCGGCTCGGTCGATGCTAAATCGATTTACAGCCGGCTGTTTGCCGAGCTCGTTTTCAGAGTTAGCTCACAGTTTTCTCCCGAACAGAGAAAAACAGGAGCCCATCGATTTGACTCGAAGGTCGGGAAAAGTTAATCGCTCGTCGGCTGTTTGCGTCCACAAAGCTCGGCGATCGTCAGAATCTGGGGCCGCTCTTTCATACTGTATTCGGAAACGAGACTTAATGCCATACAGAGAACCACTACACCTTATATCATGCAAGCATTTGCCGCAACGTAATGTTTGTGAAAGCAACACTGGGACTTTGACTTTGCACAGCTGAGCACAAAGTCGCGTGTTTCATTCCCTTCAGGGGACCCGCATTTAATGAGGGTGAAATGTAGAAAAGACACTGATATTTGTTATCTGTATTGTGTGAACCACGTCGAAAGTGTGCACCGTGTTTGTGTGTGCGCTGTGTTAAAACCAGACCCTTTGGACTCGCCAAATGCAGGACTGTACATGTGATTATAATCCATTTTTTCCTTAAATATTTTTATCCTAACAGCCAAGTCGGAAAGGCCAGAAATGGCGACAATTCCTTCATTTAGTTTTTATTTCAATGAATGAAAAAAATACCAATCTGTCGCGAAAATGAACCCGCCGTCGTGAGTTAGCATGTAAGGTGTCGCACTGCTAAGCTCTAGGGCGCGAGTTCGACTGCCGTCCCCGGCGACCACATTTCAACGGGTGCGAAATTCAAAGAATACCCCTGTACTTAGATTTAGGGGCGCGTTAAAGAACAACAGGTGATCTAAATTAACGCGGAGTCATCCACGTCTGCCTAAGTCGTAATGATATTGCAGTGTTGGCATGCCGAAAGAAGCCCAGCAATAAATTACGCCGTGAAATTTAATCAGCAGTACACCGCCGAATCCTTCGCAGCGCACTCTGTTGTTACGGGTAATTACCGACCCGCAGCACTGCCGGAGTTTGCGAAAGCTCAGTCGCTGTGTTTACGGATAGGGGTATCGATCAGCGGTATCGTAAAACCAAGAGAATCAACAAAGAAATGACATTGTATCCGCCGTGTTGCAACGCACTCACCCAAAAAATTATGTAGCTTTCGTTAGCAAAAGTTTAGTTTTTAGCGGTGCGCAAGGACGCTTTGGCCCAAGATCGACAGTCATTCACTTGAATAAAGCGTCAAAAGCACATCTGAGCTCATTACGGGTAGAAAGTAAAACCGATTTCTGTAAAAAAGGTCGGCGAAAGCTCTGCAGGACTATCTATAAAGTTGTTGCCAACCAAGTAGTATCACTCTATTCCGAACACAGCAACGCGAGAAAGTATAAACGAACGCCTTAGATTCCCAACTTTAGTTTTTATGTTAATGGTTCATGCTAGACTCACCTGTCGCGAATAGCTTGCAAAAAATATCGCACTGATTAAAAAAAAAAATTAAGGCGGGTTCGCGCTAATGGTGCCTAACCTGATGGAAGTGCGGAGCATGGCGATCTGACTTCTTTCTCTTTTTTTTCTCTCTTTCTTTCTTTGTTTATTTCTTTCTCTTTTTCTTTCTATTTTTCTATTTCTGTTTTTTTTATTTCTTTTTGTCTCTGCTTATTTCTATTTCTGTATTCTTCTCTGTATCTATTTCTTTCACTTTCTTGCTCTTTCTCTCCCCTTTCTTTATATCTCTTTCTTTCATTTTCTCTCTTTCTCTCTTGATTTATCTCTCCGTCTTGCTCTCTTATTTCCTATCTCTTTATGGTGTCTGTGTCTTTGTACATCTTTCTCACTCTATTTATCTCGCTCTTTCTATCTTTTCTGTGTTTCTTCCCTTTCATTTTCTCATTTCTCTCTTTCTCTTCATTTCGATCTCTTTCTTTCTCTCTCGGGCTCTCTGTG
The DNA here is from genome assembly GCF_013339695.2 of Rhipicephalus sanguineus. Classification (NCBI taxonomy): domain Eukaryota; kingdom Metazoa; phylum Arthropoda; class Arachnida; order Ixodida; family Ixodidae; genus Rhipicephalus; species Rhipicephalus sanguineus. Next base: position 70,460,122 of record NC_051184.2, on the reverse strand, counting down.
TACTCGTTCCCACGGCCATTCGAGTCATTGCATCCCACGCCGGACCCATGGGCGCACATGTTCTGAGAGCGAAGCAGTAGATGAAGAAGACGACGAAGGGAGAGCTTTGCGGTTCATGATGATGATAGCTTTCAGTTCGCTGTGCCCGGCGCGGCCCGGATTAACGGTGGGCTGTAACAGATAACCTGTTAATAGTAACACTTTCTCCGCAAATGCGAAGCAGTAAATGCATTAGCAACAAATTGGAATGTTATGCGAAGGAAGGCTTGCAGCACACTCCTTTAAGAAGCATGACCGCAGCGGAGAGGGAAGTGATCTTGGCGCTGTCAATGGCTTCAACGCAAACTTGATTTGTATGGTATGATAGAAATTGATAGGCGCCCATGATGCACCCGATTTGTTGGAAATTTTTAGTGTCTAGCATGCTAAAAAGCATTTCCGTTTGATTTTATCAACGAAACTTGACTGCGTGACTAGGTTCATTTTTAACAGCTAAATATATACCTTTGCGAATAGACATGGGAAGTATTGAAGGAAGGAGGTAAAGACCAATAAACAGTCAACAGACTTTCTGTAGAAGCTGCACTTCTCACTGCGCAATCTGAAGAGCCTTGAACTATAGCTGTGGGTTATTACGCGTGAAAAAAAATTTAACACAGCTTCCCACTAGGGGTGCCAAGCCTGTAGGAAGTGCGGAGCTGGGCAGCCATCTTTATTTCTCTTTGGTTTTTTTCTTTCTTTGCTCCTCTCTTTTTTTATTTTCACATTTTTCGTTTTTTTTTGTCTTTTTTCCTCTCTTGATTTCCATTCGTTTATACTTTTATTCCTATTTTCCATTTATTTCTCTGTATACATTTCTCGCTTGCTTCCATATTTTTTCTATTCTTATACGTGCTTTTGCCTGCGTTACGCCAAGCGACGACAGCATACGACAGTCCGGGCCCTAAAGTGCTTCGCTCTGAATAACATCACCAAGGTGTCCGAAGAAGAGGTGGAGTAAGCCTTCTCCTTGGCGCCAGCACGCGCTCGAAATATGATACAGATGGCTATGTTACGCGTGGCTTTGCCTCGTTACGCCAAGCGATGACAGCGTACTACAGCATACTACAACCCGGGCCCCTAAGTGCTCCGCACTTAAAAAGATTTCACGTAGTTTTGAATTATTCATCGTATTTAGTCAAAGGATCACAACGGAAGAAGTCCATTGTCAATAGCGCCGTTCGCATGTCAAAGGCAATCGTGTTCCGCTTCGTGCGCAAATTCTGTGAGGTGCGGGCTTTCTTAGATGGAGGCCTAAAGGCCGGAAACAGTTCATCCACCATTTCTCAGCGCCTGGCATAATTGTGAAAAAACTTACCCTATCTTTCTACAAACTGTGAAATCTGCAAAAACAGCGGAGCAGCTGTTCACCAGTGTTTCCCTCGTGATTTTCTGTCATATTTTTGTGATGTTTCGTGGTTTTTGTTTTGTGGATGTCTGTGATTAGGTTATTTGTAGAGTAGACATGAACTGGAAAGCACATGTGGCAACCCCTGGCACATCTACCCCTGCTGGAGTACATTAGGCGCTAATCCCGCTCGAGCAGCGCTTCCTAATCTCACTGCGCGGCTACCGATGGGTCCGCTAACGAGGCAGTTACGTCATCTGTGTGTGTATCTAGAAACCGCAGCGTCACATGCGACATGGACGCTCATCTGTCGTCAGGCCCAGCCATTGAACAGCTCTTAAATGTAACTAAATGTAAGTACACGGGCCTCTAACATTTTGTTTACATCGAAATGTGGCCGCCGTGGCCGGGATACCATCCCGCGACCTTCGGGTCCGCAATTATTATTCTTTTCAGGTAGTTATCGTGAGGACGGGTCGCATTTCATTTATTTAAGGATTCTACTTCTTTACCCTTGATATTGAAGTTTGCCCGCAATTGTCGTTGTTGTCTTATATACCTTCCTCTTTCCTACCGCGTCCAGCCCCGGTATTATTCCTGGATTCCCTCTGCGACATCCTGACTGGACGCTGCCGTGGTTGCTATGTCCGTGGAGGTCGTAAATAAGCCTCCTCCGGATATTCGTTCACGTCTCCTTTCTCTTCTGTCACTTAATTTCTCTTCTGTCACTTCCTCTTCTGTCACTTTATGGGCTGCAGAAAATAGCGGCACATTCCTTCTCCTCGCCATAAGGAGTGCTGTTTATTGACTCCAGATAAATAGAAGGTTGGCTACGATGCGGACGGTTAACATTTTTATGAAAATTAACCCCTTGAAAGTTTTTTTCCTGGTTAATGTTCCGAAAAGAGAAGTGGAGGAAAAAAGCATTTATTGACGTATACGTTAATAAAAAACTGTACAGTATCGTTCTGGAAAATATTGCAAACGCCAAAAAAAAAAAAAAGGAAGAAGCCTAACAAAACACGCATGCACACGCGTTAAACAGTTTAGGTTTAGGTCAACCTTACGGGAAGGACACTAACTTTCCTTTCTCACCAGTTTTTTTGTTTTTTTCCTAACGCGCACACACGCGAGTGGATATCCTACTATAACTATAAAGCTGCGTAGCATGGGTAATCGAGGGTACCTCGGGCTGAGTCTCTGGCGCTGTAGCACCAAATTTTGCCACCGGAAGCTATAACAATGAAAAAGAGAAAAGAGGGAAAGCAGTTGACGGGGGTGTTTTATCATGAACTATAGGCTACCAGCGCGACAAGCTTTCACGCTGGTTCGTAAAATGAGAAAGAAAAAAAGAGGAAAAAATAAAAGAATCTGTAAACGATTCAAAATAAAAAAAAGGCCCGAACAAGAGGCGCAGAGGCCAGTGGCCCGTCAAATTGGAAGCGAGGCCCTGCGTGAGCCCGGTGCTTAGTGCGACGCGGCAGGTTCTAGCTCGCTGGTGTGCGGAGAAAGGAGCGTGACGGGCAGCCACGCACTAAGCCGAGAATCAATAACAACGGCTGCCTGGGGTGGTGGCTGGAACCAAAAAAAAAAAAAAAGCAAGCCTGGCCGACCCTTTCTGTCCCGTCTGTGCTAGTACACCCAGAGCGCGCTTCGTTGCGTCGCGACGACGCGACGGAAGCTGACGTTGGTCGACGCTCGCTGCTGTTCGGACCGTTCCGGCACATTGCGACGCTCGAGGCGACACGATGTCAGAAGCGACGCTCTCTGGACGCGTAGCCGTTACGCGCCGTTTGCGATGAGAGTGTTATCTCGCTGCCGTGTGTGCGACGACTGTGCGTATGTGCGCTGCAGTTATCGAAACGCCAGACAGCTCGGTGCGTAAAGAACGTTGCGCTACATGAGAGGCGATGTTCGAACGACTCGACGGCACGGCTGTGGTGTTGCTCCTTGAAGTGTAAATATTCTGGGCGACTAGCTGTCGAACTCTCCACGCGTCAAGTTCTCCTGCTAAGCAGCGAACTAGCAGATACGCACCAATGAACTCTCTCGAATGCACGAGGCACGAAAATTTTGTCAAGCCGACGTTTAGCAATGTGTACGAATTGGTGCAGACGTGTTAGCATATTCAGGCGTACACAGATGTATGGAAAACGCTTAAACGGACCCAATTGCTTGTACGTCTACTGAAAAGCTGCTCTTTTGACGCATAAAGCTCTTCTCGGTGGGGCTGTCTAGGCCAACGTTATTATGTATTCACAAGTCTACACCTCTCGCCCCCATTTTGATTACTGGCCAGTGGTTACATAGGCCTCGCGAGCGATTAAACATTTTTTTTTGCTTGAAGTATACACGATTGTTTAAAATCATTCTTCCATGTATTTCATAGCCATGTCTAACTTGGTAGCGCAACAAGTGCGTGGATTGCGTTTTCATGTTTCGCAAATTGGCTGACGTTGTGTTGTCACATTTCGAATCACCGGTGCTTACACGAAGCGCTAAGCATGACACATTCACACCGAGCTTTGCAAGCACGCTCATTGATCAGTATCGGAACTTTCGTTTGAACCAATCAGACTGAAGCGTCTATTTTGTCTATAAACGAGACCGAAGTTGACGTAAAGACGGACGCTTGAAGACAGGATAAATTTTTGAACAGGGATTGTGGCTCCAGCGACAATCCCTGTTGAACAATTTCTCATATTCTATCTGTCTAACTACACATGTGACGTTGCGGGACTCTGTGTGACTGTGTGTGACTAAGCATGTGACTATATGCTTCTACTGTCAAGAAGACAAGATAACTTGTCGAAACAATGGCTCCAGGCACAACCCCTCGCTGTTCAAAGACTTTTTATCTCTTTAAACCTCCATATTCTTCTGAGCTTCTGCCTTGCTTGGATGGCTACACTTAAGAGACACAAAATCCTGAGAGAAGGATACACTAGCCTGTGTGAACACTACGTGTAATTTTCAATATTAACGCGCCGAAGGTGAACGTTACATATAAGAAACTTCAAAGAACATTCTATAAAGAGTACGAACTGTTTACGTATCTCCGCTGCACTCTTTTGCCAGTACAGTGTGGCAAGCCGGCATAAGAACTAGCTAACATCCCTGCCTTTATTTATATTTCTTCTCTGCCTTGGAATACAAGGTGTTAAGAAAACTCTTGCAAGGACTGGCTTTAAGGAATCCAGAACTTTCAGTATGCGTTGAGCAGATGGAGTTGTCATTCTTTAAGACAACGGCAAAGAAACCGGTCTCAAATAGTTGAACCCCTCAAGAACGAAGGCCCTCAAGCACGAAATTCTCGCGGCAACAAAGACATTTCGCGTCCCCGGCAAACGTCCATAGAATTCAATGCATTTGCCCCATCTCGACAGCGATGAAATTTTAAAAAGCACTCCCGCAATAACGAAAGTTTTGAGGTAGTAATCCGCAGCGTTTTTTTTTTTTTTCAACTCGTGAGCTAGTTGGGAACCAAGAAGTTCGAACATTGCAGCACCACTCATTCGACAAGTCGGAGACACGTTCACGCCAACAATCATCGGTGCGGCCATTGCTGTTTACATTCAGTCGGATGATGATTATAACAATGAGATGATGAGGATGATAGTGAGAACTACAAGTGCAACAAGACACGGTTGAAATGCGCGGCTTTTTGCGTGCTGACGCTGACAAGATCGTGCACGATGAGTTTAGCGACAACGCTGTCATCGAGAATGTGCGCATACATTACGAGAGTGACAAAGAGAGCGGGGAAAGCAACAAAACACAAGAAAGGCAAGTAAGTTCGCGCGAAGTTCTTGATGCTTTTGACATCATTAGCTCTTTTCCACGGTGCCTAACACGACGGCGATGCCATGGAAAGCTTAATAAACTGTGAGGCTCGAGCCATCCAGTGAAGCAAAGCAATATAAGTGACTTTGAATAAGTTTGGTTTTGTGACGTAAGGTGACTTGTTGGGCGAGTTGGTTCATTCTTACTTTGCGCTATTCTACCGTAAGAATTGTGAAGTAATTGGTGTGCGTATTTTTCTGTTTTCGCGACAACAAAATTCTCACGATAACGAACAAAACCCGCTTTCCCGGCCATTCCGTTATTGGGGGGTTCGACTGTATTTCTCGGCTGTGACTGTCTGGATGTACGCGCTGAACGCGGACATGTGTGTGCGCGTATTACTTTTCCACTCTTTCCTCCTAGCTTCCTCTCTTCTTTTTCTCCCCTTTCCCCAATAGGGTAGCGAACCGGTGCTACCTTATTAACATCCCTGACTTTCCTTTGCCTTTCGCTCTCTGTCTTCTCTCCTTATATGTAACTTGCTACTGCAAGAAGTAAAAAGAAAAACAGACGAGCAATATATTCTTATTCCAAATTCCGAGCCGTTATCTGGAACTCTAAGATGTCCAGCTTTTGTTTGTTAGTGTTGGCGTGGCGTTGTGGGAACGGCTCGGCGTGGCGAAACGCGCCGGCGATTGCGATCGATATTGGAAGGTTTCATCTGGTGCCGTTATAAAGCGACGCACCCTCGACTCCCTCGTGGCCCGAGATGAGGGGCGATCAGCGAGAGGCGTTTGTTCTCATCTGCGAAAAGACGGAATTGCGTGGCGAGTAGCGCGTTGTTTATGTTATTTCATTTTTTGGCGCCGCCGTTACTTCTGGAGATCTTCATTGTGCTGGCGCGCAGCTAAAAAAAAAAAAAGTAAATCGCGTATATTCAGCAACTGCTGCTGTTTATCGCTGGTCGTTCGCAGTTTTATTTCTCCGATCTCAGAAAAGAAACGACGCTGCATGTAGACGCTTCGCCGGCCACGCATGAATTTTATGTGCGGGGTAGCTTTCCAGGGGGGCACATTTTTATGGCTCTTGAGTTGGCATCGTAATGTAATGCGTGTCTACCACCTATGAACAAAACCCCAGTAGCGAATGTTGTTCTAAGGTTGTGTTTCGTGGCCCATTATGTCGATGTAGATATTAAGCTGACAAAAAAATCGAACGAAACGTTACGTTGGAATGTTAGGATACATAGTTTTTTGGAATGTTTCGTGGCAAAAGCGAAACACAAACAGTAAACGCCGATTAAACCTGTCCTCTCCTGTTGCTCTTAGCAAGGGTCTTTTACACTCATACACTTTTACACTTTTATTGTTCCAACGTTCCGGCCGGGGTCCGACCTTCGTCAGGGAATATATATATATATATATATATATATATATATATATATATATATATATATATATATATATATATATATTTTTGATGTAGATATTAAGGTGACAAAAAGAAATCGAACGGAACGTTACGTTCGAATGTTAGGATGCATAGTTTTTTGGAATGTTTCGTCGTAAAAACCACACACAAACAGTAAACGCCGATTAAACCGACATATATATAAAGCGATGCTTTTATATATATATATATATATATATATATATATATATATATATATATATATATATATATATATATATATATATATATATATATATATATATATATATATATGAGAACGAGGACGACGAACTTTTTGGACATTTTCTCAATATCTTGCTGCTGGACCACCCTTCCTTAAAGTTCTGAGTGAAGCGCCCCCACCCGAGCAAGCGCCCCCTCCCCCCTCTTTCTTGTTAGGGAGATCTGAAATAAGGGCCAATGACCGAGCACGCGCCCCCGCTCCCCCTCCTCCCCTGCGGCCACATTTTTTTCAAGACGAGCATCGCTTGTGTAAAAAGAACCACAACAATGAGTACTACATCGAATGCGTATCTAATGTTAGGAAATTCCGTTTTCATGTGGCCGGTCGTATATTGGTCAAACCGGTCGCTGCTTCAATGGTGACACTTGCGTCAGTTCACCCTCGTTGAAATTCTCAAGAAAAGAAATTGTCATTATCAGGAAAAGGAATGGGCTGTAAGGTTATCGGTGCGATTGTTCCGGGTCAACCCTTATAAGTGTTGTACCATGAAGAAATACTCAGTTGGAAGTCTGCGCTTTGTGTGTGTGTGCACTATGTCACGGTATCTTCAGTCACCGTTTTCGTGGAACGTTGCGTGGAAGCAGCTGCCGACGTGAACTTCGTGTGCGTTCCTTTGCATTCACTTACAGTGAAGAAAAGACTTGAGGTGGTGGAGTGGCATTGGCAACGCTGTAAAAACGTGCACGCGACCGCGCGCCATTTCGCGATCGACCGAAGAAGAGTCCGCGAATGGGGTCAAAAATATGCACTCTTCTTACAAGACAATTTCGGAGAGGAAGGAGTCAACGGAACCTCAGCAACGGAGCGCCTTTTTTCGCTGAGGAACATGACGATTCTCTTTTTGAATATTTCGAGCAAGAGAGGAGCGCGTACCGTGCCGTCAGCAACCGCCTCTTAGCTGAAGAGGCAGTGAAATTATCGAAAACCCTTCAACTTGAAAACTTTGTCGCGTCAACACTGTACATTAGGAGGTTGAAAAAGCGGTTTTGGGGTCACTATGCGTCAAGCGACGAATGCCAGACAAAGGACTCCTGACGACCTCGCTGAGGCTGCAAGAGCTTTCCGCTATGCAGCGAACTCGTTGCGACTGCGACACGATTACACACCGTACAACATGGCGACATCAGTGTGTGCGACGACGAAGGGCAACCTCCGAAAGACGTCCCGGCAAGATGTCCTGTGCTTCGTACCCCAGGCTTGGGAAGCCGTTTCGGTAGAAACGGTGACTCGATCATTCACAGGGTGCAGCATATCTAATGCACTAGATGGTTCGAAGGATGGTGTGCTGCACGCCAGGCTCTCCGGTGTCGGCGATGTACCACCAGAAGACCGCAGGTCTCTGCAGGCCGAGTGCGAAGACTTAACTTTTGCGCCCGACTCTGAGGAGTCGTTTGACGAGTTTGACAGTGACGAGGGGGAATAAAAACAGTAAATAAATAAAGCATTTCATTAGAAACACGGATGGGCATTTTTTTTAATTTTTGGCGGCTCTCCCGCCGCCATTTTGAATTTCGGTCCGGGACCATGACAAGGTATCGTGACAAGCTTGAGCGAGTTTTTTGACAAAGCGTCTCGTCATCAGCCGGTCTTTTCTTGCACAGAAACCTGTTTTTCATAGTAGCAAGTACAATGCTTCTACGCTGACGTTAGCCAAAAGATACAAGACTTCACCCATAGGTCGATATTAAGGCAAGACCTCTGAGCTGTTGCGTCTGAATATTCCTGCTAGAGCACGGAAAACATAATGCGGCTCGGGAGCGAACGTGGGCTCCCCTGGTAATGCAATACTAGACGTTTACACGTCGCCTACACGTCTTGCTGCGACTAGGTATGTTTGTAGTTATCTATACTTCACTGAAGCGAAAATAAAAGGGAGAGAGAGCCTCATTATGGTTGAGAAGCCGAGAGGTCCGCCTTAGTCAAGGTTATGACCAGCTAATCGGCGTTGTGGATAGCGAAGACGTGCAAAGAGAGATGATGAGAGAAGCTCTTCATTATGAGCATGAAGGGGGCGCTGAAACAAAAACTGGAATGTCAAGGCACTTCACGGAAACATTTCTTGAGGGTTCCGAATACCTACCTGATGGCGCGGATCGGACGAAGGTTAAAACAGAATTGATGTTGGGAGTAAGCTGCAAGCTGGATTCTGTTGTTTCACATCCATGGCCCCGCCCCTCAAAGACGCTACGCCGTACCCACTCATTGGTTATAGCAATTAGCGTCTCTTTTATTACCCAACCACCGCTACTACTATAGGCTTCCGGTATTTAGCTCCTATATGTCTCGTATATTTAACTTAATTCATTATACCCTGCTTGGCGCAGTAGTTCAAGTTCAGTTACTAAACTGGCGGGTCCTGCAACGGCCTATGATTACGCAATCTAATCGGTTAATAAGCGGAAAAAAAACTGCTTTAAAAGTGGCGCGTGCCATGAAGAACGAGAAAACAAGAGACGAGTACAGTGAACGGCTACCCTTTATTGAACGCGTAAAGTGATAGACACCGCAGGCTCGTCTAACCCCGTATGCCAACGTCTGCGGCGAAACGATTTCATCTCGCCTAGACGCAGATTGCCATCTTTCTCGTGTTCCCCCTTGGCTATTCTCCAGTGGCTCGTCCACCAGAGGGCACCGTTTTCGCTGTTCTCTTTCGTTCGGAGGCTGATCGCCAAATCACTGCCCCGAAACAGAAGGGCTGCTCGTGGTTTACGACGCTCTGGCCGCCAGCCGAGTCCCACCGCCTCGATCCCCTTCCGCAACTATCCTGATCCTGCCTTGTTTCTTTTACCTTCTCTTTGCAGCGTAGAAAGGAATCCTGTAATAATTTAGAGCACTCTGAAACATGTCGGTATTATACGGGGCTGGTTTAAAAGGCGCAGCATATTTATGCAACTCGTCATTTAATATGTCCCCTTGAGGCGCAATGTCCACGTAGGTGGATGCAACTTGCCTTGACCCGTTCTTTGGACTAGTGGCAGAAAAAAGAGCAATATACATTGAAGGAAAGAAAAGAAAACAGGAGCGAGCGGAATCGCAGGAATGACAACCAATTTAGTATAACCGGAAAGCTACCCTGAACAGGGGAAGGGGATGGGGGAGATCGAAAGAAAAGTGAAGAGAGCGAGGTCGAACACACAGACAACGTCACAGTCCGGCAGTCTTGTGCGGTATACGGCATCACCATCAGTATAGAGACGCTTGTGCAAGCCTGTTGTTCTTAGAAATTTAAACAATGCCTTCGTTGCTTTAATTATCGATGTCTTTTCGGGATGACATTCGATTCTGGTTGCTAGCGACATCGGTTTGTGGTCACGATTGCGAGTGATTGTCTCTGCACAGCGTAGCGAGGACAGTGGCAGAAGATATGCTATAAGGTCTCCTCGATACCACAGACGTTGCAAAGAGCGTTGTCGGCCATCTGAAAAAATCACTTTGTGAAAGCCACTCTTAGCCATAACCGGCATAGCAGAGTGGCCTCTCTTTAGAGGAGCAATGTACATTGAATCTTTCTGCATAGTCAACCTGTCTCGACATAACCTCAATGTGCTGCGCAGCACTGAAGCCGATCACTTTGATGAAGCTCCTACAAGGTTTGAGGGGTCGTTCGACGGGCCGCGTCCCAGGACAAACGTCAAAAGTGTTGGTTTTCTTTGTTCGACATGAATACAACCAAGAACGATTAGCGCATATATTTTTATCCTACAATCTTATTATTTTCATGCAGAAATAGAAAAAACTCGCACAACGCAACATATAGCTTCATTTTTTTTTGTCGGAACGTAAAATCGAGTGTCTAAGAATTATGTTGTGCGAATTAGACACATTTGCAAAGGATGTATCATAATGCGCTCCGGAAGGGGCACTAAAACGTCTCCTAGTAAGTGCAATATATTGCTGACGTCAACTGCTAAACTACAGACGTAAAATATACAGGGTGTCCCATATATCACGAAGCATGATTTAAAAAAGGAGGAATGTCGTCACGCGAAGCAAACCTAGCACATATTGTTCCCAGTAGACCGGAGTAACCACTACAGTTTTTAATGGGGTTTCATTAATTAGCCTTAATTATATTTGACACGTGACAAGTACTGACGTAATTATCAAAATGTTAATGAGGCATATGTAACCATGTTCAAATAATATCTGTCTGCGCTATTTTCAACAATGTACTAACAGGGTGCTCATTTTTTCCGGCTGATTAAGAAAGCCCGCGAAATATGAAAAATAACACACGACTACGCTCCCACACGCAAACGACGGCAGCGCCCTCAAATAAACTTAGTACAAGCAAAAGCCTTGATTGTTGTCCGTTTCCAGAGATAGCGTTTCGCAATTCGGCAAGGGTACTGGTCCGACGCTCGGAAGGAATCCCTGCAATTCTGCAGGGATTCCTTCCGTTCCATTGTACTCCACTGTCATTATCCACATTTCACGATCGACTGTTCTTATCAATAACGCGGTCGGAGCGCTGTTCTGATTACGGCCTGACTCTGTAAGACCAAAGCGACGCGTTTTTTCGGCCGGGGAGTGGCAGTTGGGGTTTCTTGTTTTCTGTCTCCATTTTTGCTTTGATATTGGCCACCTCACAGTAAACCCGTTTGAGAGCGCTGATTCCTGATGCGCGCCGCAGTCTAGTCACGTGTCACTTTGCAGATTTTGTGGGCTTTCTTTATCAACCGGAAAAAAAAATATCACGCAATTAGTACGTTATTGCAAATAGCGCAGTTAGATATCGTTTGAACATGCTTACATATGACTCATTGACATTTTGGCAATTAGGTGAGTACTTGTCGTGTTACAGATATAATTATTACTAACTATACAGCCTCATTAACGAAAAAGAATTAGTAGTGGCTACTGCAGTGTGCTTAGAACAGTATGTACTAGGTTAACTTCGCCTATAGCCGTTCCTAATTTTTTAAAATTGTTCTGCATGATGGTCGGGACATCCTGTATTTGTATTTTGTGCGCGCATGCAGTTGCATGATTAATTTCGTACCTACGTATTTCTGAAAAAAATATTAATATTCGGCAGTTTCCGTGAAAAATTCGGGGCTTGAACGAAAGGCGTGCTTGGTACAGTGGCTAGAACTTAGCGCTTTTCTAGAATACAGCGAACTCTCTAAATAGTTGGAAGCAACGCAAGGGAACAAGAAAGACAACCATAACACAATCACTGCACCTAACTAGCAAACAAAAGCTTATCTCGGAAAAAAAAAACATGCTTGTTGCCCTGCTTTTTTTTGTCGTCGTCCTTTTCGCTACTGTCGACAATGAATCTCAACTGAACTTCCGCATTCGTCGCTCATCTTGTACAGAAAGCTCTTACAGTAGAACTGTTCTACTGTAAGAGCGTTTCGTCTACTAAACGCTACAGTAGAAACTTCGGGACAGTCACGGCGCTGGGCCTAGTAGTAGCAAATGCGACCAGCCAATGAATGTCAAAGAGCACTTAGTAAAGCAAAGAACTGAGAGATCAGCCCGCAGACCTTTATCTATGTGGGCCTAACGCTTCTTTAAAAAGAGCGAATATCAGTGTTCTGCTCGGATTCGAATGGACAGCATCAGTGTATTCACGAAGCTCAGGCGTCTTATGAGAAGCAACGCTTTACGTGTGGTGTCCTAGTTAGAAGAAACACTGATCACTCGGCATGACAGGTGCAACAAAAACGGGAATGACTACTTATAGTCGGCAACAACCCCTAAGGATAAAAAATTAATAACTCGAGACTACTACACTAGGCGAAGGCGGGTGAACATCGGAGATGACGGGCACAAAATCTCTTTGGACGTCGTCTGTCGGATGAGACCGCTGTTCCCAAGAAAACAATGTATCCGGATGAGATTCGGTAAAATCATATGCAATAAAACTTGCCCAGACTTTAAGGGTTTAATGAAAACCAGTCACACAAAGATGCACATTGAGTAGTATCTGTCCGGAACAATTAGCGTCTCAAGCTCATAGGGCGTGTGGGAGAATCACTTCTGTTGCAAGGTCTCGTTGTAGCGCCAAGAAGCAGTGTTAGGAAAGCTCTACGACAAGGAAAAGGCGCCCCTTTCTGTCGTCTAAATTTCCAAACTTTATTACTTGGTGCTACGATCAGACCTTGCGATGAAGTACCATCTAATCTGTACTGGCACCCATGTTTATATTATTATTGCTTCACTGAAGCTAACCTTTTATCCGGCCAATTGTGGTAAGATGGCGGTGCTCTGACTTCATTTTCAAGACGTAATCTCCGCTCCAGCATTTTTTCGAAACTTCCTTGGATGCAGTCGAACATAGCAAATCTATGGTTAGCATATGCAGCTTTTCTGGACACCAGCGGCCTAGTTCGCGTGAACGACACCACGTGGCGTATCGACCTTAAAGAATTCAAAAGTCCCACCATGACGTATACAGTGACGCGGCACTAAATAAAAGTGAATCAAAAGAAACAGTACACACGCCCCGAGACTGTCGCTTCACCTCGGTGTGCAGAAAAGAGAGCGCTGTTTGTCGGCGTTATCTCGACGGCGACGACTGGCAATGAATTGGCAGTTTTTCTAGACGTGCCATGCCAAATGTCTGGTCGTTATAGACGCGCCCACGATGCATGAAGAGAATCGTGTTTTTATTTGTTTGTTTGTTTGTTTGTTTGTTTGTTTGTTTGTTTGTTTGTTTGTTTGTTTAGTTTCTTGAGCCGCCGTACGGGTGGGATATTGGAGCAGCATGCTGCTTTCCGAGTTTCTTTTTTCAGCTAGCGGGAACCATTATGTTTGGGTACGAACAGGATATTGTGGTTGCATAATAAACCGAATTTTCTTTGGTGTACCATTTGGGTGATGCTTGTTTGCTCCTTGCGTTACCTCAAATTAGAACTGGATAAGTTTGAGAACGCTAGGAATGAGAGTAAAAAAAAGGAAGTTAAAGATAGTTTCTATTTGTTTTCATTTAGTTCTTATTGAATTGTGGCTGCCACCGCAAGCTTGGCGCCGTCTAAGCGGGTGTGCAAAAATGATACAGTCGTTGAAAGATGATCTTGTACACCGGAAAATGTGAACTTGGTTAGTTTTTTTTGTTAGGAATGAACGTATAGCAGAACATATACGACTCACGTGTTGTGTAATAATCTCTAGATCTGCCGTTTATCCCGCTAAAAAAGGCACTTATCGATCCTATCGATCCTAATTGCATTTGTTCTTTTTCTTTCTTTCTTTTTTTCCTTTTTTTGCTGGAGGTGATTGTCCTGAATCCTGTTGGCGCAGATAGACCAATAGGTTACTCTCATGGGCTGGAAGTTCTCCTGAAGCTCTCCTTTCATGTTCTGTAGGCGCAGTCTCTTTCAACTTTGCACTACAGCAAGCACAAAGTCGATCATGAATCACCTACTGGCCCAATCGTCCACTTTGATCAGCACGAAGAAATTCAGAAGAGCGAATTTTGGCGTTTTTGCGCTGACAACAAATATGGTTAATGCAACATAATATAGTAACTATTCCTACAATCTCTGAAAATCACTTCTTTATTCTGTATCACTCCTGGTGTAGAATACAAAATGCATTTGACTTGCTCAACAACGGGTCACAAGACACATCAGAGAAAAGCGAACCCTTTAATTCCCCCTTCTTTCGTTCACCCAGCATATGAAAATTTCTTCAGTTGTGAGTGGAGCTTCTTCTGTTGCCACGCAGATGTGCAGGCGTTCCAAAGGAAATCTTAGCCCTTTCTTTCCAGGAGGTTCCCTTAAGAGAACGATGGTGTTTATGCGCACAGGAATTTTGATTAGTAATTTTTCGCTCGTAGCGATGACTGAAAAATACCAGTCTTCAGCCAGATAAAGCCTAGCGAAATCTGCTTTTTCTCTTAATATCTGCTGCTTTTCAAGCAGTAGTCTTCTTCCTCTGAAAGCCCAACGGAAAATGACCCATGTCGAATAGGATGATTACAACTCCGCTCGAGGGTCTTCAAAACCGGAGCTTTTTTTTTTGTACTTCATGGTGCAAAATATCAGCCGCGTATTGAATCCTGGAATCTTCTGGCTTGATAGGAATGTCAAAGCTGCGAAGACATTCCTGGTTCGGATTCTTTTTTGGCTCAAACGTGTAGGCCCACCTTGAAAGTCCCTTCCACTGTATCGGGTAGTTTTGTCTCTATTGTAGATAAGGAGATCATAGTAAAATAGATAGTAAGAAATATATAATTCAGTATTAAATATTACTGCAACATAAAAGTTGCAATAGAAATACGCGCGAAAGCGACTAAGAAAAATTAATAATATTTCAAAAGACACGATAACTGGCATGTAGCCTCGACTTTAATAATAGGGATATCTGCACACAGGTGTGAAGTCTGGTTAATGCGCATCGATAGCACAGTGCTATCATAGATGCATGCATTTTAGAAAACACCCTAGAGACATAGTATTCCCTCTCAGCTTTGTCTGAGTGGAAATAGGTCAAAGAATTGAATTCCTCTCAATCTGATAATATGTTATTTTTTTTTCTTAGATTATGCCCTAAATCTGCCCTAAATGGTGGCTCTGCGCTGTACAGCACACACGTGTGCTGTACAGTGCTGAGCCACCATTTAGGGCAGATTTTGTAGTGACGCGGAAATTACCTCCTTGATAGTGAGAAAGTTCAAATATGTATACACAATAACCTTCTCAATATTTACTTATGGACAAATATTTGGGATCGTGGAACATGAGGTGAGCATGAGTAAGGCCACGCCTTTTTAGAGTAAATACTTACTCTATCACTATATATATTCGCGATGTGCTTCCTCAAAGGGACTGACAACCGACCGAAATGTGTCACAAGAATTACAGTGACATAAACACGCTTTTTTTTCACCATATGATTAGGATTTGTATTGCTGAATTGCGCTTTGAAAGACACAACGGCATGTCGCGTTGCCTGTCGGGCAAGCCTTCATAGTGCACGAATGAGATGTGCAGAATGCTGTACGCAGTCCGCTGCTATTTGCTAAAGAAAAAAAATGCGTTTAAAATTAATCCACAAGTTCTTAGGCATTCTCGATTTATTCTGTGCTTATAAAAGAGTAAAAGGAGTTGACGTTGATAGGTGGCGTTGCCTTCGCGACTACTAGTGAACGCATGTCGAGCTACGGCGCATGCGCGCGGTGCTTTCTACATTGCATGAACTTCCAGTTAGCACACATCAAAAACCGGAAAAAATGCATTCCATAACGTTTGGGCTGTGGCATGGGCTTCGCAAGACACTGACCTACGTAGGCGGTGTCACGGCTGAAACGTTAGTAAAGGCATCTTTTCTTTTTTTAGTGAGTGCTGCCCGCAAGGCATTCTCTACACACACACACACACACACACACACACACACACACACACACACACACACACACACACACACACACACACACACACACACACATATATATATATATATATATATATATATATATATATATATATATATATATATATATATATAGTGCATTGCCGACACGTTAGTCATAAGTCTGAGAGGCGAACAAGCAAGGCGCGCTTGATCTGTTCATTAGTTTGATGAACCGTAATTTGGCTTGGCTCGGGAACACAGTGTGGAGGGCAATCTAGTGATCGTCGAATACTTGGCTCATTGAATCGGTAAGCAGAACTGTGAAGCGAAAAGCGCTTGTTAGTTTTGAAGTCTTCTTCCTCGCTGTTTTCATTCACTCTGTTGTACATTGCTGCTAACTTGGGTACCTGTTAAGGGAAAGTCATCAGTAAAGACAACATGCATGTGTCCATGCCTGGACTTCCCTCTTAGTTACTCCCTCTTATTGTTCTTTCAACGGCGTGAAGTGGCGTTGCGGCAACAAAGGCAGTGTGTAATCGGCTAATATTCCCTATGAAATTACCTATGCTTTTCAGGAAAGCAGCGTACACTAAAGAACGTTTTGAAAGGGTGTCGTTTCGCCTCAGAAAAACAGTCCTGATATCGTGCATGCCTCTCGATTGGATTATCGCCGCGCGCCCGGCACTTCCAGGTCACAAATGGCATGCACGTTATGAGCGTGAGACAGCATTCTTCATAGGAAAGTGGCAAGTGCCGAGAATTCAAGAAAGGAAACGCAAGCCAGAAGCAAAGCAGCCGGTTGAAGATCTATCCGTCGTTGCTGTGGCAACGGCGTGCGCGACCGCGCTCGCTTCCGACTCTGCTTGCCTACCGTTTCGCCGTCTGTTCCGTGCACACCGGTCCCCGCCGCCGGACTGCGCCAGTCAACGAGGGGGGGGGGGGGTGTAGGGTAAAGGGAGGGGGCACTTGCTGAAGGCCTTGACAGTTTGAGAGAAACACCTATTCTCATTATTCTTGTCGGTAAAACACCGCCTCCGTCAAACTTTTGGGAGGGGAGCCGGGCCCTTGGGGCATACCCCCTAGCTACGGGCCTGGCCTGTCGACTCCTATATGGCCCCGGTCGGTCTACGAAACTTCTTCCGAAGTACCACGGCCCGTACCGTGCGGTCAAGCAAGCCTCGTATTTCATATACGCCGTCAAGTCGCTTGAGACTTATTGTAATCACAATGTCGAGGCATGAGATTGTGCATATGGACCTGCTAAAGCCTCACTGTCACTGTGCAGCTGTCCGTAATTAGCCAGGATGGCTCTTTTTCGGAGGGGAAGTAAATGTAATGCAAAAGAGCAGCACTGCTTGCAGAAGCAGAGAACGCTGCTCGCGTAGAAAAAAGGCGACGATTCAACAATACAAGGTTTGCGTTGGTTCTACTATTACTGGTTACGTTTCTGCGTCGTCTCTAATAGTAGAGTACTTCTTTAAAACGCTTCATTATATTACAAATGGCTGCCCTCATGCTTGCCTTGGTTTCGTTTTGTATTGCCTTCTTATGGTTGAGGTTAACTAAAATCTGGGTTCTTTTTCTTCGTTATTACCTAATGGGTTGCGTGGTAATAAAAAATAAAACATTAGAAGTTTACTTGCTCCATTTCCAAAAGCGAAACCGAAACTGCAGCAAATATCTTGGGTGCAATGCTCCAGCGAAAAAACAAACTAAATCTTCAGCAGCGTTGTACTAGTAATAATATTTACTGGAGTTCTACGTGCCCAAGCCATAATATGTTTATGAGGCATGCCGTAGAGGAGGGCTGCGGAATTTTCTACCACTTCAGGTTCGTAACGTGCATCTAAAACCAAGTACACGAGCCTCTAGCATTTTCGCCTTGTTCAAAAATGCTGGAGCCGCCGTCAAACCTGTGCCCTTTGGGTCAGCAGCCGAGCACCGTAACCGCTGTACCACCGCGGCAAACATAAGCATTTCTGAGAGAGACAAAAAAAAAGAAGAAAAAAAAACGCATAGGGACTCGAACCCAGGCCCCATCGATTGCGCGCAGCCAGCCAGCACGGATGATCAACCCATTCAGCCACAGCGCGCGGCGGCTAGCCCGTGATACGATAGCTATTTGAAAGATACTATGGTCAAACTCTCCTTGCAACGCTCCTTGCAAGTGTCCCCACCTTCCAAAGAGCATGAATGGAATGCAAAAGTAAAAACAGCTGCTTTCTGTTTGCAAAGAAACGCTGTAGACCATAATTCGATGTTTCACAGCGCAAGGAACGAGGACGACATTGGAAAACACACACAGCGCTGAACTTACAACTCACTATATTTTCAAACTTACAGCAATATATATGCGCTCTTCACCAGGAAAGAAAAAGGAATAGAGCAAATGAAGCATACAAAATATTCCAGAAAAAATTGTTGAAGCCCAAACAATTTTGAAACGTGATAAAAAGGTGCATGAGTGCAGCTTCGCTTGCTCTTTCGAGCAACGAAAGTGAATTTCTAGTGATCGTAAAATATATGTGATATCGATGATGGGTTGTTGTTTCCTGCGACTACAACTTTTTATACACCAGGCGTGCAATAACACCAGGCGTGACCAAAATCACGTAACATCGCACACCTACTTATGTGACTACAATCACGTAACAACTAGCCACGTGACTAAAAATCACGTAAAATCACGTAATTAGTCTCGCCACTAAAATCCCGTAACGTCACGTAACTATTGACGTGACGTGTTGGCGCCAAAAACTTCGGAACAACCGAGTGGCGCGTGGCAACCTCAGCGTCCGCACTGGACTCTAATAAAGATGTACTTTCTCTCTCACGTGACTAAAATCCCATCACGCAACTACTAGTGACGCGACATTTCCCCTTCAGAACCACGCAACAAGTGCGTAGTCTTGGTAACCGACCGAAACCTGAGAAGAATAGATTATCCAAGCCTAGCCATATCCTATAATACGATACTATCAAAAACTTTGCACCTCTAGCAATAGCTTGGTATTACTAGCAAAACCTTAGAAGAAGCTAGGTCGAACGCTAGCTCCGCTTTCGGTTCCAGCCTCACGCAAACAGTACATGCTGCGCACATTATCATTTACAGATGTTTAAAATGGCATCTTATTGCGGTACGTTGAGGTGGGCTGCGAGTGCGTGCGAAAAGCTGCTGAATCACAGGATTTTCGTTTTGTAACTGGGAACACCAGTCCCTGGACTTACCGAAAGCTTTGATCCACACACGTCGTATCACACGGACCTATCCGATGCAGCGCACAGTGCTTTGTGTTGTTAAAGGACAAGGCATGCTGTTTTTTTTCTGTCCACGTAGGGCGATAGATATGACAAGAGATGAATTAAAATCCCAGTTTCACTGCAAGGACGATGCAATGAGTGCGATAGCAACAAATGAAGTAAGGCTGGCAGCTAACTCTTCTAGATCGAGCCTCACGTACCTCCACAAAATGGTGCTGTAAGAGAACACAGCCACTCCAGGTAGGAAAGGGGATTTCGCACAGTCTCTTCGAGTTGAGAGCGCAGCATGTAGAGGGGTATATGAGCCGTCCGCTGATGCCTATCGAAATAGCGATTTTGATTCATTTAAGTTAGAGTGAAATCATTGCACTGATGTTTGAAAAAGAACAAATAATCTTTCGTATTCTTTGATTCGCTTAATTGTCAGTTGGTTTCATTAGTAGTGTCAGCAAAAAAAAGAACCCCTCGAAAAATTCCCCTTCGTTTGTTAAGATTACGACATACACTTGCGTAAGCCCTAAAGTAAAAAGCAACTGCAAAAACGTCTAATTTGTCATTTAATTACTATGCCTCGCTTGTCTAAACTTAGTTCGCTTCCTTTACGTTGCTGAATTGTAGGTACCTGAGAAGATCGTAACGACATCATTGAGAAGGGAGAAATAAGTTTCCACCACAATACGCGTACAAAAGTTCGAAAGAGCTTTATTCACCATAACTTGATCGGGCGTTCTGTTCCTTAGGACGTTTATAAAAGAATAAAGAATTACAAATGTAGATCTGAACGATGTGATACGCGTGGAGTGTTTAAGTGTACACTAAAAAAGTCATATAATAAAAATCACACCATCTCCCGCTAAAGGGGACCATGAGGCGATGCGAAGCAGCGTTTCGGCATATACAGCCCGCGTTTCAGAGGGGGAGTGGAGAGGGGGAAAGGGGAGAGGGAGAGGGGGAGAGGGAAAGCGTGGAGGTAGGGGGGTGGAGAGGGGAAAGGGCATGGGAGAGGAAAAGAGGAGAGGGGAGGCGGAAGTGGGGAGGGGATGGAATGGAGAGGGGAAGTGGAGAGGGGGAGGGAATGTAGAGGGAGAGGAAGTGTGTGGAGAGGGTTTGCGCATGCACAGTAAGGGTGGTCACGCCGCACACCACCACCACCACCACCGGATTGAACTCCGCTATAAGATGCTTCACATGTAAAAGAGAAAAAGAAACGGCAGCTCAGGATTACAGTCAAGAACCAAAACCGAAACGAAAGCTCTTTTTTTGTTTCGGCGGCGACATCCTGTGCGAAGCTGTGGAACTAAGTCACGGGCTGAAAAAAAAATGCTGATCCGTCGCCAGGAATCGAACCGATGAAGGCGCGGTTATGCCGCGCTCTGAACTTGAGCGATTAGCTCGCTCGGCCACGGTGGGCGCCTTGTCGCCTGTGGTAAGCAAGGGTTTATCAATTTACCACAAACATTTGAACGACCGCGCTTCAAAAAACGCGTTAGGGAACAATGTTATGCCAATTGCGGCAAGTTGAGAATGGCTTCAAACGAAAGCTGAGTGTCAGGACTACATGTGATTTCCTGACCATTAACATGACTTGCTTAGTTTTACGACAGTGACAGTTTTTGTCTCGAAAAACAGGCCACATTTTTCGCCGTTTCCATAGGCTCCCATTGTACAATCTTTAACTGCTCTGGGAACAAAATTGAAGCTTACTGCAACATGATCGCTTCAGTCCTCTCGTGCGTTTAGGTTCCCAGAAGCGCTCTGTGGTCTGCGTTTTTCAACATTCACCCTCTACATTTAATTATTCGGGAAAAACTCGCCAGTTCCATTGAAAACGCGCTAGCTTCGCGCCGGGGCCGCCAGGGGCGCTGGCTGTTATGTGTCCACAAAAGCTGGATATGGACGAAAAGGCCGTCGGGACTTGCCCTTTAAACCAACGCCTCGGGGTGGCAGTGCTTGTGCCTATGGAACACGTTTTATGACAGTATTGGATTCGCCATATTGTGAGGAGGTTTATCGTCGTGTTTTCACGAAGTATGTCCGCAAGGTGAAGCACTGCAAGATCCGCGAACAGCGCAGGCTCACGAGGAATCGCAGAAGCAGCCTTCATCGTCCTATTTCGCGGGCGCGTACGCGTAGGCGCGTCTGCTCTATTACATTACAGAGTGAAGAATGCTTCGAGTGAAGTATCGCGGCGCTTGCTGTGATGCGTGCACATCTGATGCTTCTTCGTGCGGAGATGAGAGAGCACTTCAGACGGGGCCGGGGGCACGCAGGCGTGCCTGGATTATTCATGCGGCTTGCGATCGATCGGAAGCCGGCTGCCGTGGCGGCTTCCGACCGCATACGGCATGCAGACGGCGTCCTCTACGCCGAAATGGGTATATCCCCGAACCTCGAGAGTGCCGGCTAATTAGGAAAATGAGCTGCGACGCGCGCCATATTCCTACCGTAGGACAAATCCGCGTAATCTTACTGGGTGCAGCGCTCCTTGCGCTGAGTGACGTGTATCGCCTCGAATCAAACCGTTCGTTGAACCAAACTAACGTAAGTGAATGTGTCCCAACACGAAGGAAAAAAAAAAAATGCCGCAGCCGAGAGAATTGTAGACATTGAACAGTTCAGGAGAAGCGTGTTATCGATCGGGAGAAATAACGTTTTCTTTTCGACAGCGGAGCTCGTTAAGCTTGAGTTCCGTCTGTGTCGGGCGACTGCTCAAAACTATCATCATCATGTCGAGGCAATAGCAATATCGAGACAATGGCTAAGAGAGAGGTGTAAGAGGGAATAGTAAAACTAAACGAGAAGGAGTGTAGAGAGAGGGGTTGAGAGTGAGCAGCGATGTGAGGATGAGGAGGAGGGAAAGGAGGGGAGAGGGTGAAGCGTAACATAGCAATGTATAGTACAGTAAAGCAAGAGAGCGGGAAAGGGAATTCAGTGTGAGGAGGGAAAACAGGAGAGCTAGATGAAGAGGGAATAAGGTAAAGAATAGCATAGTCATGTATGTTACAAAGGCATAATTTGCCGCTCAAGAAAGACGTACACCGGGGAATACGAGGACAACGACACGGGCGGCACTTTCAATTAAATTCACTTGTGTCAAGACATGAACGTTTTCCGAGAAAGGATGTCGAAACAACGACGTCGTGCACCACAAAAGGGCTGAAGCGTTTCCTGGAGAGATGACGGTTCGATTGATGACGCTTGTCTTATTACTGCCATGGCTCGTGCGTCGTTAGGGACTCTCTATATAATAATGACAGATAATTAGGCACCTACTTAATGTTCAGTACATCCCGTCGTGCTTCTTTTAAAAAAAGAAATAAATGGCGGCGACGCATCGCAGGAAGAAACCAATCATTTGGCGCAAATATCACGAAAAAGTGAAAGACAAGTCCATTGCTTTTCTTTTCACGATGGTACCAACACGCTGAACATTTCGTCAAGCGTTGTAGTACCTCGTCTAAATGGAGGACACAATGAACAAGCAGAGAGGTTCGTTTGTGCCAGCAGCCCAATGTCCTAAATCTATCGCTCTTGCCTCTTCACAACACTGGCGGAAACAGGTTATATTCAGATGTGTGAACAGCGGGACAAAGCAAAGTAGTGAATTAAAGA
The DNA here is from genome assembly GCF_013339695.2 of Rhipicephalus sanguineus. Classification (NCBI taxonomy): domain Eukaryota; kingdom Metazoa; phylum Arthropoda; class Arachnida; order Ixodida; family Ixodidae; genus Rhipicephalus; species Rhipicephalus sanguineus. The sequence goes on along the minus strand of NC_051184.2, from coordinate 70,437,077 downwards.
AGAATATTTCATTACCAATTACCATCTACTCTACCTGGACATTCGAACCATTTCATTGTCTCATCATGTCTCCCAACAATGCATTATCTTGCAACTATATGTCTCCTGATCAATTTAAACGTACTAATTATAACTGATCAATTGAAACCTACTAATAATAACTGCGTGCTTAACCTTGCGGCATTTAAATCGCGTACTAACTTATAGAATCAAAACTTCTTTGCTCGTACAAATGAAAAAGACAGAATTCACTGCCAGGTGAAATTAGGTCCTTGAATTTAGAGGAATTTTTGCATAACCTAACCTTATTCATGATGCGTTTAACAATACGTGTTGTTTTTAATTATGTGATATTCATTATTGCTGCAGTGTTGTAATGAATTTTTCTTGAAAGATGTTCTGACGTATGCAATACATGAGCCCACTCCTGCGATAGCCTAATTGGGCTGCAGCATGTGTAAATAAATAAATAAATAAATAAATAAATAAATAAATAAATAAATAAATAAATAAATAAATAAATAAGTTCAGACTTTAAATTGACATGTTTCTTTAGTTGAGACAACTTCAGTCAGTTGCCACCTACTATTATTTTTAGCACAAGATGCGTGATCTTCATGAATAATGGAAAGCTGATTGGTAGCTCCCCTTTACATTTGAATGCGTGGGTACTCCTTCGTTAGCAGTAATACATGCATACGTATGCATACATTTGTTTTGCCTTAATCCCAAAGACTTCCCTGGCCTCGGCGTTACACATCAGATAGTGCAGTTGGAAAGGCCATTGCTTTCGCTATTGCTCTCACTGGGGAGACAGATAATGGAATTAGGAAAGGCGAGCGCTTTCGCTATTTCGCGCACAGCTGTACGAGTAGTAGTCTTGCTTTTCGCTGACTGGATGTAAGGGGAGGCCGACCGCCGGATGTTAACTGCTCAGTTGGCTCGCACAGTCAGGAACGGAAGCACCTGCGTATACCGGGATCGTTCTCACGGTGGAAAGAACGCTGTGCAATTAGAGAGCCGACGTTGCCGAAATTACCGCGAGTTGCCTCACTGACTAAAACTAGCACATGGCTATGTTGGAATTCTAGAGGAGCTGCGCTTAGACGAAGCACAGCGAAGAAACGCGCTATACGCGCATTGTGGACGACAAAAGCTGAGTTGTGCTGCACTTACAGGGTGAAGTTTATTGCGAGCGTACTGATACCTGGCAAGTGAGAACACAGAGCGAGGTTAGTGCGGATATGCGAAGGTCTTACAAAATGCTAGTTATATTTTATTCCTGTTGAATGTTTTTACGAAAGAGCTTGGTTATAGGAAACGCGTTCGATTTCAGTTGTGTTGAGTTCGAACAGTGTTGTAAACGTTTTCAAATGCTACCCGCAATGCTTGAGTTTTCAGACTTTGGGTATCAGTAACATTACATTTTCTGTACCTCTTGTGAGCTGATATGCCTGGAGTCCGATGCTATTATTCTGATTTCGGAGAAGCGAACGGGACCGGCACGACTGAACATCCGCAAGGAAAACGTATCTGCTCCATTTTAAGGACAACAACAGATTTTTGTGTTTACGTAATAGTGGATGGTGATTGGGTGCGTGATGTAGGCTCGTGTATTCGAGAAATCTTGTTGAATGAGGGCTGAGGTAGCGTTTTCGGCTAGGCGTGGCTGTTAAATACCTGCGAAGTCGGTGCAGTAAACAAATGGTTATTACGGGACAATTTCAGTTGCTGATCAGATATTGTGCTGCTAGTCTTCCTGAATTTAATAATAATAATATGTGGGGTTTTACGTGCCAAAAGCACGATATCATCGTAAGGCGCGCCGTGGTGGAGGGCTTCGGAAATTTCGACCCCCTGGTGTTGTTCAACGCGCACTCATTGCCCAGTGCACTGGCCTCTAGCATTTTGCTGCTATTGAAATGCGACCAGCGCGGCCGGGATCGAACTCGCGACTTTAGTGTAAGCAGCCAAGCACCGTAAAGACTGCCCCACGGCACCGGACAGTTTCCTGAATTTTAAAGTCATCTTTCTCCTTTTGGTTCCATTTGATTTGACCATTAACCTGTGGTCCTCCTTGAATTCCTTCCGTACATATTGCTGCCTACGCCTTCATGCCCTCAAAACCCTTACATGTCAGTTTCAGGTTGCAAGACAACAGCCAAATGCCACTGCGAAAAATATAACCATCGTGGTGCTCTCTCTTTGTGAGGATGCGCCATTTTCTCGACTGAAAGATAGAAGCGTTGCGTACAGCCATCGAAAGACAGGAGACGCTATTCAAGAAGACCGTTCGGCCAGCGAATCGAAAGACGACGCGCAGGCTTCGCCGCTTACCTCTCGAATCTATACAAGCAAAGACAGCCCGCCGTAGCTTCTACGCAGCGCTGATTCTCTGGCTGTCGGTTTCTTTGTGCAAGCTTCGCGATGACGTGACGTTCGTGAAAGCCGACGCGTCCATCGATTTCCTTAGCCAGGTCGCCGTCCTGGTAGGTGCGATGTGCCATCTACCTTGCTTGACATCTTTTGCACTGGCTGTCTCGAACGAAGACCGACGCGCCACTTAATCCACACGTAAACGGAGCCTCACGGTTGCGCGACGGCATCCTGGCTGGCCGCTTCTCTCTTTCACGCGCATTGGATATATTTCGTTCTAGCTTGACACCCCACAAGAGAGGACAAAGTATGTTTTTCTATTCGAGGGTCCCATCTTTCGGCGTGTCCGTTGCAATATTTCTTCGGGGGTTTCTTTCAATCGACTGTTCTTTCAATTCATCTGGCAAGACTGCCAATAGTGTGAGCAGATTCTTTTGCGACTACTCTGTTTCGTAGTGTTAATGCGGCCTTCAGGGGGCAGTCTGATGGGTACCCTTTTATCTTGATTCCTTCGGCCTTCTACCAGCAAATACTCAAATGTCGTAGGGCGTTGAGTGTGCTGAATCCAGTTATCACGACAATCCATAGCTATGTTTGTCACAGACGGCTTCTAAGTCTTTGTGTTTTTCTTATCCTAATAAGTATTGATGAATCTCTCGTAAGTTATTCTTTTTTTAATTTAGGAACGTTCACAATGTTGCAAAATATTACTTTATTGTGTTCATCCCTTTCCTCCTGTGGACAATATCTTATTTTCCCGGGATATTACAGTTGCACAGTATAGGGTTTTCTTGCTAAATTGGCGGCTCTCATTTACGTCTCTGACTGCATGGTTAGACCCACCGATACTAGCTCTATGCCTATGACACGGGCCCTTATGTACGAGCCTATATATGATTCTTACTGTCGTTTAATTTCTTTCTATGACCTCAGAACGTCCTTGAACGGAACGTTTTAAATCTTCAGGCTTAGAGAAATCAATATATAACGCTCGTACCACTCCAAGTCAGCGTGACAGTCCTACTCAAGCATACCATTGAGGTCGTACGTAAGTGTTAGCGCTCTTAATTCATTTGCTTAACCTATGCTTACGCTTCTACAGCACACATGCTTAGGTAGCATTATCGTACCCAAATGCCTCAAAAATATTTGAAGGTCAAACACGCGTGTTATAATTTATGTGAAGCGCAGCTTCGTCGAAAACTGGCTCGAGGCCTGCCACCTGACTGTGACACGGGCGCCTTGTCCGTGACATTCCCATCGAAACATACAAACGCCCTGTACATCTTCTCCGAGTATGTGCGAGCTGTAGTTTTTTTTTAAGTGAAAGCCTTTCATGCCTCAACAAACGCGAAAATTGACCGGGTCTCTCGTAGGCGTCTCCCATCGGCGTCCACACGAGTCACGCAAAAAAAAAAACCTTCACGTGATGACGTCACAGATCGCGAAAATTTGTGGCGTCATTATGATGTCATAGTGAACTCACAGTGACGTCACATGACGACGTCATCAGATGTATTTTAGCTTGGTCAAAGGTGGGCACGTCCCAGAGGCAGCGCAATAAACGAGGTCAGGTGCCTCCGATCCTGGAGGCAATGCAGAACCATATTGGGGCAGAAAGCTGTCAGATGGTGGTGACGCAAGGACAATACATCGGCTGAGAAGATAAAGTAAATGCCTTTCGTTATCCAAGTGTCTTATGTGTGTGCATAAGGGACCCTGTGAGCTTTTGCGATAGCAATTATATGGACAATCCAGATGTATTTTGCCGTCGCCGTCGGCGTCAACGTGATGATCTATTTATTGTCGAAATTGAGAAGAACGCTCCGTGCGTCGTCTGACCTATGCGCGAGTAAAAGCGTGAGAGGGCTGCCGATGATCGCTTTTCAAGCCGATAGGAAACGCGCCCGGCCATCTTTCGTCGCGCGAAAGGTGCATAAAAATAGGAGCAGGAGGAGGGCTGTGTGCCTCCGACAGGAAATGCGTGCTACGACCGACCGGGCGTGGCCACCCGTGGTCGCGCACGCCGTGCCTTTGGAGAGAATAAGCAGACAGCTCATAATCTTTTTGTACATGTTTTGCTCTCATGGTAGCGTGTGCGTTGAAGCCATCGGCAACTCGAAGATGACTTCGCTCGTTGCAGCGGCCGCGTGTTGTAAGGAGCGAGCTGCTAGTCTTACTTCGTATGGCAATCTAGTTTGTTGCGATCTCATTCGTTGTTTCGCTTTTGGGGTGACGATGTGACGTTTTTTTCTACAAACTGTAACCCTGTCTCCGTGTGTGTGTGTGTGTGTGTGTGTGTGTGTGTGTGTGTGTGTGTGTGTGTGTGTGTGTGTGTGTGTGTGTGTGTGTGTGTGTGTGTGTGTGTGTGTGTGTGTGTGTGTGTGTGTGTGTGTGTGTGAATATGAATTACTATTTCCTGTAGAGTAAGTAGCATGTAAGCGGATATGTACTGGCTTTAACTATATTGATTCTCAGTTAAAATGTTCTGTCTCGTTAAGAGTGTAGATAAACTGTAGAAAATCAAAACGACTCTGCATTCAACGTTCTTTACTTTCGTCCTATTTGGACCCGATGTTTATTAAGGTGGTATACGTGTTTATATTTGTGCACTACAGCGCTCACAAGCTGTGCTGAATCACGAGCACTAAATCAGGTGGACTTACATTGCAAGACGATGATGCCGCTGCTTTACGGGAACACCGCGGTGTACGATGCCTGCGGAGAAAATAATCTTAGTGATAGGTGCACGCATCGTCACGTGCAACACACCTCAGGATTCTCTGGCTCTATTGCGAATAACATTTTGTCAGGCTCACATGGTCTGCCTCGATGGCACCGTCGTCCTCTGCTTTTCATCCTTTTATTCCTTTCCCCTAGAGTAGGGTAGCAAACCGCGTCTTGGCCTCCCTCCTGGCTTTCCTTCTCGTCCTCTTTCTCGTTAGCCTCTACTGCCTCATTGGCACGTCCCAGTTGAAAAATACGACAGAATACGGCGACAGCAAATTCTGTCGTCGTATTTTGAGACATGGCACGCTGTTGTTACCCTGTCGTCTGGCGGAAGAACCTGCGGAGGCTCTTATGGCGACAGGTTTCTGTAGTTGTATGAAAAACGTTTCTAGTTATTTCAGGGACATTTCTGTAGTGACATTTTGGTGCCTTTTGTGACGACACATTTTTCAATGGTAATACAAACATTTTTTTAGTGTTTCAGCTCTCCGTTGTAACAACACATGCGACACAGTTCACTTCTGTCGTCCCGCCTAAAAATGTCTGTTTCACAACAGAGCGGTCTGGCGATAAAACATGAATGTGTAGTTGCTACAGATAACTCTTGCTAAAAGAGAGGAAATTTTGTTGTCCTCATGACAAGTTTTGTTGCCTTTTTTAACTGGGTTACCAAATTAAATAGTATAAGCCACGACTGGGATGCAGGAAGTGACACAGACACAGTTGCTAGAAGGCAGGAAAAGAACTCTTACCTTTAAAAAGAGCGTTGAAACCACCCACACAGAGATAAAGCAAATAAAATACTTCTACGGGGAATTTTGTTCGAGCAGGAGAAAGAAAGCTCGAAGCTATAGCAAACAGGGAGGCAGGAAAAGTAACACCTGCGCTCGCTTCTTCATAAGCCACAGCGACCACGTCACGTCCGAGTAAAGAGAAATCAGTTTAGGTTGGCTATTTCGCTTTCGTACTCGATCGTGACGTACGGTGGGCACCATGTGCTTCGAAGGAGCAAGCTTAACCGCGAATTACTTTTGGTCCACTTGCTTTTCTATAGGTTGCAGTTTGCCTTTTGTAGCTCATTGCGATTGCTGGCTTAGCGTTTTCGTGCACATTTCTTATTGATGCACATGCCTCACAGGTTCCAGGGTCTAGAACATTGCGTGAGCGGGGGTGTTGCAGCAATAAAAAAGCACAAGTACAAGACGTGATAAAATTCATTACTTGTGAACTACAAAAATGTATCCTAAATGAATGTTAACGACAGGAAAACTAACATGGAGTGAAACACGCCAGGACATAAACGTCCGCGCGAAATGCACACAGATACAAAAGAAAAACACATAAAGAATGCACTTTATAGCGCTATAAATTATAGGTAAAAAAGAAAGTTTATAGAACAAAAACTAGTTCCAGTAAAGCAGGATGAAGGATAAATAAATTCGATTGATAAATGACTTATTATACGAGAAATCTATTAAGAAAGAATAGAGAGTTAGCTAATTTCTACAAACAATTTCTTTCACGTATGTGAACAATAGAATCAGGAAGCCCGTTCCGTATATTGTTCGCGCGAGGCAAATAAGAATCGTTATTAACCACGCGTGTTCGACCGGACAGACGTTGAAAGCTCGGGTTAATATCTAAACGGCTCGAGAAAGGATGCGGCCTTACAAGAGTCCCGAATCATTTTGCCACGATTTCTTTGTATCTCTTCCATTAGCATATGCGACGCTCCAAGCACGCTGCTTCAATATCCTTGGCTTTTTCAATTGCCTCCGCAGAATGAAACAAAAATTCACCTGTCAGACACAAATGATTAACCAGCGAAACTGAAATGTGCGGCCCCGGTGTTTATCACTGGGTTGACTCCGAAGGTTAATTAACGTATTTCTCAATTACTGGTTGCGTCAGTCCAGAAATAATTGGTATTTGCCACCCGTGGGCTCCGTTCTTCATTTTTAGTGGACCAGCGGGGAACAGCGCGGCTTAGCCCTATTTCGGTCGCTCATACGCGCCAGGAGTTTCCGTGCATATAGGACGAACGAATTTTGGTTTCGGCTAGCCATGTACAGCTCGCTGTAAAACAAGCTGAAACCATTGATACGCGAGATGGAATGGAATACGCGAGCTGGAAACAAGCTGAAACTATCAGACGCGTGCTCCTTTCAACTGTCATTGTAACTCTTTGGAAGCGATAACCAACAACACTGGACAAAGCGCGACACGAAGAAGCGCAGACAAACTTCCGTTTATTTACAGATGAAAATTACGCACACAAAAAGAGGAGAAAAATGCAAGTGAGGAGAATTATCAACTGAAACCAAGTGTAGTCTGGAAGCGGAATCTCAGTCTGAAACCGATATAGATGGTGAAATCACAAAGATATCGCTATTTTTCTTTATAAAGAAAGCTTCAGTCATGTCCTTAGTTTTCGCGCCGCGATTACAACGCACCACTGAAGTGCATGGAAACTCCGGGGCGCAGCCGCACTTTGCGCAATGAGCAGACATCTGCGAACCCGGAGCAGCTTTCACCGCACTGCGGGGCTATCGTAGGCGCACATTCGAGCGGCACCCAGTCTTTCCCGTAATACCACGTTGCGTAACAAAAGAATTCGTTCTGTGGAGAGATTCGCTGACGCCGTGCAGTAAAGGAGTACTCACGCACGTCTGCGCAATTTTCACGCACACACAGCGTACTGTAGTACTCTCTAGTTCTCTAGCTCTCCCTAGTATTCTCTAGCTCAATCGCTTGGTGAACCTTTATTCTTTCGTCTTGTATTGATGTCGATCAGGTAATCATACGTCTCGACATTGACGTACAACGTGTGCAGTATTTCGCAGTGTACGTCACAAGTTAAGCTAACAAAAGTAGATAAATGGTTGGTGACTTATGTATTGCCTTGCGGATAATCATTTCAAAAATACCACTTCCTAACTGCCCAACACAATGAACGAACGATAGGGAATTGATCAAGGACTCGTTTCTTTATTAGGAGCAGTCTAGTGAAACCAAGAGACAATGGGGCCGAGGAAGGTGTCGAAGAAATTATTCAGTCTTTAGCAGTAGTACAGTAATAATAACCTAAATGGGAAGTACATTTTATATGCTTTCTGTGTCATTATTACTAGTACTACAAATAATGTCCCTATCCCTTCATTTGCTTCATTGTCTGTCGGTGTCATTAGATTGCGTTTAGCCCAACAATAAGCAACTTTTAAAGGTCTGAGTTCACACTACGATACTTTTCACGAACTATCGCAACGCCGATTCCACAGCCTCGCGTATGCATTAGCGCAGCATTTTTAAGGGATATCGTTGCGAAGAAAATTTACGATTATCACTACACAGCCAGAGGCGAAAAAAACCTTGCGGAGAAAGTTTCCCGGTGTACGCTTCGCAACTAATCGGAAGTCTTTCGGCGATGTGGTGCTATACTTTATTGTCAAACGCACACCTGGCGATAAATAGAGAGCTTCCGCTTCCCGCTCCTCCACTTTCTCTCCCTTGCTTCCGCCCATAGGAAGAAGCGGAACCGAAGAAGTTATTGACCGCCTCGAGGAACTTCTTCGCTTTGAAGCCGTAGCTCTCTAAAGCAGCGGGAACAGTGTTGAGGGCCGAGCGAGCGAGAAGAAGCATCGACCGCGTCTGACCTTCAAGAGGGACGGTACGGGCTGCGAACAATCGCATGCCGCATGAATGCGCGGTACTGAGGGCCTCTCTTACCATGACACCCGGCTAAGAACGTGAATAAGTGTTCAAGAACGGGGAAGTCGTCGCGGCTCCCGACTCGTTTAAAAGTCAGATGGGACGCTCTTATTTTTTCTTGGGGCACGTCGTTCGTCGCGTAAGGTCGCTAGACTACTGCTGCGGAATAACGAAGCGAAGTGAAGCTCCGTGCTACAGGAACACACGCATCCGTCTTTTAAGGCTGTATAATCTTTCTTACGGGTACTTGAAGAGCTGCTTATTGCACACGGTTCACGCATACTGTTCGCTTAATATGTTGTTTCTGGCTCCGAGTACGGAATACGAAATGAACGAGAAAAAAAGTGGTTGAGGAGTTTTCTAGTGTCTCTTTCCTGTTCTTATTTTGCATCCTGCATACTCTGTGCCAGAAACAAGTTCCTAAGCAAACCTTGACGCCAACTAGTTCAGGAACCGGTTCTTCTGGGGTTATTTCAGCCTGCGTTTGGTGTTGCAGTGTGTACTGTCTAATGTTTACACTGGCTTCCATAGACGCAGCTGAATTTCGATACATTGATATAATAGACGTCATGCGGACTGGAAGTTAAAGGGACCGACAACTAGACAGAACGTGTGATTAGATCCTGGTAGAAAGGAAAAAGACCGTAAAATATAGTGACACATTCTAGCATCTATTTCACGTTCTGAGTAGGATTTGTATTTTTAATTCGTGCTTAAAATAACAAAAAGCTGTATGTCGCGCAGCCTAGCGGAAGAGCCCTGAATCAAGATTATGAACTCGGTCACTTTGCTGTACGTAGTCGGATGCTGTCATGCACAACATAATTGGTCCTCAAAATTAGAGCCTGTATATTATTATCTATTCCCGTTCTGTTCTGTGGTGCCTATGAGGTAAAAGGTGTTGCACGGTGAGATGCGGCGCTGTCTTCGCGGCTGCCAGTGGCCCATGTAGAGCCGCGGCGCATGCGCGCGGAGTGCCCGCATGCGCAGTAAACCGCCGCGCTCGAACACGAACAGCTCTCGCGCTCACTGTTTGCAGCATGTGTTGTCGAGTGTGTATAAGACTTCATATTCGCCGCAGATAGAAAATTCTGAATAAAAATGTTTCACGGCATTTTCCACGTTGCCATTCCGTGGCTGGACACTCTAGCCAATTAGCTTTCCAATGCGCTAAAGAAAACAGGTGCCCTAAAAAGTGGTTGTCAGTCCCTTTAACATTTGTTTATTCGTGTATAATAGGTGCGTCGTAAATAATAATAATATCTGGGGTTTAACGTCCCAAAACCACGATATGATTATGAGAGACGCCGTAGTGGAGGGCTCCGGAAATTTTGACCACCTGGGGTTCTTTAACGTGCACCTAAATCTAAGTACACGGGCCTCAAACATTTTCGCCTCCATCGAAAATGCAGCCGCCGCGGCCGGGATTCGATCCCGCGACCTTCGGGTCAGCAGTCGAGCGCCATAACCACTAAACCACCGTGGCGGGGCAGGTGCGTCGTAAAAGCTATAATAATAAAATGTAATCTCTAATAATAAAATGTAATAATAAAATGTAAGAGATTGGCAGTATTGTTAAATAAATAAATAAATAAATAAATAAATAAGTGAATAAAATAAATAAATAAATAAATAAATAAATAAATAAATAAATAAATAAATAAATAAATAAACTATTGTACTGGTATTCACGCAGGTTAAAAGAAAACGTTACGGCATGCTTGCAGTGCAAGTGCACTGTGAAAAGAACAAAAAAAAAAATGAACTCACCCTGGAGTTTTACAGACAGTGTAAGAAATGTGTGTCTTCCCGGAAGTCAGTTCATTCTACTCTTTTGCCTATCTTGCATGAAAAAACAAAAACAAAATAGAAACCTGATGGTTCAAAAAGTATGCCTTAAACAAAAGCATTCGGAGAAACTGCATTTATTTCTTTATAACGTAGAAAACATAACCTCAGCCCCCTGTTCCTATTCCATCCACACAAAATTCAGCATATCAGTAACAAAGAAAAAGAAAAGCATTAAGCAATAAATGGGCAGCGGGGTTCTATAGGAAAGTCTTTTACACTTTCCTGCGTTTCAATCTTTCGAAACGTGCTAGCACAAATACGCACTGCAAGTAGGAAGTATGAAAGCCACTGTTGACAGGTTTATGAGAGAAATGTCCAGCAGATAGCTTTAACAAGAGCTCGACAATAAAACGCGCAGGCGTGTTATGCTACGGCTTTCGTAAGTCCCTTGAGCCCGAAAGACTGCATTTGAGATGAAAACTCTGGAATGGTGGTGGCAGACTAGAAGACGTCGTTGACGCCTCGGGGCTTTCTTATACAACCGAGAAAGGTATACGTATGAAAGGACCGAATGACGACTGACAAGTACACGAGATGCATATATGTGTTTCGTCTTGTTACGCGTTTTGCCAGCTGTTCAAGTGCGGCTGATATTAACTTCCAAACGGCGCGCATCACTATAAATTTCGTATACGAGTGCCTTGGTTTGGGCATGATGGCGCGACTCATTGGACTTTAAGCCGGCGCACAAGACGACGCCGAGAAAAGAACGTCGAAACGCAGGACGAGTGCTGTGGTCCTTTACGTTCATGTCCTTCTTGGTTCTCGCACTTCGTGCATAACAAATCTGCAGTATGCACTAAATTGTATGTCTTCTTTTTTTTTTTAGGGAATAGGTGTCAACGCGGCATACGGCTCTAAATGTCTCCTGCTTTTCCCCAAAACAGTGGCTTATTTTGGTTTTGTTTGACCGCCTATATACACGTATGCCTCTCTGCCTTGTGCTTTTCGCAAGCGCTAAACATATATCAGCTCAATGACTGCAGAAATCGCAATGAAATGTTATAACAAGATCAAGAGAATAGCAACACTTGGAAACCTTCGCGTGCTGTGCTTGTGCATAATGGAACGGCAACATTATTTGAAAAAGAAGTTCGGTGAGTTATGCGGGGATTTTGGGCGAATATCCCCGCCTAGGTGTCGACTACGAGTCCTTGAGCTCTGGCGGCTTCCTCGGCTCGCTGGACGGCCCGGAGCTGGTCCCCGAGGGCGAAGCTGAGGAGCGTAGTCTCCCAGCACGTTCGGTTCGAGAATTCGTGTCCCTCTGGAACCCCACCTTCTTCAGACTTCCATAACATGTGTTCCAGATATGCCCTGGTCTCGCAAAATTCACATTTGTTTGATGAAAAAAAAAAGCTCTGGGTAACAGAAATTCAAGATCAGAGGGTTTGGATTTAGCTTTATTTGTTAAACGAGTCATTAATGTACGGTGATAAGGGATGGGTGAGCTGCCGCCATCTAGGTCTTGCTGGTTATAACACGCTGTACTGCAGCGTAGATATGAAAAGCTGAGTCATAAACTGGCAGAGGGGCGATAAATCGAGTCTTGCAGGTGATAAACCGAGTAGACATCGAATATGTACTTGAACGGGTTACTTCATAATGCAGTGATTGCTGAACACACGTTCTTGTAACTCCCCGGGGAGATTATTTTATAAAGCAATTCACACTGGAAACGCCCAATCTGCTCCTTGCGTCCATAGCTGAGTAGATCTCGCTGTTTTTGTTGGCTTTGAGCAGCTAAGCAAACCAAGAGAACGTAGCCGTTTTCACGAAAAGATCTTTGGCTAAAAAACATTCGTCTGAGAATATCAACAAATCCGGATGTCAGACATATCATTAGGGAAGCAAACCGGCAAATGGAAAAATAACTTACACAAGAGAGGTATCGTGAATTCAGGCCCAGATCTTTAGAATGTGTACGCACGCTGTTTCACAGACTACAGTTGCTTGTAGCACTACAAATGTTTGCAAGTGAAAACTTCATCCATCGCGCCCGCTAGACGCATTGGCTATCACGCCAATGACAAGGAGTTATTAAGGGCAAGAGGCCAGAACATAGCAATGACGTCAACGTGTTTTTTTTTTGCTAAATCACCAATTCTCTCACGACCGTTGTATTGTACACACCATCAACTCATTTGAAGAGCAGAAGTCAACGCCACCTTCCGGTACCTGTATCTTCGTTATCAGAGACACACGAATACACATACGCACACAAACACACCGAAATAGCCGCACACGCATGCCACACGAACGGACGTGCTTGATCTCAAGAATATTAGACAAAAGAACCGCGGGAATGCGAACGCAGTTTTTAAATTATAATGTATGTTTATGCGCGGCAGTACGTGCTGTACTATTGTACATCATGTAACACTTTATACCAGGGGTCTCAAAGTCACCTCACCTGAGGCCGCAATCACGAAATTTTGCCCCGCTAGGTCCGGGACAGTGAAGAATGTTTAAATGTTTAAGGGGGGGGGGGGCGGAGATAGGTGAACAAAATGTCGGCTAACGTTGCAATTTGAAATAAGGTCTTTTCCATATCTCACATATGGGTCACTACTGAAAGCAAGTAGGCCTCGGCAATTGAGAAACGTATCGATACCCATATCCAGAATGACTAAGATCTGGCGCCGGTACTGAAATGTACTGTTTTATCAACGGAGTGTTAGTCTGTCTATCGTGAACAAAAAAACATCGCGAAGCGATGTTGTCACCTCGCGTTGCCTAGGAAGCCCTAGCGCATCTGTGCATAGCTGCGCGCTCGCTTTGCTATCTCGTTATTTAGCTCTTGCGTGGCAAGGCCGGCTACTTGGCTCAAAAAAGCAGGGCGTAGCTTGCACCAGTGGCGCAAGGCTAGATACACAGCGGAGCTGATCGGTACGTAGCTGGTCGTGGCCCGAGGCTGAACACTGCTGGCTGGCACTCGGCAACAATGCGCTCGTCTCTGATGCGAGGGCACCTACCGAGGCTGAAGGCAGGCTTAGATTGATATAGTGGGACTTGGCGAGTCTGGCCATCGCCTAACAACACTTGGCAACGCTTAGCGAAAACTTAACAATGCCTAGCAAACTTAGCAAAAACTTAGCAATGCCCAGCAACACTTAGCATAACCTCGCAAAACTCAGCAAACCCTAGCATAGCACTGCAAAACTTTGCGAAAACCTAGAAAAACCTCTCGAAAGGCCAGGACCAGCTCGGTGCCGATCAGCTCGCCGTGTCTCTAGCCTCGCGCCACTAGTGCAAGCGAAGTCCAGCCTATTAAATGCGAAGAATTTCCTAGCGAACCCAAGGCACTTTGAGAGTTTCTATCTATCTATCTATCTATCTATCTATCTATCTATCTATCTATCTATCTATCTATCTATCTATCTATCTATCTATCTATCTATCTATCTATCTATCTATCTATCTATCTATCTATCTATCTATCTATCTATCTATCTATCTATCTATCTATCTATCTATCTATCTATCTATCTATCTATCTATCTATCTATCTATCTATCTATCTATCTATCTATCTATCTATCTATCTATCTATGCACCCATGTCTGTGTGATGTTGTGATCAACTCCTATTATTGATGTTGACCAAAGCTGGCATGGGAAGGTAAGAGGGTTTGACTAATATGACTGTCTGGTCATGACATGAATGACATGAAAATCCTGTCGCGAACGTCGTCAAACCCTTTCCTCCAGACACATGTGGCACATACCCGTATATCACGGTCTAGGGTAAGCGGGTATGCGCCACAGGTGACAGTTTATATCTTCCCAGCAACGGCGACAACAGACACTGGCAATTTAAATGCGAGAGCGTAAAGAGAAACCGACATCGGCAGCGTTGAGCCGACGAACGCAAATAAAAAAAATCAGGATCCCAGCAAGAATCGAATCCAAGTATTCTGCGTGGCAGTCGGGGATTCAACCACACAGCCACGCCACGTCTCGAAAGTGCTTTGGAAAAAGACACTATGCAGGCGGTGCAGCGTCAACTGTGATTAGTGCTGGCTACCTAACTATTGCAACAAAGCACTAAACATTACACATGTGCTCCTATGATACAGGCGTCATGCCGGGTTAACGTCGATCGTGGTTCCAGTGTTGGCTCCGCTTTCATATAAGTTAACGAACATTACATTTGTAATGCTATGAGTCAGCAAGCTATATTCAAGAGCTGCTCATTCCCGGAGGAATACGCTAACAAAAAGTTACGTATGACGTTCGAATCTTCGCCCCGTAACGTGGACTTAGTTTCGATGAAACTCACGCCTCTGCTCTAAAGTGAGTGCTAACGTTACGTCGTACCATAAGTTATCCTTTAAACGGCAATGTAATCGACGTGCCTGGTGAGGCCACGATGTGTACGCAAACACTACGCTTACAAAAACACGTCGATCCACCTCGTAATGCTTGGCTCAAAAACAAAAAATGTAGTATAGACCACTACTCGCTGATTTCTTTGCACGAAACTGATTCCCACAAGGTGTGGTATCTGCCGAATTTTTTTCTTGCACAGTTATGTTTCAACACACGGTGACCACACGGGGTGCCTCATAAAAAATATGGGACAAAGGCAGTCAGTTTGAGACCCCTGCTTTATGCAGTGTAGAGTGGTATTTGGCTTAATAACGCGCTATATTTGATCCGAAAACCGGTCATGAGCCAGCGAAGCGCAGGAAGGAACTTCCGCAGATGAACGGCGCAGCCAGGAGTCGACTTGGTTGGCCATTACCAAGGTAAACGGCAGTTACCCGTCATTAATTCTTGTACGGACCAGACTTCGACAGAAGGAGCTCGGCAAATGAGGCGACCCGGAAAGCGGAAGATGATGACGCCGCATTCGGTGTCCCAGAGACGTTTCTCAGCCTCTCGCGTCTGTGCTTTGTAGGACGACTGCAAAGCCACTGTGACAATACGGCGGTAATCTCTTCCAGAAGGGCGGCTATTTAGGCAACGCAGAAGCCGGATACAATTTCGGGAGCAATGTTGCTCCCTGATGCGACGAGCAGTCAATCCCTGCCATTGCCAGTCGGTAGTAAATAGGGTAACCGTTATTACAGCGAAGGTGTCTTTGTGGACCTTGTGCTATCGTCGTCGTTCTCTAAGCCAGGTCACGTGACCAGGAGAAAAGGAGGAGCCGCGTGAGAGCGGGAAAGGAAAGGAGGTTGCATGATAACAGCGGAGAGGAGGTGTAACCGGCACTCCGCTTTAGAGAGGAGGAGTAGTGGCCACATGGGCCACTCACCCCTCTCCTTTGGAAGCGAATCAGCCGGGCGTCTGCGGGGCTCATTCTCACTGCAACGTTGTCATGCTCGTTGAGTGGCCGTGATGTGCATGAGACGCCGAGCGCAAGCGATGGGATGACGGCGACGACGCTGTCGGTCGTTTCGCCGGTGTCAATACGAGCTTACGAGGAGAGACGCTTATCACAAGCCAGCTATGAGAGAAAGCTTTGCCAAAACATCGAAATTAAAATGTAATGTTCTACGAAATGGGGAACGTTCCCCTATCCGAGGGTTTTTCACGGCGAGTAACTGGCTGGATTTTTCATCTTTAATTATGCTTTCAACGCGTTTTCAGATTAAAAGTCGCACTCGAATGCCGTACTTACATCAGGGAGGCGCCTTGCGCGAGTCCTGACTGTCGTGCACGCTTTAGCATAAGAAACGTAATTACACTTTGCCACCGGATACCTTGGAGCATGGACATGATAGAAGAATTCTGCCAAGCCGAAATATGTATCAACACGACTGTCTCTAACTGTTGAATAGAAAGATGCCCGCTTACTATGGCCATTAGGAAGATACTTATTATATTATTTGGGTGGCCGAAGGCGATAATTATTGTCTCACATTCCATTCCCCCGGATACGTAGCCTATTTGCAACGGTGCTCTTCTCGTACCTCACAATGCTGAGATTTAAGAAAACCAGAAATCTTAATTTTGATCACCCGTTAAGCAGACACCAGGAAAAATAAACAAACAAATAGGTAATATTAGAGGAAGGTAACCAGGCACGCCATCTTCTTTGCTGCCCAACTATTAGAAAACGGTCAAGGAACAATATAGGATAGAGATTGAGAAAAAGAAAGATACAGCAGTGTCGGCAGTGTCGGGACGTTCACGGGGTCAATATATGCACGTTCTGGCTTGCGCTAGAAGAGAAACTTAGGCTAGTTGGTGATTCAACATTGTGAAGGAAAAAACAGCGCTACAAATGGACGAGGACTAAGGAAGCGCCTGTGTCGTGTTTTCTTCCTTAGTCCTCGTC
The DNA here is from genome assembly GCF_013339695.2 of Rhipicephalus sanguineus. NCBI lineage: Eukaryota > Metazoa > Arthropoda > Arachnida > Ixodida > Ixodidae > Rhipicephalus > Rhipicephalus sanguineus. Next base: position 70,420,130 of record NC_051184.2, on the reverse strand, counting down.
CATTTGTAGCGCTGTTTTTTCCTTCACAGTACACTGTAAAAAATCTGTGTAAAAGTACAGACATCTTTACAGACAAAGTCTGTGGACACACAGAAAATTTCTGTTATTCGTCTTTAACAGAAACACGTACCTGAAAAAAACAGAAAATTTCTGTCTTTATAGCCGGCGCTTTACAGACCATTGATCACGTGCCTCTTAGTAATTGAAAAACAGCTATAAAAATACACTTCACCGAGTAATAAATTGCTTATATTTTAGGAAGCAAGCCAACTGTAGCAATTAATTTTGTCTCAAGTAATATGCGCATTCGTACATGTTGCGGTCCTTGCTTTCGGCGCGCTTCGATGCACAGATTCAAATTTCATGCTGCATAGGCCTATAGTTTCTTCTTTGTGGACTGGACCGACTGACGCTCCTCGTTGTTTGCTCGTCGACGGTCTGCTGCCATTGAACCACTGCGCTTTGTTACAGTTCGTCCATCAGGTGAGTGAAAGTTCCCTTGCTGCTTTATGTGATTACTGAACTCTATTCTCTATTAGTGAAGTGATATTACTTGATAATGTTGTTGCTATAGCGCTCGATGACAGTGGCTCGCGTATCCATGCACAGTTAGCAACGTTTTTTGAACGAATGGTTCTGGAAACGTTGATTGCTAGTGCACGTCGTATTTAGCTGTGCTGCTGCGCTTAGCCGTGCGGCAGGAGGTGTAAGCAGAGCAGTGCTGCCATTTCAAATGTGCCAAGCGGCTGCCGCGGTCTGCGCAGTGTGCTTCGTTGTTACCGCGCAGAGCGTACTATCGTGCACGCGATTGCGGGAGATTGCGTCACACTGCAACGTGTTCGACCGTTGTCTCCTCTGTGATCCGCTAGTTTAGGCGCACCGAAGCGGGTGCTCCGCTAATGTTGCGATCTAAGAATGTGTTTGTGTCATGTGGCGTTGGTGGAGCAGTCCCATTTATGCGGATCGTGTGCGTCCTTAGCTTGCTATGATGCGTGATTTCCTGTTCTGCTTTGCCAGCGTAATCGCCTCGTTATAAAGGGCCCTTTATAGTCCAGCGCAGCGTTCGCGTCAACCAGCAGAGGTTGGCGGCGCCAGGTTCGTTGCTTCGTCACGTTACGTTGACGCGAAAACCGAGCACTCATACTCCCACTTGCGCGCCCCGCCGGCCGCGCTACGTCGACTTGACGCATACGCAGTTGAGCACGCCCGGCGTCCCTTCGTAACGAAGAACGAAGAAACGCGGACACCGTGCAGTCAGGGTCTTTGGGTACACTGTTCTTTGGGTAACGTCGCCGGCGCGGATTGCAGCATGTCGAGTCTCGCGCCGGCTGCAGCAGGGGCGCGGCGCGCCACGGACGCCGGACGCGCGGTCGCGCCGGCTTTTGTGCTGTATACGTTTGAATAGCGTAGCGTCGCTGTGCCGAGCGTGCGCACGCGTCGACGTTACGTCGAACTATAAAGGGTGTTTGACACCGCAGCGCTAATGTGTCTGTCTTAGTGAATTGTATCGCTCGAGATTCTGTTCAATAATATAATCACTTAAAAAGTGACGCGACGCAGTGTCCCTTTTGAGCAACGCCTCAACGGGTTTCATATTACCGCAACGATTCTGTGCCCTCTACATGAACAGCACTTATCGAAAAAATGCAGTCGAACACGCATATATCAAACCACACGAATTGTTGTGCCTGTGAAACAGAGGTAGAATTCCATGCAAATATCTTGGGCTTGTGCACGCAAATATAGTGCTCCTCTTCGCTGCACATCTGATATATCGAACGCGACGCCACGCCCAAGGCCTCAAAGTGCACTGCACCACACGTGCAGGAAATCCGCGCACGCGTAGCGTAGTGTGCGTAGCGCCTGTCTTTTGTTCCTCTCCTTTTTTCTGCTTCCTTTCCTTTTTTTTTTGAACTTTGCGCGTTAGTACAAGATATGTATGCGTGGCGACATATAAGTTATTTTCAGTGCCACAGTCTGATAGTGTCTTTCCTCACTTCTGGCTCACTGGCTTCTTCGTTGACTGGCCAAACCACACGCCTCTGCGCGCTTATTGGTTCGCGCCTGGGTTCGGGAGAGTTGAACATGACTCATCTGTTCACAGTGCAGCAGCGGCTCGGTAAAGACAAGGGTAAAGATGTTGAGCCAGTTCGGCGTAGTCGGTAGACGCAACGGTGAAAGCAGTGTCGTTTGAGACGGCGTAACGGGGGCCTAAGGTTCTCGAACTTTCGACGCTATGCACAAGCGGCTTTGTTCGAAACCCGCTGGCTGTTCTTGTACGCGTTTCTCCGGCGCTGGGGAAGGGTGGGTGCTTTGAAGAAGTGGCGGCCTTTGATGAATTTCCGTTCCGTTGAAGGTATCGGCGCCGTGATTTGACGCTGGATCTGGAATGTGGTGTAAGCGCTTACTTGTTCGAAACACGCTGGCTGTTCTTGCACGCGTTTCTCTGGCATGGGGGGAGGGTGGGTGCTTTGAAGAAGAGGCGGCTTTTGATGAATTTGCGCTCCGTCGAAGGTAGCGGCGCTGTGATTTGACGCTGGATCTGGAATGTGGTGTAAGCGCTTACTTGTTCGAAACACGCTGGCTACTCTTGCACGCATTTCTCTGGCATGGGGGGAGGGTGGGTGCTTTGAAGAAGAGGCGGCTTTTGATGAACTTGCGCTCCGTCGTAGGTATCGGCGCTGTGACTTGACGCTGGATCTGGAATGTGGTGTAAGCGCTTACTTGTTCGAAACACGGTGGTTGTTCTCGCACGCGTTTAGCTGGCGTGGGGGGAGGGTGGATGCTTTGAAGAAGTGGCGGCTTTTGATGAATTCGCGCTTCGTCGAAGGTATCGGCGCCGTGATTTGGCGCTGGATTTTGAGTGTGGTGTAAGCGCTTGCTTGTGACTACAGGGCATGTCTTTCTCGGCACTAAACTGGCCTTTTTTTTTTATTCAGCACTACTTCCTTCTTGCGCATTTCACGTGTGCTGCCAGTTGAGCCCCGTCGACCTGTTCGGCTTTTTGCACATCAAATAAATCATTTATCACCGCCTGTCGACGTTGCTGCTTTTGGATACGCCAATCGGTAATCTCCCGTCTTTCTACAAGGTTAGATATTTGTCAGAGACGTGCTGTGTTGTTATTATGAGCACAATTTCGAATATCGAATTATTTATACATCGAACTATTTCACAATCTCCATCGAATTCGATATATCCGGGCTCGATTGTACACCGAAAATAGAGCGAACCATCGCAGGTGCAGACCAGCATCTTCAGAATGCGTCATTTCACTTCCACTTAGGACAAGAGATTCGGTGCTAATACAGCCTGAAAATCACTTGTTGATTTTTTATCTTCTTTCTTGCATTGTGCTTTTTGATAAGCATCGTTCGGGCGCTCAAAGTGTTTGAGAGTACGCAGTGTTAAAATACGTGCAAGCATTCAGCTTAACAAATTATTTGAAAGGGTATGAGCTTGAGCTTGTTGGTTTGACTTCATAACAGGAAACAGCGCGGGCAAACGGGACAAGAACGTCCTATCAGCCTTTCTTGTCCCGTTTGCCCGCGCGGTTTCCTGTTATTAACAAATTCTATTTTACCTCGTGTCTACTTATTCGATCAATGCTCTTTTTTTTATTCAAGGATACCACCTGTGATGATGATATTGAGGAAATGCCAAGTTGGCCTTTCATATTTGCTAAAGGTATGTTATTCTCCCCTTCTAAATATAGTAAATCTTGAACCCAAATTTTCAACTTCCAGGTGGTGGTTTCCTGACAGGCAAGTCCTTCACACCTTGCATTGACAACGTTCCTCTCATGCAAGCATGCAGTCCTAGAGAGGCGTTCAAGATATTATTCCTGGCACACTTTGCGTCAACTTTGCCCACCCAAAAGAGACAAGTCTTATCCTGGAGTTCACTCATAGGTGAGATTGAAACTAAATCTTGGACACAATACTTTGGCCAATAATTTTAGCTTTCCGGTAACATTAAAAAAATGTGTGGTATATTGCTCACATAGAATACCTTTATTTATTGAGATGGCCTCATTTAGGTAACCTGAAAAGAAAGCGTTTTGAAACAAAAGTACTAAAACTAAACCATAATGCCTTCAATGAGAAGCTACCTGTTTTATGGTATACTGCTCGCGAGTATCCACAAGCAAACTGGCGGTCAGTACTTAGACATTAGAAGCAGGGGCGTAGCCAGAGATTTTTTTCGGGGGGGGGGGGGGGTTCAACAATACTTTATGCATGTTCGTGCGTGCGTTTGTATGTGTGAGTGTATATATACACAAGCAAAACTGAAATATTTCGGGGGGGGGGGGGTTTGAACCCCCCCCCCCCCTTGGCTACGCCCCTGATTAGAAGGTCCAGATTCTAATTTTAGTGTTATAAAGGTTAGGAGTTTCATTTTAGACTTATGTGGCAATATTGTATTTAAAGTGATGGTAATTTAAGTTGAGATGGATGCATGCAGAAAAGCATATTCTTAATGAAGAGCAAGTAGGTGCCTTTGTAGTTACACTGTATCTAAGAATATTTAGGTTCTTGCGCACTGCTAAACGGAATTGCCTCTTCTTTTTAGGTCAATTGCCACTGTCAGTCCCGGAAAGGGCACAACGACTGACCATACACGTGGGAAACAGCACAACCTGAACCCGAAAGTGCCGTCATTGAGTAGCTCCCTGAAGGACTTGACGTTTAAACATATGTGCCGGCCAACTCGAACACTATCCGCGAGAGATTCCTGAATCTGGACCCCTTGTGATACTGGGGGCATAGTGAACGAAACGGGAATTGTACAACTAACAGACAAGAAAGCCAAGGCAAGTACAGGGGATGTTATTTGTAGTCATTACGAAGTAAATGTGAAGAAAGCAAAGTGGATGAAAAGATAACATCGCGCTGGCAGGGAGCGAACCTGCGACCTTCAAATAACGCATAGTGGCCGCTTGTGATAGTGTGGGCATCTCTCGTATTTCAAGATGCACATGTTGGCAACTGCGTGAACCTTTATGTTCCATGTCAATAAACTTGTTCGCATTTCACTCTATGGTGTACTGAATTAACGAATTTGTGAGAGAGGATGCGTGCTATAAAAGGGACAATGCAGATGCAAAAAATCGTGGTGCTTTCTGTCTGAGATTTTCTGTTCTTGCACCACATACATTTGATATTGCATAACCTGTCAAATTGCCGAATTTTCGTCAACTGACGTTGCTGCCATGAGAAAGAATACAATTTCAGAATTTCTTGTTACTTAAAGCAGAAAGCCCATTTTAATTACGGAAACTTCCTGTACTGAACGAATGAAAAAAAATACTTGTCCAATCACAGGATTTTTGTACTAAAAAACCAAGAGTAGTAAAATTACAGAAATTCGCTGTTAGTGCGAACCGAAAATCTATGTCAAGGTACAGAAGCTTTCTGTTACTGCCAACAGAAAAGACATTCGAAATTACAGAAATTTACTGTTGCTGAGAACAAAAAATACATGTAATATTACAGACATTTTCTGTTACTGAAAACGGAAAAACCGATGGAAATTACAGAAATTTTCTGTTAGCAGTAACAGAAGAGACATGTAAAATTACAAAAACATAAAAACAGAAAACAGAAAGAGAACAGAAATTTTCTGGCAGGCCAGCTGCCAGACAATTTCTGTTTTTTTCAAGAAAAATTTTTTACAGTGTAGAGCGCCCTCCTCGAATGAAAGAAGTGTTGAAATCGATTCCTGGCGCCACCGTGTATACAGCGGCATTTATTTTAAGCGAAGCTTTCGGTGCGATCTTGTACGCGTTCCAAAATAAGCACGGAGGCGTGGCATTACATCCAGCCGCACGTGACCGCACGCGATTGGTCAATGCAGGGCTGTGACGTCTGTATGTAACGCCACGCCTCCGTGTTTATTTGGAATGCGTAGAAGATCGCACCAAAATTTACGCCCATAAACTGGCGCTGTAGGGTTCACCGATAACCCGGCGCCGTGGGTGTGGAGAAATGCGGCTGTACACAAATAAGGCCCTCGAAGATGCTCCGGTCACGTGTATTTTTATGAGCCGTTTTCCATTTATTGATACTCTCTCGATCGCGGGCTTGCTGGAGATCAGCCGTTTCTGACGTACAGCAATGCGATCTTTTATCGAGGTTATTGAAGTGACTTGCCACTTGACGACGCCACATTTCATTCTTGCCTGGATATGAAAGCATTACCGTCGTTGTTGCTTGTGGTGACTGACGTGTTGCGCTGCCAAACAATTTGGATGACGCTCGAACTCCCAGCATGGAGGAAGGAAACGGTTAGGATGAGTACTGCGCAATGCGATCAAACGAAAGAAAGAAAGAAAGAAAGAAAGAAAGAAAGAAGGAAAGAAAGAAAGAAAGAAAGAAAGAGAGAAAGAAAGAAAGAAAGAAAGAAAGGAAGAAAGAAAGAAAGAAAGAAAGAAGAGTATGTCAGGCACGCACACTCTTTTTCCCGACAGGGGAAGGACTCCTGAATTTTTTTTAAAGGAAAGGTGGGTTCACCGACAGGGCACTCGGTTTATGTACACGCATCTCGAAGATGGCCTTTCCTTTCCCCTCTCTCTCTCTCTCCTATCTTTCACTCTCTCCACCTCGAAACACAACGCTGCGCCGCGCCCTCTTATGCGTTGTAGAAATTAGCGTATTCGCTGACCTCAAACCACTGCGTCCCTACAAGTTCAGACTACCGGCAAACGCGTGTCGGTTTGCAGTTTGTCCCAAATTCACCATCGCACTAGGTGCAGGAATCCTTGTGCTCTTTTTCGGGGCACTTGTGGCGACCCGGTTTTGCGCTCTGGCTCCTTCAGCGTCATACGCATGCAAAAAAAAAAGAGGAGTAATTTTGACTAATTTCGCCGCCCACAGCGCACTCTGGTCACGTAACTTCACGAAGACAGGGCGTACAGCCATGGGCTCACGCCCCCCGGCTGCAGTGTAGCCAGGGTGCGGTCTGTGCAGCGTGTCGATGGCTCCGCCCGGTGTGACTGCCACACGTAATTGCGGTCGCTTCACGCACGTTGTATCCCTGGTGTGCCTTCGATCCGCGTAGGCGCTACCTGTATCGCTTAGCAATTAGGCGCCGTTATAGTACTTACAGTATGCGTTCTCTTTCTTTTTTTTTATTCTGAGCTTAGCGATGCACGGAGCGAGGCGAATTCGTGGAATTCGCTCTGAAGCATCGCAAGAATAAAAAAAAAAAAACAGGGCACGCACGCCTGAATAGCCGGGCACTCATCGACCATCGAACGTGCGCTATAGGGAAATCACAACACGCAAGCTACGTGCGTAGGGGACGTGTGCGGAGCATACCCAACGTGTTTTGCTTAAGCAATCTAGGATCGGAGGAATTGGTGCAGAATATAATAACAATGATTTTGGAGGTCTTACGTCCTAAAACCCCAATATGATTGCGAGAGACGTCGTGCTGGAAGGTTCCGGAAATTTCGACCACCAGGGGTTCTTTAACGTGTACCTAAATCTAAGTACATGGGCCTCAAACATTTCGCTTCCATCTAAATGCCGCCGCCGCGTCCGGGATTCGATCTCGCTACCTTCGGGTCAGCACTCGAGCGCCATAGCCACTGCACTACCGTAGTGGGGGAACTGGTTCGGAAGTACAGCGATGTGTAATCGCTTCCAGATATGTTTCTATGCATTTATGCTTAAGTGCAGCTGCTTAAAACGAAACATTTTTTCAGTAATGTACACAAAAAATGTGTGTGTTCGCCGTTACTGTGTTGGTTGAGACTCTGTATCACCTGTGGCACATACCCACATAACATGAACTCTCATATGCGGGTATGTGCCACACGTGACACAGAGAAAGGGTTTCATGACGTACACGACAGGTGTTTTGCGTTATTCATGTCATGACCAGTGAATCGTGTACGTCATACATTGTTCCCCAGCTACGCTAATTTTGGTATACTACAAGTAATGGAAACGACCAGGAGAGCGCCCAGGCGTAGGCGGCTAGATAGATAGATAGATAGATAGATAGATAGATAGATAGATAGATAGATAGATAGATAGATAGATAGATAGATAGATAGATAGATAGATAGATAGATAGATAGATAGATAGATAGATAGATAGATAGATAGATAGATAGAAAGAAACGGCCAAAGTGCCTGAGGTTCGAAGAAATGCTTCGCATTAAAAAAAAAGCCGGGCGGGCGAGCTGCACGGCAAATAATAAAGCGGAGCTCATATCAATGAAGCAAACACGTGGTTTTAGTGGCGGTTTTAGAAAGAGAGGCGTGTTTTGCGTGCCACTGTTGCTAGGAAAGTCTTAAAGTATCCACCATTTTCATATTTGCTTGCCAACGCAGAAACTCGCATTTATATGACGGCATAAAGCAAAAAAAAAGCATGAGTATAGATAGAATATATAGCCATAGAGAAAACAAACAGAGCTAAATGAGCGATCAGTTTCGGTTATGCTTGTTTTTCAACGCCCTCACGTAAGCCTGAATTTCTACGCAGGTGCCTAATACTGACGGCACAGCAAAGCCAAATTCGTCATTGGCATCTGCTCCGTTCAGGGTCATTTGTACCATTTGTGTCACTACAACAACTGCCTTAGTTATCGATCACCTTGCGCGGTAGATAAACAAAAAATCTAATCCGCTGATTGAACGCAATTATTGGACGGGATTGTAGAGATACGTACGCGGAGAATGATCGTAAAATGTGAGCTCATTTGGAAATGCCCTGCACAGGTGAAAGAGGAAAGTGAACTGAAACACGAGGTTCAGTGGATAAGGTCGCGCTCTGCACCAACACGCGTGGAGACGTAGAAGCTCTGAGACCCGAATTCTAAGCTGAAAAAGAGGTGAGCGGTATGACAGGTACAATGCTGTGCGTCTTGTTGTCTACGTTGAAATCGGGAAGATGAAAGTTTCGCCTTTCTTCCACGACTTTACGCGGCTCTTCTAAAAAACAAGAAAACGCTGAAAGCGTAGAAGCTCATGCATATCAAAAGCACACGTACGAGTAGAACGTTCAAAATGCACCGTGACGCTGCGTGTTCCTCGCGCTGTTTTACGACCCCATCTCCGGACGGTTTCCGAACTTTCGGCACGCAAGTATCTTCAAAACCCGGTCGTCTCCCGCTGCTGCCTCTGGGTTTTTCTTTTTTTTTCTGAGGATCGGAAAGAGACAGAAAACGTACGACACGACTCTATCGATGCTAGGGTCCGTCGCCTGGGGCACGCACGTCCATTTATATTTCGCCGAGAACGCCTCCCAGCGAAAATGGAAGCCTCTAGGATACAGTCCGTGGGGTTTTCGATTCCGACAAAAGTCATTCATAGGGTTTCTTCCTTCCATCCGTCCTTGCATTGCTGTTGTATCAGAATAACCGTTTCTTCACTTTTATCTAGTTTTTTTTTTCCTTTTTGTTGCGGGGCTCTAGCATTCTTTTCGAGACTTATGTATTGAGTTTCACGATCGAGCACTGTGCCGGTTTTACTGCTTGTTGAGCGAGTGGTGCGACATCGGTCATAGGAAAAAATAAGAAACATCTGTATTTATAACATTCCGATTACGCTTGAACTAGTTTTTTTTATTTCGGTGTAAACGTGTGGGAACTGTTCGTGTATAAGAGGAGGCGCCAGCCAATCATTATTCATGTCATTATACAAGGCGTTCCACCAATGGTGAACTGCACATGCGAACGAAAAGCTCTGGCTGATGATGGTATGTGCCTTTTATTAGCGCAAATTACAGTTGTGGCCAAAGAATGCTATGACCGATAATGCGATTTTAGTGCTGAACAATGTGTTACGATAGTGGGTTGAAATAAGGCCGTAAAGTGGCTTAAAGTAAAATCGCTATATGTCAGCGCGAAACATATGTAGTACGAAATTATGACAGCCACAAGGGGAGTCGTGTATGGGTGTTGATAGACGATAAGTGATCACGGTACTTAAATGCAATACCATGAAAATAACGCAATGCTTCGTCAAGGCCCTTGAACACAAGAGCCTGGATACAAGTGCTTTTTTCAATGCAACTACCGCAGCAGGTACCTCGATTAAGAAGCCGTGCTATGGATTGCCTGAAAAAAATATCTATGACAGTTTTACTCGGATTCATATACAGCGAGCTATTGCAGCGCGTGTTAGTGTAACAGTGCTAGTGCCGCAAACTACACGAAACCGCATGCTTGAACTATGAAAATAGAAGTGAGAGCCCTCAATTTTACCGTTTTGATATGTAGGGTACACCGCGCAAAGGAAAAACAGGAGCACAAGTGACCGATTACGGGAACAGAAAAATCATGACTGGAATTCGGAATGTTATCTTGATGACGTGCTGTTTCCAGTCGGCCTCCGTTCCCCCCCCCCCCCCCCCCCACTCCCCCACCTTCCCCTTTTGTTTATAAGAAGGTTCGTCTGTTCCTGCCACCTTAGTACTGACGTGTTCGTGAACAAGTCACCCCGTGTCGAGATTTTGCAAAGTCCCGTGATCGGTTGCTAGCGTTAATCTTTAGTGCGTTGCAGCTGCTATTAATCAATAATGGCTTAAGGATAGCGACGACTTCCGCGAAAATAATAAAATACGCAGATACCATTTTCCAAGTGTAGATTCATTTAAAACATGTGCACGTGCAAAAGAATACTGAAACAGGCTGTGGACTGAGGCCTACTGCCTGTCTTTCCTACAACGCCTTATTATCGAAAAGGCTGTCCTTCCTTCCCGTCATTACACGAATCACGCCGGTTTATTTTTTGCGGAAACACGACGTCAAAAATGCTCCTGCCAGAACGGTATTTTCAAAATGCTGAAGCACGAACAATATTCAGCGTATTTTTTTATTATGTCTCGAGTGAGTGATTGAAAAAGACCGTGGCATTGCGGAGAAGAAATACCAGCAATAAATCCCCGGTCTTACGAAGGCATATGAAACCAAGTGAAAAGTCACAGCGAAGAAAAATTTGTGCGCGCTCAACAGCAGAAGACTCGGGGGAGTGAGCACCGAAATGAACCTTCCGTTGAGAGAACGTTTGTTCACGTGAGCTCTGGTGGCCAACTTTCCATTTCGATACGATTTCCTCTCTGCCATTATTCAACACGCTCGCGACGCAGCTACCCATTGATTTCGCAAAAGAAACAGCTGGCTTTCCGTAGGAACGTGATACACCCAGAAGCCGCGTCATATGCTGTGCGTGTGTGCTCCCCCGACCATTTGTTTCCCGGGACGGCAATTTGTGACTGGGCGTTTGCCAGTGGCTGCCCAATTATTGGCCGGGCCAGCTCCTGATAATTGCATCTTCATATTGCTCCAGTAGTACGCTGAGATGATCAGAACCAGGCGCGTGCTTTTCTGAGCGGAAAATCGAACGCGGAGCATTCTTTATGAGCCATTCACAGATAGTTAGTGCGATGCCGCGGGTATTCTTGTTATCCTTTGCCAAACTAGGTGAAATGCGTGGCAGCATTTTTTATTCCTCTCGCTAGAATGTTTTCTCACACCATGTATCATTATTCGTCACACCGTGAGACGTTACACCGTTTGTGACATCATGCGACGTTCTGGAAAAAGCAGGACGAGAAGATCTAAAGACTGCTGACAAACAACGAGGGGCCACCCGCCGTGGTGTTCTAGTGGTTATGGTGCCCGACTGCTGACCCGAAGGTCGCGTAATCAAATCCCAACCACGCGGCCGCATTTCGATAGGGGCGATAGGTTAGATGGCCCATGTACCGTGCGATGTCAGCTCGCGTCAGAGCACCAGATGGTCGAAATTTCCGGAGCCCTCCACTATTCTGTCCCTGGTAATCGTACCGTGGTTTGGAGACGTAAAACCGTAACAATTATTATTATTATCATTAAATTATAAGAGCCAACTTGCAACTGAATTCCCTCAAGTGTTTGGATTTGTCTGTTATCTGGTTTTTGTCATAACACTTGCGCGCGAAACGTCAACAGTTACAACTAACAGCTTCCAAGATGTCATGTTATCTCAGAAAAAATATCAGCCGGCGTACTTATCAGCAACCCTAACAGCCTATCACGGCTATGTGATAAGCGCCATCTTCCAAACTACTCGCGGTCTGCCAGAAATGAACAAACGAATAAAAAAAGGGAAAACAATGGACCTAACTCCCATGGGTTGGTGATCTGTTCTTGCCTTTGGGGAACCAACAAACCCATATAGGTTGTTTTAAGCTGCCAGCCACCGTTGAGTGCACGCCGGCAACTCCGCTGTCGGAAACGGCTCGAAAAGTTTTCGAGGTTTCTAGACGGCCATGGCGACGTCAGCCGCCGCTCGGCTACGCCTGGCAAGATGGATAGTGCTGGACGACGCCCTCTAGTAGACGGGAATGTCCGCGTCCCGCCCTTTGGAAACTTTCGCAGACTTCGGTCCGGTACCATACATCACTCGACTCACTGAGGCGTCGTTACCACAGCGGCAATACGCAGTCACCAGTGTCGCTAGAGTCTGCACCATATATGCACCATCCCCAAGTGCTGCTGCGAGTGAAAGTAGGGGTACTTTCTGATGAGACAGCGTACATAAAAGCCTGCAATGTTTGCGTTATAAAATGCCGAAGACGACATATTTACGCCCATCTTGCCGACATATATTTCAGGATAGACAAAAGATGGAACGTATTGCAAGCGTAGCAGCTCTCGAGTAAGACGTAAAGACGAGCTAGCTGGTCCATATGCATCAATGCAAATTCAAGCGAAAACTGGGGCAGGGACAAGAAAGGGAACGGCATACATACAACGACACACAGTTCTTCATACAGAGGACCCATATCTATCTCAGGATTGCAAAGAAGGCGACGCTGCTAATTATTACGGAGCGCCGAAGACACGCTAACTCCACGCTCTGATCACAGCCATCTGCTGAATCAAGCAGTTGAGAGATCTGCTGACTACAAAAAAGCCCTTTATGTGGCTTTCATAGACCACGAAAAGCCGTTCGATATAGTACAGATGCCATCATTTTTCCGGGCACTGTGTCGTGAGGGAGTACAATGAACACGTGTGAATAGACTAACTAACATTGACAACGATTCCTTAAATACCTTCCTTGTCCCCCATGAAAAGAAGGAACACTGCAATCGTCGAATGAATTAGGCAAGGAGATACAATCTTTGAAATGTTGTTCAATGGATGCCTAAATGTATCGAGCGACTAGATTGGGAAGACATAGGGAAAAAGATCAACGGAGGATATCACAGTAACTCGCTGTTTGTAGACAACGTCATGCTATTCTGCAATAATGAAGATCATGAATAAGTAAAAGGTAATAATATCTAGGGTGTTGCGCGCCGAAGCCACGATATGATAATGAGGCTTGCCCTAGTGGAGGGTCCCAGAAATTTTGACCATCTGGTCTTATTTAAAGTGAACTAACATCGCACAGCACACGGGCCTCTAGCAGTTCGCCTGTAGCGCAATGCGACCGCGTGGGCCTGGATGAAACAGGCGACATTCGCGTGACTGGTTCGATCCCGGTTGTAATTTTTGCGTTGTAAGCGACTATGGGGCTGATTTATTAAGTATATAGCGCCTATCTTCGAAGGTTGAAATGATGCAGACGCATAGCTCCACTTCAAACACTTCCGGAAGGAAGTTTCTGCGCCAGTTACTTCCGTCGTAGCCTCCGATGTTGCTGCTGTACTCGCTGAGAATGCGAATAAGCAAGCATCATCTTTGTTTATTCGTTATTCCACAGCGTTGTTGCGTTTTCAATTTGCAGCAGTACGTTCGTATAGGCTGCCAGTGAGCCCCTATACCGCAGGAAGCCTTGCTGCTTAATGCTCGTGAAAAATAGCTCGGCAGAAATTTCCGGCGGAAACATCGTGACGGAACTTTGGTTTCCGTAGGCCCTACACTCGGAAAAAAAAAAGGTAATTTGACTATATTTGCCAGGTATATAACTCTCACATTGATAAATCTTCTTTAAAGAGACACGTTAAGCCTCTCTTTGAGAGTCGTAGAAAGCATGACTCTCCAAAAGAGAGTTAACGGGTCTCTTTAAAGAGAGACTTATGTATATGAGATTTATATACATGGTAAAAAAGAGTCAAATGACTTTTTTTTTTCATAGGACCTATAAGAGGAGAAGAAGAGGTGGTGGGTTGGCCCTGTTTACCCTACACGGTGGACAAGGTTAGTTTGGAGGGGCCTTTAGCCTTTTCAGATGCCACCTATCAAGAACTGTCCGTAAATGTGTCAAATCAATACAACGTTATTTCAAGGCACTCCGTACTCTATTGCAACAAAAATAATGTCATAATATGTTAATTTATCTGTGTTATAATAACTAATCCTAATTAAGTAGCAATTAAATATCTATTTATGCTGAAGTCATTGACGCTCTGTTTTGGCATCAACTGAATAAAATCTAAGGCTAGAAATATAGCGTAAGTTCATTTTTGGTTATGTTCATGTTAAGCAAAGAAGAATTGTACTTTTCACGTGGCTCGCAGGAAGCGGCAGGTCGAATGACTCGTTGAACGTGGTAGTGCCTTCAGTAAAGTGATCATATGCAACAGTACACAGCAAAAAGAAGTTCAATGAAGACAAATTTATTATGTTGAAGGTTCAATTCATCCAAAGCTTGATATATCTCGCTCTTTCTTAGCTACTAGTTAATACAAATAGCAAAAACAAGTGATGTACACAATTGTGTACATAGCGTCTCAAAGGGTTAGGCTGACTGAGTGCAGCATCACTGTGAATACAGCTTAACGTCAACCACAGGCGTTGAAGACCCTACCCTTCCATATATGCTTGAAACGGAGCCTTAGACCTTATTAGAGATGCAATGGGGTTGTCCTGAACCGCATCTTGAATGGGTCTTCCTTAGCGTGGGTAAACGATTGGACAAAAGTCACAATGGTCCCATATTTATTTGCCTAAGACGGTTTGAAGGCGAAAGCCATCTTCTCTATCTTCTTCCCTTTCTTCTCAATAGATTGTATAGACATCCTCCCCGACCCCAAAATTTTCTGCATCAAACTTGGTCTTGCGCTGCCTCTGGGATCGGAAGCACCGCAAGGCTTGTGCACCTCATGTGGTTTTGCAGTGCCTCCTGGATCGACCAAACCTTTGACCAAGCGACGATATTATGTGATCACGTCGTCATGCGACGTCATAGTGAATTAATCACTTTATAGTGACGTTACAAGTTCTGGCGATGTGTGATGTCATAATGAAGTCATCACATGATGATGGTCTTTGGCATTACTTCGTGTTGATGCCGCCGCTGCCGCCGACACCGACGGCCACTTTTTGCGTTTGATGAGAAAAACATAACAAGGGGACGCAGGCAGGCCGTTTGGGTTCTTGTGTGTCTTCTTTTGTCCTGTATTTTACTGGCGCTAAAGCAAACCTTCCTGCCCACACTAGAGTCGGCTAATAGCTAATCAGTTGTTTATAACACTGAGTTGCACGAGTTGCCGCTTTTTATTCAAAGATGAGTTGTATGTATGATGACTCCGTTTTATCGCTTGTTTATAAACGCAGACTCCGTCATCGACAGCCGCCGACGATGACCACGGTGCGCTGATGCACGCCACAGCAGCTTTGTACGCGAGCTGTATGCGCACAGGCAACAATGGTGGCGACTGTCTGGTACAGCCACAGGCACTCTACCGTGCGCTTTGTGCCGAGGGGGCACGAACACTGCTGATCCTCCGGGATGCCCAAGGTACGATGTCATTCGCACGTGAGCACCTTGAAAGTACAATATTTAGTTGCCATTTGCACGTGAGCACCTTGAAAATACAATATTTAGTTGTAACGACAAGTTGTAACCGAAGCAACCTGTCGAATGGAAGGTGTGCTTGCATAATACGTTTTCAATCCATGATGTCGCGTGGAAAGCGCATTACATCTATTAAAAATTTTTAAGGCTTCAGAAACACGTACGTTCTTTTTAAAGATGACGAATGACACCTGCTTCTCACTCGTTTTTGGTTTATCGAGAGTGCGAGAAACTTGGACGAGAAGTTTCTACCGGATGTGATCTTGATTTGTACTCGAGACTGCTCATGCGAAATGCCTACTTTCGCACCATACTCATCCGATCCCTTAACGGTCATATTAGGGACTTAGTACCCGCAGCTAATTGAAGAGATCAATATTTTTGAACACGGGATGCCGTGGAAGTAAACGTTTTGACGAGTGGACTTGTCTTCTTCAAGGCAGCAACCTCAAAACAACATCACTCGTCGAAACGCTGTAGCTCTAGTCACACCCCATGCTCAAAAATGATGCCACGTGCGTCTAAAGGAAGCGGGACTTTAATGTCTTACCGGCTTCTTTATCCGCTTCAACACCGTTCTCCCTTGGTATCAAGCGTATCAGTTCGCCAGCCTGAAGCCCGAACGTGACGTAAGGACAAGAAAAAATTGGGGAGGGGCGAAGCATGTTGGGAAGGGGGTTTCAGCTACACTAACGTGAAAACTGTGGAGTGGAGAAACATGCAGTGTGCGCCGGTGTTTTCCACAGCAAAATCACTGCTAATGGGCCATGAGAGACAGAAATATTATACACAGCACCCGCAGTCCTTAGTTAACGTGCGAATCTTTATTGTTCAACTACGCACAACAGAAATCTCCCACCCGCACTACATTGCAGGTCAAGATCCAGTGCCTATATATGCGGAGTGGCCGGTGAACGGTTGTGCATCGCGAGCAGTCGGTTTTTTGAATCAATAAACTCGCTAGCAGACGCTGCCTGCGACGGCGCTGCCTCTCGCGGGCGAGGGCACGTTCTCGTTCTTTGCGAGCTGATAGTTCAGCGTTCATCGCAGAAAGAGCGTTTCCATAGTGAACGCGCGCCGTTCGCTCTCTCTCTCGTGACACGGCGAGCGCTGAGGTGGTGGCGCGCCCTCTTGCATCGCGACAGCAGACAACCATGCACGATGCACGCCGACACGCCGAGACCCTAAGGTGCCTCGCCCCTAATAGGACAATGCCGCATACGTCCCCAGGCAGTGTGACGCCCGCCGTTCGGCCATCCGGTCGACTACCGTCCTCGAGTAATTCCTTCTCTTACTTTAGGGCGCAAGTTCGCCAATAAACTCTCCTTAAGTTTATTCCCGACGTAGTCTCTGTTTCTGTCTGTCTGGGCGCCAGCCAGCTCGCCGTGACCTACGTGACAATATTCATATCTTCAACCCTCCATCATTTCCCAAACTTGTGGCTTGTTTGGATCGTCAGTTAATTAGGGCATATGACAGCTCTGCGCCGTCGCATGACTCTAGCCAGGCCGATCATGACGTCATCATTGTTATTATTGTGAGCACAAATTCAGTTGTTTCAAGTCCATTTGTTGGTGTGAAGGTAACGAGTGTCAACAGCCCGATAGAGATAATATTGTTTAATGCAAATCCCGGAGAGGTTAGCCTGGTTTGTCGTCTGGCTTCTACTCCGAGTGTTGGTTGATGAGTATGGTATATACAATGAATCACATATTCACACAAACGGTACGTACAGTCACATATGCACATATATACACAAAATAGTCATTCACAAACTTTGATTAAGTCCAGTGCCTAACCGTCTATGGTCATGCGACGGATGCGCGCTAGACACGTTTTTGCACTTGGATGTGGGCGCAAAAAGACAAGGACGAAGGGAAGAAGACACACACACTGGCGCTTCCTTGTCTTTTTGCGCCCACATCCAAGTACCATGACAGACCAACAAGCCCGCATCGCTACCCACGTTTTTGCAGTAATGAAACCAACGTATACGCTCATATGACTGCGTCTTGAGTGTGTATGTGTTGTGCATGTGTGTTCGACGGGAACTATGTTTGCGCGATTTGCCTGTGGGCATTATGCTCATTTTTCGGGTCTCCATTTGCGCACTCGTTCCAGAGATCGTACACGAATGGGAGACCACTGGCCGCGACCGGACGCTCAGCAGCCCCGAGCTTTCACCAGTTGCACAGAATGGCTCCACAGCCACAGGTTAGCATCCTACCCCGCGGTATGACGTCACTTCTGGAGATAAACTTGTGCGCTGTTATGCACCCTACGGGTACGAAATACAAAACTCTGAGCTATGTGTACGGGTCGCTGAACCGCACTGGAGAAATACTTCGGGAGCCAATGCCTTCGAATAATCTTGCGTTGGGTAGTGCGAGGTGAAATTAAATGTCAAACGCGCATTTGCACTTTTATATCAAAGCAAATGCACAGAGGTTCGGGTAGTTAGACACCATGGCGAAACTTCACACAAACAGGACAACCCAAGAATCAAGGCAGGACAAGGCGATTTGGATGGTGTGCTTCTGATTGACTGTTATGATAAAAACATTTTTTGAATATATCAATAACTATAATATCAACACATGCCGCTTGGCTACATGGTTTTATGCTACGTAGATTATTCAGTCATCTTGCAGAAGAGGAACGCCTAGCTGAAGCATAAGCAGCGACTCCCAGTCTGCGCACGACACTGCATATTGGCCTCAGCCATTGGCCAAGGCTAATATTCAGCCCAAGCTCATGATTCAATTATTGGATGACTGTTAGTTTCTCGGGAACAAATTTTTCTTGCTTAGATGTTTCGATGCTTGTTGTGGTTTTGTTCAATGTAGCACCAAACGACGCTCAACAAGCTGCTAAGGAAAATATAAAACAGCGCGACACAGGACGGATGAGCAAGCCCAGTTCCTGTGTTCTTCTACTTCTCCTGTGTCCAGCTGCTTTATGAATTTTTTTATGACATACCAGTCAGACTCTGCACACACTGTTAATCAATGAACTGCAATTATGCCTTCTGATTAATAAGCTATGAGAAAACCAAAGATCTTGAATACTCAAATTTCGATACCAGCTGGAGTGCATGTCGTTTTGTCATGCGCCATAAAAAAGCAAGCCTTGGTGAAATTATGAGCAGTCAAGTCCTGTGTCCAATACCTATAACGGACTGCTCCGCTTGATAAGGTTACGTATGCGCTCCCGTCACGCAGTTTGTTTATCTGTTTCGTAGAGATCAACAACAACCCCCTGGAGTCGGGGTCGAAGGCCCAAACACCAGTGTCCGCGTCAAAGCCGTGGCAGCGGATCGTTCCCCTGGACCGCACGGCATCAGAAAGTGATCGTCGCACTCAGCCGGGCACCGAGGAGGACGAAGTCGTGCCAGAAAGCGAAGCTGGCGGTCGTGGTGCCGACAATGACGGCGAACGCGACGACCGCGTGTGGATAGCCTGGTCTTCAAGGTGAGTCACATTGCCTGGACATGCACTTGCTCTTTGAGTGGTCTGAGAACCTAGTGCCATTCTTGTTTTTTCTTGCAACCCTTCTGGTCGAGTACTTACTTCCGGTTTTCTCAATATTCAGAAAAAAAGTCTTCTGAATAAATGAAACCAGTACGAAATCAATGGTTATGGCTTGAGCTAAGAGTTATACAAAATA
This sequence comes from Rhipicephalus sanguineus, assembly GCF_013339695.2. Lineage (NCBI taxonomy): Eukaryota > Metazoa > Arthropoda > Arachnida > Ixodida > Ixodidae > Rhipicephalus > Rhipicephalus sanguineus. The sequence goes on along the minus strand of NC_051184.2, from coordinate 70,400,718 downwards.
CATATGAAAACATAACACAAGGCTACCTGAGATATAGACCAATTAACTGTCAGTATAACTAATTTCAGATTAATTGAATGAGTCCATTGAAAGATCACATGCTTTCCTTGTGAGCAGCTGGATTGTTGCCGCACATGGAGGAACGGATCTCATTCGCGTACTTCTTTCTGCGTGGCCTCTGAGATCTGCTTCGTCAGCGCAATGGAACACAACGTTAACCAAAGTAATACACCAGGCACATGAACGCAGACGTACGAATGCCACTGCCAGGCAACTAATTATGTCAAGGATTAGCGTCACCTCAAATTTTTTAAAGCAACAGTTATCGTATGAATGCAACAAAAAACATCTGTTTGACAAAGGAGTAAGAATAACGATGGTAATGCAGTCAGAAATCGCCACGTGTCAAAGCAAGTTGACATTTGCGGAGCCATAGGTGTTTCAGGTCCTTTCTTGCGCGTAAGCAGTCTGCTCGTGTAGACCAACGAATACTGAAAGCATTAGTGCTGTAACGATGGTAAAAATCGAAGAATGCAGCAAGCTAAAGCGTAGCACGGGGAATACGTATGATTTTCAACAGATATTTTTGAACCATGAGGACGCCAAGAAAACTGACAATAAAGAACATTTTTTTCTTCCTTAAATTGTACTCATTTGTACTATCCTCGCTTGGCCAAAAATTGGACCAACCCCGGAGGCCCTGCGAAAAACCTCATGAGTTGTGAAAAGCTTCCAATGCCTCCGATCGTGGAGGCAGTGCAGAGCCACGTTAGGTGCAGAAAGCTTTCGGGGGTAGAGTCAATAGAATTGACGTAGAAGAAAGAGTAGACGACGAAGAAGATGGCTTTCGCCTTTGAGACGTCCTAGGCAAATTCATAAGGCACCTTCCAAGACAGCGCTTGGACGTAATAGTCATCTGGGTCACACTAAGTCGCGCAAAAATTTCCATATGGGAGAAAAGATTAAGGATTTAAATATATTTAACCCTGTTCACAAGAGACATTAAAAGCAGTGAGGCAAGAAGCAGCAGCAACAATGACTGCCGCAATATGGTCCCAAATAACAACGTGCCCACTACTCCACTCACCCCACACGTGCGCATATACTTTCTTCGAGAAGATTCAAGACGCTTCAAGAAAAGCAAGGCCTATAGATAAGAGCTGAAGCGAAAAGTCTGGACCGGAAAGTGATTTTCAAACCTCTCCTTCGGGAACGGGTTGAATTTTCAGAAACGGTTTCAGTATTCGGCGAGTGGTTGTGCGAAGCTCTTTATGCAGATAAAACACGCGCAAGAAAATGCCAATACCCGGGAACAACGCACCGTCGCGCGCGATATGAGATCCTGGGGCCTAATATTGAAGGCGCGCAGCCTTTCGTTCCGAGCGTAAGGGGCCGTAGAACAACGCGAACGGCATAGAAAACGCTGCACTGCGAAAATATGAAATGCCTGGCAAAACTGAAGGAAAGTTTAACCCTGCGGCCAGAAATATGACGCTGTCTTATGGGCGTATATACGATCGCTTAGGCTGCGAGCGAGAAAAAGTTCTATTGCAATATGCAGTTTCATTTTTATCACTTCTTTCTACAAACCACTTTGCAACAGCACAAACCGAGAGTCCTGAATGGCTTGTGGTTTCGCTCGTACATATGGAACGGATAATTAAGACAAATGGAAGGTTGCACTTGAGCGAAAATATGTGCATATTGTAAGCAGCTGCTATCTCTTTCTTTCATTCACTCGCTCACGGAAGTGCAGTGAAACAGAGGCCCGCCATGGTGTAAATTTAATTTCACCGCGTGTTGCAGAGGAAATTGCAGAGATATGTGCTGCTCAAGGCATTATTAGTGTCTGTGCGTGAGCGTGCATGTGTGCTGCTTGAGCCACCATGTGTGTCTGTGTTAGTGTGAGTGCGTAGGCGCTTGTGCGTGTGTGTGCGTGCGCGCGCGCGTGTGTGTGTTTAGGAACGAGCGACTCGGACGTTGAACGCACTTCAAAAGACGCTTTGCTGTTTCGCCATAGTTGCCTGATGGAGCCCTGGATTGCAATGTCAGTGTTATGTGTGTTTGTTGCGTAAATGAGGTAAATAACTGAGGCATTACGAAACCAGTGATCCCAGGACACAGTTAAGGTATCGAAGCTATTGCTATGTTCCGCGCGTATAGAATGTTGTATCTACAGCATTCAACTAAGGCGGCATGCCTCCTGCTACAGAAAAAGCAATTACAAAGACAGCTAGGAAATATTGCAATATCTGATTTCTCTTAGATTTGAGGAATTTCGGACGCATTTCTCGAAACACCCTGTATAGCTATGTATGTAGTAGAAATTGGACATCAGCGAATACAACACACACCAAGGCAAAGTGCTCAGGCGCTGCAATCTGCTGACATCGGATCTTTGCTTCTTTCTGCACCCAATCGTGCGCAGACGTGTCCCGTCAGCCGAAGGCAGCACCGAGGAAGACGGCGTGGAGCTGACGCTATGCGGCGGCGACGAGACCTCGACGACCAGTGGCCGCGGTAGCACGTGCTCGGCGACTGCACGCGACGCCTCGCGCACCGACCCCTTCTCGGACGTCTTCAGCGACCTCTCGGACTCGGACAGGTGAGCCTAACCGACCTTGGTTCGTAATGCGCTACTTTCGGATAATTCAACGCTGCGAAGAGCGTTGCAAGATTAAAGATACTACGCCCAAAATGCGCAGCGAGGAATCACTTGAGACCGTAAGGCTGCATTCATAGCAACGACCGAAAGAAGTCCTCGCACTCGCGACCGAGTAGCTACTCACGCCGGCGACCGCGAGGTGCCCTCCGTCACCTACGATTACACTTTCAATTACAATTCAATTGCAGTTTGTTTGAGTATCAAAGGGAGACAATAGAACCACAAAAGCGATGCTGTGGGGTGAAAGCAAAATCCATTAGGTATTGACAAAGCCTTTCGCCAAATTTAACGCACAGAAACATGAGATCACTAGTCTATACAATGTTAAAATATGTGTTATAGGATCATACCTATTGCATTCCGAAACAAAAGTAAAACTTTTTATGTAAAACACCGGTATAAAGGATTTAATATAAATAAAACTGTTTCGTCAGCGGCACTAAACAGCTAATCATTTGGCGACCACATTTGCTTCTGTTTGCGTCTGTTTTGTCAGAGCAACGTCCACATAAATTATTATTCTGCAGCATTGGCACCGGTATGCCCACGCCATGCGCCTGCGCCTCTGACTGGTTCAGTAGCTCTGCGACTGGTTCAGGACCTTTGTCGGTCGCCGATGTGAATGCGCCATAAGAGAACTTCCAGTGAGCATATGTTATATAAAAAAAAACACAGTTTCGCTGCAAGGGCGAATCAATGAATGCGATAGCAGCAAACTGGAATGTCACGCGAAGAACGGAAAGCAGGTCGAAACGTGCAGCGCACTGCTTAAGCACAAGGGACGCACGAAAAAAACACACACAGGACGACCGCGAACTAACAACGTTCACAGCTCGATACTTAAAGCACGCTGCTCAAACACAAAGAAGGACGCACGAAACGAACGCACAGGTATGCACAGGCATGCACGGGACGAGCGCGAACTAATAACTGTCTCAGTTGTTACTTCTTTGCGCTTGAGCAGCGCGCTCGTATTGCAAACGTGGCCGTTGCAGCGAGCGAAGTGACCTTCGCGCGCTTTGTAACTTCACCGCAAACTTTCCGGTGAAAGAAAAAGACGTACAAGCCACACCGATTTTACGAGATAAGGGCGCGGGCACGGGCAAATATGCCCTGTGGGGCAAAGGACGGGTGGGAGAGGGGCGCGCGCATCGCAACGAGCGGCGTGACGACCTTTAAAGCGCGCCCTTCGCGGTAATCTCGCTTGTTATACAGAGAATGCGCTGAAATGCCTCCAAGCTCTCCGTACTGCCAAGCGGTAAATGGGGTATATAAATAGCACGCTGTTAGTACACTGAAGGACGTACGCTCCGAGGCCGAGCGTACTAACGCCGCGCGCGGCGGAGCAAGGGGCGGCAGGTTCGAATCCGCGCGTCGCACACTAGTTTCCTGAAATATTTTTCTGCGTGGGTTATATATATATATATATATATATATATATATATATATCACCGACGTTTCGGTCAGCGCATGACCTTTCTCGTCTTGAGAAAGGTCAGGCTCTGACCGAAACGTCGACGTAATAAATGAAGTTTCCTTGAAGTGCCACCTCTCATACTTACACTTATACGGCAACCACTCCTTCAACTACTATATATATATATATATATATATATATATATATATATATGCACATACGGGATAAAATGGCGACGGCAAAAACCAGCCGAGGGTGTCCTATATAATTGCTATTGCAATAAAAGTACATAGGAGGAATTGTTCAATAGGATGTAACTATTATGATCACAGACGTTCGCATGGTTCTTCACTAGGAGGGACAAAGATTCACCTCAGCCCCCTCCCCTCGCTGCATCGTCGAGTCCGAAAAAAAGCAATACCAACACATGCAAAAACCAAGATGAAGCGATGAAGAGTCTTGACAACGACCTGTCTCAAGTCGCCGGCTTTCCGAAGGAGAAGGTAAAATAGTTCTTGCTTTGCAACATCAATACCTTCACAAACCTACGTGACCATAATCCTGAACATTAAAAATGACGCCACAGGTCGAATTTAGCGAACGTATGCGGCAGACTTGGTGCCCCCTTGGATAATCGGGAGGGGAAGGGGTCTGCCGCTTCTTCGAGATGTTTCGCCTGTTCGAGTGTCCCGGCACGGGTTTTGTCGCCTGCTCGAGAGATGGCGTCACACAGTGTGCGCCGTTAGCGTAACGCGTTAGGTTAAGCAGGTAGAGGAGAGCATGTACGACTTTACGAGGGCTTCAGCCAACCCTACGTATGTCCGTGCGTTTGTTTGTATGTGTATATTTACATATACACCAGCAAACTATATATAGAGCAGAACCCCACTGATACATTTTCCTCGGGACCGTGAAAAATAAAATGTAACAGCTGGGAAACATAGGAGGAATCAGAGTAGTGATGAGAAGCACACAATTTTATTTCGAGCCTTTCGCTCGAAGAAATCGTGCAGCGTCGCCTGGCAATTTTCTCTCACGCTCGATCAGTACAAGTGGGCTCTCAAGCAGCTGCAGTGCCATGTGGCTTTCGGCGTCTTCACTGCGCGCAAATCTTCGCAACAAATCCAGCGCTGTTACGGCCGATGAAGACGTTGACTCCGCAAGCAGGATGAATCCTGGCAAGAAAAACTAATCTCCAAGTCGGTACGTTTGTTGAACGCATCAAGTGCAATTTTTAGTGCCCGAAAACGTCATAGACGCCATAATTAGATGAAAAAGAAACATGTCTCGGAGGTCGTTTTTCTGGTGGCGGGACTTACAATGCATCATAGTTGTCACCGTCACCTACAGTTCGATCGTGAAGTCACCAAGCGTGCCACGCCAAGCCACATGAAAAGTCAACATGGCGGCCTTGGTCGTCACGAGGCCCGGTGCGCAACGTGCGATGCGGGAATGGTCCCACAGTTACGACGTAACAGCGGGGTTCTCAATGCATAGGAGCCTAAAAGAGCTGTGCCGGGGCCGGCCGAAAACGACGTAACAGTCAGGAACACGCAGCCTCCGGGAACGTAACAGTGGGTTTCTACTGTATACAAACCCACAACCCCCCGCTCCCCAATCTGGGTCAATGGAAGCAGCCGAGTAATTCTCACTCATTAAATCGCACGAGACTTTGAAGACCTTCGTATCTTGTATTTCAAGAGCGGAAGACGTACGTTTTCTTGCTTAAGCAATTTGCACCAACATGAGCAAAAAAAAAATGAAAACAAAAAACGAAGGCTATGAGCCGTGCTTCAGATTGCTTTGATTACATTGTAATTAAAGCGGTACGTCATGATCAAGAGAACAGACACCCCTGTCTCCATCTAAAGCTACTTTGTGAAAGAAAGATACAAGCACCACAGCTGCGTAGTCTGAAACTATGAACTTGAAAACCGTGCAGCCGTGGAATCTGCATTGTTCATCACAACAAGACACCATCTTCCATTTCCAAATTCAAGCATATCAAATGCAGCTGGCTTAAGCGCCAGGCTACTGGGCTTACTAAAGGAGGAACTGCTGATTATAATAAACGCGCATGCATGGTAGCAGCTACCGGATACACGATGAAGCGGATTCGCGTTTCACGTTGAATTAAGGACTCAGGTGCAACGGCTCATTAGGTGGTGATCCTGTGTCCGCGGGCACTCAACTTTACAATTACACGCCGTCCCTACGGCTTCGCATCGGTTCAGTTGGGGCTGAACCTTCACGGTGCCTTCATTACCGAAGAAACATTTAATCTTTGCTTTGTTAGGATAGAAGTGCAGAACAAAGAGGTAAACATGCGCACACCGCGGTCTCCATGTAAAGCTCTCATTTCGAAAGAAAGTTAAAAGCAGCACCGCTGCGTAGTCTCAAATTATGAATTTGAAAACGGTCCAGCCATGTTCATCACAACGAGGTGCCATCTTTAATTTCCAAATTCGAGAATATCAAATGCACGAATAGGTACATCAAAATGAACGAAGCAAGATAATCGCATTTGTAACGAAGCATAGAGCCCTATGAGGCTTAATCAGTTATGACACAATTCTAAGTACATGGAAAATGAATCACGAGTTCAGGGCTTTCGTTCGGGGCTTAAGATACCAAAGGCAGCCGGGACTGCAAATTACTGGGAGAGCTCTTGGATGGATTACACTGTGTGCGCCAAGATAATTGCACTACTAACGATAAACCACTACGAGTTATCAGGAGTACTATGGCGTCCCACAAAGCGTGGGTGCCCCAGAGCAAAAAAGTGTTTAAAATGATGATTGCAAAAAGTGAACAAAAAGAAATGAATGGCGATCATACTTGGATACCTGCGTACAAATGAGGCTCACTGTCGGTGAATAAAGAACTGCACAAATAATCAGAAAATGGTATGCTAATAAGGCGGTCGTTAGATTAATGGCCGTTAAAGACAAGGTCTGGGTCGCAGAAACTGTGCTTCCCATAGCAGCAACTGAGAGGAAGCCACAACTATACGGAACAACGTGAAGCAGACAATAAAATAAATAAATAAAAAGAACGTGATTCATAGTAAAAGAAACCGGAGAAGCACGCCTGAAAGTGGCGCGCTTTTATCGAACATTTCCTGATTCAGATAAATTGTTAAATCGTACGCCGAAATAGCACAGGAAGCATTGAACACAGTCCGGCAGAATACCGATATATCGGCCCAGCGCTAAATCTTAAAGCAACTCTAAGATTAGCTAGCCTTTAAATGGAAGAAAGAAAAGGTTAAGTAAGTTAGCGCATTGCTGTGGCTAGTAAGAAGCATCCGAAGAATATTGATGGCACAATTAGATTACAACACGCGTTTGACAAGCTTCCATGATAAATATTACGGTTATTGTGCGGACTGAGAGCCAAGCACACTCTCGCGACGAAGTTGCTGGACGAAATGACGCACGGGGAGATGTTGGTGTCGTAGCTGCTCTAGCTGCGCCGGCAATTTATTGGTTCGATTTTCCTTCGTCAACAGATGCCCGACCACAATGTTAATCCTTTCAGTAAGCCTCTTCTAATCCCACTCGGAATGCGAGAAACCCCTCAAGTGCCGATCCGATTAAGTGGCTTGAGTAAAGGGTTTAAGGATAAGTAAGCTCGAGGATTACGAGGCATTAAGTGCCTGCAGTAGCTATATATACCACCACGTACATCTTATCGTGCTTACGTGCAGGACTTACGTGCTTACGTGCCTGCCTTAAGCCTGCCCATAGTACTCGTATCTGCTATGGTCCTAACTTTCAAGCTGTAGTAATATAAATGATACCGCTGAAATGTGAGTATTACTGAGCCTGTTTCTGTTTAGACGCAAGCGTGGATTTGCAAGCCGTTATAGTGAAGTATTCTCTATAATACGCACTCGGCGATCGAGCAGCCTGTATTGGATTACTGGCGAGTGCGGCCTTTGCACTTCTTTCTAGTCGCTTCACGCCTCGATGACCAGCCGCTTCCAGAACAATCAATTTTGGTGTGCCGGAACGTTCGAGCTTCCAACCAAAAAGCGACGAAGGCGCTGCCGAAGTTTCTGCACTCAACCGGCCTCGCTAAGCAACTATTACACTCCCGTGCTTGAATGTGTGTGGGTTTTTGTTCCTCATTCTCCTTGCCCTTTTTGTTTTCTTTTCTTTTCCTTACCTTTCTGTCCCCCCTTACCCCTTCCGCAGTGCACGGTAGCAAACCGAAAAACTTTCTGCAGGTTAACCTCCCTGCCTTTCACTTTACCTTTCCCTCTCTCTCTCTTGCTTTTTGCTACAATTTCTACACGTCAACAGGAGGAAAAGAAATCATGATTTGGGAAAGTATGACAAGTATACCGCTCCAATAAGTAATGCTGCACTGGAAAGTCAATGCACTGAAAGCGACAGCAGGTTGCGTAACTTTGCAATTAATACACCGCAGATGATGCTCTAAGAATATGCTTGGGTGGGAAGCGCTTGCGAGGCAACTTCGGTTGCGCAGAAAGGAAAACCTATGAGTAGCGCGGTATTATGAGTGTTATCTTGAATTAACCTTCCTGCATCTTCCCTTATTCCCTGTTTCAATCTTGATTTTGTTTCTTAGGTCTTTATATTTTGCTGGCATGCTCGAAGTGTTCACCTTGGTGTCGTACGCAAGCAGCTCCTGAGTCGGAAAGCTAGTTTCACTGCGCGCAATGCTCCGGCCCGGAGTGGGAGGCATAACGCTGTCTTGGTTTTCACTGCAGAACCGTTATAACAGTACTTGCATTCGGCTGTCATATTGGCAGGAAAACGCAATGTACAGTGTTTCGCAGTATTAACGGGAACAAAGAAATTGCCTTTTAGATGCCGAATTTGACAAACGCAAAGACGTTAGTAATACTGAATGTTCAAGGGGAAAGACATATCTTCTAAATGGATAAGTCATATCATAGGGTGTTATTCTGCGCAATTGCAAACTCCACCATGTTGTCAAATTCGCCATATTGTCAGGTTTCGTTGGCTTGCATGGCTGCTGCAACCGACTTGACTGGCTTGAGGATGCGCGCATTACAGTATAGTATGACAGAGATTGACGACACCTAGAACAGTACAGTACCATTTGACAGGACCGCTGCGTCAGTGGTGGTTAGGGCCCTCGATTGTCCATTGAACTTCTTTCGCAATAGCAAATAACTTCGTTCAATAAAAAATGGCAGGAAGGAATAAAGTGCGAGGTCCTTGACCGTGAGGATGACGTAGACATTGTGCTTTGCTGATTCTTGTGTATTGCCTCTGCCGCAGTGAAATGGAGGAGGAAGAGGAAGAGACGGAAGAGGAAGGTCTGCAACGGTTTCTTCGCGCCGTGGCCTCGAGGCGGCGCGAGAGAGCCCGCGCGCTTGCCTCCTGGAGTCTGGCTCCAAAACACGTTGGCCCCGAGCACCGCCTCCTTGGATGTGCCACGTTCATTAAGAACTACAGGTGCGATCACGTGATGATGCCCGTTAAGTGGGGTAGCGCGCAGCTGAGAAGGTCTGAAAACACTATTTAACGAAGTTGCGAAAATATTTCATATTTTATTTTTAATAATATACCCCTAAGGACCAGAGGAACGACAGAGGGGAGCGGTCAAAGCACAAAAAATAATAACTGAAGGAAAACAAAATAAAGGATAGACAGTACGTTACATAGAATCTGAGCGTACAATTTTAGCTGTCGCATTATAGAACAACTCATAATAATTAACGTTCACAACTTCTCAGGAAAGGTTATTGTACTCGCGTGAGCTACGGGGCAAAAACGATTGATGGTTGGTCATACGTGTGTTTTAGAGCCTTAATGATGATAATTCTTTGTGTACTACGTCCAAAAACACCGATATGATTATGAGGCACATTGTTGTGGAGGACTATAGAAATTTCGACCACGTGGGATTGTTTAAAGTGCACTTCTAAGTACATGGGCCTCTAGCATTTTGGCCTCCACTGAAAATGAAGCCACCTCGGCCGGGATTCGATCGCGAGACCTTTGAGTCAGGTTTGAATGGCTTACATACATCTTTCGGGAGATGCAGATTCCAGTTTGTGCGTAAGTGAAGCGAAGTCTTTGGAACAAATATATACAATGTGCGTGATTCGAGGGAGCGATGGCGTCAAATGCACTCTGACATACTGGTAGGAAGGCTATGGGCCAATACGGGCAAAGTTCATGTGTTGTGACTGCTTGGTGATCGCGTTTGTTATTTATACCACACTTATTTAAGTTTACACAGAGATTTTCAAGCGTACGTCACTCCTCGCACCATGCAGCATTTGTAAGAATACCATGTTGCAAGGTAACAGAGTGACCGGCGTTGAAGATGGATTTGCATACAGTGCGATTGTATGCAAGGAGCCTGGGCTTGAAGCTAAAAGGGAAGGCGCTCCCGTAATTTCTAAATAACTGTGGCGAAAGATAATCTCAGTCAGTAACGCCAACTGAAGAGTTGTATTTTTCAGCGTTCGTGAATTGAACCCGTCCATTGAGCAAATGTTCAGCGCAACGATATATAATAGTACAATTTATAAATTCTGTGGGAAGACGGATAGAGAGAGAGAGAGAAAACTCTTTAATGAAAAACAGGGAATTCTGCCGGCGTATATAAAGGCGCCTACATGCTACTTTGTATAGGAGAGGGGATTGAGGACACAAAGACAAGCTAGTGAGCAGATTATAGCATACGTTCAAGAAAACATCACAGATACTGAAATTATCACAGATAATGATTCGCCGCGGCTGCTGACCAGGAACACTGTAACCGCACATAGTTATTCAAGGAAATCTTACAAATGTTGCATATTTTTGAACGATAATGTCACTTTATTGTGCAGAAATGTCCTGCGACTGTATAAACCGCACACTCTTTTTCAGAATTCCAGGAACAAGGGCTTGCTTCCTGTCGCTGCTCGCCGTGCGAAAGGGCTTTCGACAGCATGGCATCGGCAGCTACCTGCTTAAGGTAAGCGGTACGCCAGAGTGTCGCCTTTATAAGAAGGAGGCGAGTGAAAAGTGTGTCATTGGGCAGGACTTCTAGTAACTTTTTTTCTGCATTGCTTTAATTGGCCTGGTATAAGCTAATGACGCATTTTCTTTTACCCACAAGCATCGTTGAAAGGCCGCTGAATTGAAATTTAAGACTGTTTAAAATGGCGTACGGTTCCCTGGCAAGAAGCGAGGCTTAAACATCACGAACGATATATATTGTCAACAGTTTCGGTCGATTCTAGCTGCAAGTGCTCGTGAGCACGGGCTTTCTCGTGGAAGGAGGCGCTTCTTCTTCTTCGGTCCGACACGGTGCTGCGCTTGATTAAACACACTCCCGGCCGCCAAGTCGCTCGTTCAGGTCGATCGAATAATGTTTTTGTATCGGCCTGGTGGTAACAAAACCTTGCTGTTGTTGAATATCGCAAGAACGTACGTGACCATCAGCACCTCTGTACACTTCAAGAACCCTTGTAAGTTTCCACATTTGTCGAGGCAATTTCTCCGCTTGGACTATAACGATGTCTCCTGTTTCAACTTCGTTGGTGGTTCCCTTGCGCGAAAAGTGCGCGGATCGAAGTTGCAGCAGATATTCTTTCGTCCACCGGCTCCAAAATTTCTCAGGCGTTTCCTGTATGCATGCCGTCGTAGCGGCTCCGTGCGCGTCAGGTCCATTGGCATGTCGTTGCTGCCCTGTGAACGCGCTTCTTCTTCTTCTTCGGTCCGACATGGGGCTGCGCTTGATTAAACAAGACTCTAAATTTCTTCGATTGAATAAAACCCAGTTAAGATGTTGCACCAAAAAGCCCACATTCAAAGAATTGTAAGTATAGCGATTACTTATCTCTTTAAAGAATAAAGATATAATCGCTACGTTTGTTTCTTAGAGGTGTATAGAGCAGGGATTTACTACGTTATGTAGCCAACACCTCACTGTCACTTTACGTCATAGGTATTCAATTTCTGGTATATATTGGGATTTCCTTATGTACCTGACTGCGCCATGTTCACGAGCATGCATGCCGTATTGCACTCCCCTTAAGCTCATCGTCCCGCTGGGTGGCACCTTTGTGCGCAGCAAGTCAAAAGCCCCTCGGTGGTTGGACCGTACGATGCCCTGCTTGTCCGGGCGCCCACCATTAGCAGGCGGTTCTTTATCAAGCACGGCTTCACCGACGACATCGTTCTCAGCAGCCGCTTCAGGTAAGTATCACCTGCGGCATGCAGAGAAATTCATTCATTCATTCATTCATTCATTCATTCATTCATTCATTCATTCATTCATTCATTCATTCATTCATTCATTCAAGGCAGCTCTATTAAAAAAATGTTTTTAAAGGAGCGCTAAGGAGGAAAATGTCTTTCTTACGCTAGTTAGGTCTCTTTTCACGACACAAAAATTATCACTTCTGTCGCGAGAAGACCCGTGGTAAGTGAGAAAACGCGCGTAAAATTACACATATGGTGACTCTGCCCTTGAAGTTACCGCAGCAAGTCGCCGTGACGTCATATATAGCGTAGGTAACAGGGAGGCAGAAAAACCTTAAGCGGGACCATAGCACAATGCAATTCAGCCTACTGTTTCGGCTCAATACGTGATGAAAGCGTCACAACGCGCGGTAGGTTTTTAGTATTTCTGGTCAAGTTCTTCTCTTGAACATCTGCCGTGAGCTGGCCGAACAAGCACGCTTTTTCAAAACTCCCGGGCATCAAGCCCCAAAGAAGAAGAACACTTTTATTCATTTGCGGCAGACTGCTGGGCTGGACTCCCACCTAGGAGCTAACGGAGACACCGTGTCTCCTGGCAGCTTCCTCGGCCTGCTGAATCGCCCAGAGTTGCTTGTCCAGGCCCGAACTGAGCAGCGTAGTCCGCGAACACTCCAAAGTCTCGGAAAATTTCTTGCGTGATCGTGACGCGAAAATTATCTTGTTGGGCAGACACTTCTGACTTCACGGAGAGGTAACTTACCAAGTCTGGCAGTATGACGTAACGCTCCTCGTAAGTCCTTTCTCCATGCTAGGTAATTATTTAATGATAAAATGAAATACAATGTATTCTCGGGGTGCCATATATAGGCTTAAGATAGTAAGGTAAGTTTTGCGAGAGACTGTAAGGTCAAAGCGGCGGAAGTACGAAAAACGTAATTCAAGTACGCGACCTCACACTCAGCGAAACAAACGGAAATAAAGACAATGCTTTCGTTAAAAGCCGGTCGTCAAGTATTCTCAAGACGCACTTAAAAGTCTGGCGTTGTTTACAGCAGTTTACAACAGGAGTGTACTAGCTAGGTCGGTCGTGTCTTCCTCTTGAAGACATTCGTTTTTCTCTTCTTGGCATCCAGGCTATTTCAAACACTACGTTGGTATATCCTGCCCGCGCACGGGTCTGTCCTCTCAGGCCGGAAGTTCCGAAAAGACACCGCCCGTGCACTCAATGGCCTGAGGGAGGCCATGGCCATTAGCCGCGGGGCGTTGTCCAATGAAAGACCGGCCGTTGTGAGGCCATTCTCGGCCAATAAAATACTAGGCGCTATTCCTCCCATTTGGCCGGCCGTCACAGCGGAGAGCGTACGAGCCAACATCACTTCTGGGAAACCTGCGATGCTCATCGGAAGAAAGCAATTCCCAGGAGGGCCTGGTGAATGGAACGCGTTCTTTGCCGACCGCTACGAGAACACACGTTGAGGCCTTTGACAAAGGATCTCTTATTCTATCGAGCGGAAGGAGGCCGTGGGTAGGGCGTGTCTGCATGCCTGTTCGTGTGTGTGCGAGCGCGCGCGCGCTTGTGTGTGTGTGTGTGTGTGTGTGTGTGTGTGTGTGTGTGTGTGTGTGTGTGTGTGTGTGTGTGTGTGTGTGTGTGTGTGTGTGTGTGTGTGTGTGTGCGCGTGTGTCGCATCTGCTTCCGTTCTTCCCGTTCTTCACGGTGTTCAGTGGTAACAAAGCCGTGACATAAAAGAAAGGCGGGGATGGATCAAGTGCTCGTTTTCTTTGTTAAGACACAGCCTATTCATTCTCTGTTGGTTTCATTTGTCGTGACAGAGTCGCTTACGCATTTTAGTAGTTTGCTTCTAATACCAAATGGGTCAGCACAATGATAGCCCAACCTACCCTGCTGCTAAATCGCCATCACAATAAACACAATAATCGAATTTACCATTGCTTTTGACAACAACCTAAATAGAAAATGTACTTCCTAATAAAAGGAAGACCTGCTTTGCTGCAAAATGTAGTGTGTAGCAGTATGCAAAGTGTAGTAGTGTACCATGCCCAATCTTTATATATAGCTGATGGGCATATAGCCAGACTGCGCGAGAGACGCCCAAGATTTTTACGGACAGAGGAACTGTTGGACTGCTACGAGAGAGAAAGAATGTCGTTATCCCATTTTCTTAGATACGCCGCCTTGCGTATACACGCGCGCAGCGTGAATCGTCCCAATATACTAGCACCCGCAGTAAAAGTGGCTCGTTAAAACTGCATCGTAACTATTTCCGGTACTAAAACACGTGCCCGAAGGCAGCGGCACACAAAGAGCAGCAAACAGAATAATAATAATAATAATAATAATAATAATAATAATAATAATAATAATAATAATAATAATAATAATAATAATAATAATAATAATAATAATAATAATAATAATAATAATAATGCCTTTTATTTCTTCAAATAAAGCAGTACATGTGGCTAGGCCTGCCAAAGCCAATTGGTGGCTTGAGTGGCAGAGCCTGGCAGACAATCCTGATCCTAGAAGCTTCAGAGCAGTGCTTGTACACCAAGCTGCATTGCTTTCTGTATTGCTTACGTGGTTTCGTGCACAGAAGTCTTTTTTTATTACTTGTCGAAGCAGGAGCTGCCTCTAAATATTCATGCTGATCTGTTGCTGCGGAATTGAATTATTTGATTGCCTTTTATGTAATCGATTGTATATAGCTACTGTTCGTGGTGTTCTTATGCATTTAGATGATATGGCTGTGGTCGGGACGGCGGGGGGGGGGGGGGCTTTATTTATAATATTTTGCGAACGAAGCCGTATTTCGTATAATTATTGCATGATTTATCACCTCCAACGTAAACCCCGTTCCACTTACACTATATCATATAAAAGTCTCTCGAAGAGTACTTTCATATAGCCAACAGAAGTCAAAGCCGAAGCAACCCTTGTCGGGAACTCGTCCATCCTAGGGAACTATTCACCCGAAGTCTCGAGAAAAACGCCACGAGACACGGCTCTGATCGCCTTAGACTACGATGAAGCGGTGTAAGCGAAGAGCACAACGGGTAGTCGAGCAAAAAGAAACACTAAATGCTGTGGTCGAAACGCTTTTGGTTTCTTTGGCTGAAAAGTTCTGCATGCATAATGGATCGCCAGGCTCCTTCAGGATTTGCCCTAGTACTGATGCGCTGTTGAACACGCTGCCCTCCATCACCCTCACTTTCAGCGGCTTTCAACTCGTCGGCCTTAATCGAGCATGCACTTTTGTCCGGATCTGACGACGTATTCTTCCTCCACTGTAGTTTTTTTTTTGCATGCATTGTTTGCATTTTTGTGAGCCCGTGGCCAGAGAATACGCGGTGCCCTTCTGGTCTCGCTGCATGGTAAGTTCTTCTAACTGAGGAATTTCTTGAACTTCGAGCCTCTGTGAGTGGTGCTCGTAATCCTGTTTTCCCAGTTTGGAAATTATTGTATGCGCGTTTTGAAGAATGTTGAGTTTATGCCCAGTAAGAAAAGAAAAACTGCCAAAACGAAAAGAAATATATTACAGATAAATGGGCTTACTGTAGTAGTACAGAACAATGTAGAAAAATATATCTTGCAGCTTTTAACGACAGCTCAGACCAGGGGCCTGCCAAAAATGTTTTTTGACGGAAGGGGGCTTTAACAATCCTTTGTGCACGTTGGTGTGCCTGTTTGTATGTGTGCGTGTATATATGTACTTGTAAAATAAAAACGAAATACGGGGGGGGGGGGGTTTGCCCCTCCTTCGCCCCCTGCCTTTCACCTCCGCTATGCTTATGAACCTGACTACCCACTCTACAAATATATTGAGATTGTTCAGCCAGCTCTGCAACATCTCAGCTAGACCAGAGGTGCCCCTGTAAAGGGTGCACTGCTGCAGTAAGACCATTTGTGTGGGAAAGCCACACTTCCTGAGTGTGATGGACAAGTGTGGAGGGAGTTGATGCAGAAGACTTATATTAAACGGAAATAGCCGCCGACCGGAGAGAAGTTGCAGACCTCGCTGCACTTTAGTTCTGGTCATCAAGACTGTCGCAATAATTCTGGGGCGCGTAAAAAGTAGGCACCAACAATCAAAGTATCGTTAAAAGTAGTGTGGCCCTCTTGACGAGCTGAATGATCCATAAGGGAGCGAAAAAACTTCTGTACTTTCACAACATTCAACAAGTGTGCGTACATATTGTTCCTCTATCGTAACTGTAAATGCAATTGTAAACATGCATGTTTCCTTATTCTGGAGTTGAACCAAAAGAAATTGTTTTTCTAGTAGTAATTTCGGAACACGTACTTCTGTCGAATCGCTTGAACAAAAAGGTTCTTTTGTATTGACGTGGCGGGAGTTGAAATAACATTACATGGGTATCAGCTTTGGTAAAGATATGCACGGATAACAAAACTCTAGCACTGCTTTTAGGGGCGAAGCTCCTTAGGGTGTGGGTCGTTCCCTCCTCTATAGTAGTAGTATGGGGATATGCTGTGGATTTTTTTTTCGCACATATGCAGTTATGAACAATGTCGCGCTTCTGAGGCGCTTTGCATCGAATTAAATATTGATTGCATTGCACTGCTTTCGCGCAGGGAAGCGGACGAAGCGGAATACGAAGGCAGCCTTCTGTGCTACCTGCCGCCCTTCGATGGTGAGTTGTTTTTGTGTTAGCGGAGAGCCAATTAGTATGGTGAAGGTAGCAAGCTTACGTGGCCAACCGCACTCGATTACAGCCATACCAGGGTTGTTTGGAGCAAATTCTCCGTTTAGTGATTTCTGCGTGTTTTTTTATTGATTGTCTCAATCAATAATTGTTCATATAGTAGTTCCGAGCAGTGATGATGATGACGATGATATGGTTCTTCGTGGCGCAAGGACCAAGTGTTGCCAAAGAGCGCCATGTCGTCGCATCAGTCCGTTGCTGCTTGCCAATGTATTGATGCATTATTGAGGAGCGGCTGTAGGAGGGCCAAAAAAATCAATCGCTATAAATGTGCGTAAAATATGTACAACGCCTAAAATGATGACGGTGGTGGTGGAGGCGAACTGTGGAGAGAAAGCTTTTGTTAAATAATCACGAAAGGAAGGAGAAGGAGTATCTTGTACCACAAATGCCTCACCTAAGCTCTTGAGCGTTACGTTCGAGTAATGCGCGATGTAGCCGAATCAGGGGCGAATTTCCGGAATCGTTTATTTGGGAATTTTGTATTTGCTAAGTATAAAATCGCTATGAAACTGTTTTGCTTCTTCAAGCGATACATACCTAAGAATAATCTCTTCTGTAGATTCATTCTCAAATTTCTCTACAGGGTTCTGATTTTGACCACATCTCAGGGGCATGGCCTTTGCAACATGTATAATTTGGAAATGCTACTGTAATAAATATAACTTTATATATTGCGGCTTTTTTTTTCAGAATAATGCGTTCTGCGGCCTTTTTAAGTGGTTGTGTGTACGATACATGCAGGATGTATTACGTTTTTTATGTTTATTTCAAGATACGGGTTAAACAAAGGAAGGTGGGAGATACCAGAGGCACAAAAGAACGCAGGTGCTTCCACTGTATTTGTAATACCTACATAGCACGTTTATTAATTTAGACCCACCCGTTAAAACCACAGCCAGACTGTATATGTCAACAATTCCCCAAATTGACTCTTCGAGATCGACATGGATGATCACCTTATGGTGCCTTTAACTATGATTTCAAGCTGATAATATTACTTTGTTGTTGTCCGCAGGTCACTACCCGTCCCTTCCCGGAAGCCCAGAGTGGAATCGACCGGAAGCCTTAGCTGCGATGGAAGAGGAAGTGGAACGCTGGTAAGATAATAGGAGAAGAATGGCCGGAAGTGCAGTCCATGTGCAGCAGGCTTATATTGAGGCATCTCGTTTCACGCGCTTGCGCAACTTTATGCAAGTACATTTCTTCCCTGTAAGGTGCTGTTGCATTTCATTGTTGCGCTTATCTCTCTGAGCTCATAACCACTCTTTTTATTTACGCCTTTGTTTCTCGCATTTCTTCTGCCTCACATAAAGGTATACCGGTGGAATGTACCCTCTGTTCGTGTGCTCTGTAGGCTAGCACCGCTGGAGCTTCGAGACAACTTTGTCATGAGGCGTTATCCAAATATGTACGAACAGAAATCTATTTTTCTCTCATTGGACAGAACCGCGTGTGTTAACGTTTTAAGTTTTTAACGCTGAGCGAAATATACAAAGCCTAGCAGGTGGCGTCATATATGAAGAGTTGTCCTTGAAATGTGATGAAGAATGTCTCTTCTCCTCAGCGAAAATGCGCAGTGAAAGAGGAAGTGCTGCCTACATGTCCTAACTGCAGCAAATATTCGTTTACTAGGGCAACCCTTCTTTACTACGAAGTTTTCGTTAAGGTTCCCGGTACTCGTTTAGATTGCATTTTCCGAAATTATTGTTTTGCTCTATTATCGTAGCTACCCTGAAGCTTCGTGTCCTATTACGCCTTTTCGCTACGATCGATCGATCGATCAATCAATCAATCAATCAATCAATCAATCAATCAATCAATCAATCAATCAATCAATCAATCAATCAATCAATCAATCAATCAATCAATCAATCAATCAATATTAGCACAGTACTCATATCACCTAGTTGACACTTGTGACGTGCTGTCTGGACACGAAGAAAGACGCACAAAAATAAAACACACACGCAGTAAACAACACGAGCTCGAAAACACACACTACGTGTGTGTTTTTTTGTGTGGGTCTTTCTTCGTGTTCAGACAGTGCGTCACGAGTGTCAACTATGCACAACAGATTGGCCCCTACTATGGCCCTTCTTGATGTAACCTAGCCTGTACGATTTTGAGCCCATTTCAAGAATTTGATAACTGGCAACAAGTGTGACGAAATTTTACTCAAGTCTTAGGTCAACGTGCTTGAGAACATGTTCTCTAATCTGGTATTGTGTTCTTAAGTGACAATTCATTCGACACCGTCTTTTAGAATCCCGGTGATCACTGCGCTGTGTATTTATCCATACCAGCTGCTTACTATTGCGCTGTAAATATTTGTAACACAATACACTTAGGGCGTTGTTTTTTATGCGCGAATAAGTTTACCGAGCTGCAGCCATCAATCGGCCCAACCAGAATTGTACCACAAAAATTGCTAAATCTTGCATGTATAGCTTAATTACAATTGCTTTTCCGCTATCGAAAAGTTTTATCATTTTCTTAATGCACAAAGCTAGATACTTCCGTTATAATTTATTCTAGGTAAACATCGCTGCTCTGAAAAATTGCCTAAGTTACCCTAAACCAAGTGAGCCGCGCTAGAAGTTTCACCGGTAAAAGTATGAACCGCGCTGCGATTAAACAGGACACCTTCCGACGACTCTCTTGTTCTCGAAAATCCAAATTGACACGTACGTTGCTCAGCTATGCTGCAATAGGAGGCAAGGTATAAAACGTTTGCCTAAAACATTTGATCTTCTATTTATAGGCGCCGCTATCTCTTCACTATCTCTTTTACATGTAGCTGTTACGCGACGAATGACTCAGTTTCGTCATATAAATATTGTCATCGAAAAACCGTTCGAATAATCCTAAGCATTTCGTGCAATTGTCAATGTGGCTGTTACATACAGTTAATGAGCATCAGGAAAGCCGGAGACTGACTTCTACAAAGTAGTTGGTACAAGCGTTTTCCGCCTTTTTGTGAACCGCAGGAAACAGAAAAGCCTGGAGTCGTATCAGTGTCAGGTGACGTGCCTTGTGCGACTGAGACACGAGGTTCTACGGTTGCATGCCTTGGTGAGTGCTTCAAACAACGTCTCTGAAGTTATTTTTCGTTGCGCAACCCACTGAATATTAGAGCAACGCTGAAGGTTATGGCGGAAGTCAAATTGCACAGTTTGTAGAGAAAACGCATGGGCGTAATAAGCTTCATAGAACTCGAAATGGACGCGAGAGACAGGCGATAAAGGATAAAATCAAGTGAAGGGAGAGGCTATAGAGTGAGTGAGTAAAAACTTTAGCGCACATGTCCCGCGTGAATGAGTAAGGTGGGGCTACAAGCACCCCGGTTTAGGTGACGGCCTCGAGTCCTTGGACCCGGGCGGCATCCTGGGCGTGCCGGACGGCCCACAGTTGATCGGCGAGGTCGTGGCTGAGCAGAGCCGCCTCCCATCGCGCCTCGCGGTTTGAGACTGCCATGTCTACCGGGTTCGTAGGGGACTGCTGCTCGCTACCGGTATAAAGTCTGCAGATTTTGATGACTTAGGCGATCGCGCATATATCTGCGACTAGGAGGAAAGCGCGCAGTTGTGCAGGCCGTGTGATGTGTACAAGTTACAGCGAGTGGCTTGTTGCCGTATCGGAAACGATCTTAACCCTTTGTAGCCGAGCGTCCGCATATGTGTGATAAGTGTGATTAGGCTAGCCAACACCTTGCTTCAAAACTCTATTTGATATCTTGGCATTGTTTCATCATTTCATGAAAAACACCTCCATGCCCCAACTGCTCCGAACAATCAGCGATAATTATGCGCAGGATGATGGCATTCTCGTCAAGTCTCTCGTCGAGATGCATGTCAACATTATTTGATGATTTCACCTTAAATGTACCAGAGCGTTTTTTTTTATTTATTGAGCTTTATCTGAGAGAAGTAAGGGTTTATCGTGTTTATATGTAAGTTCTGTTGCACTTTGAGAGACCATAGATTTGTAACTTGAGTTGTCGCTGAGGCATCCACGTTTGTGGACGCCGGGCCTACTGAGTTCTTGTGAGAGCTTGACAGAATGCCGCTTCGTAACACAACCCGCTTCACTGCCGCGTGGTACTGCAGAAAAGTGTTATCTGTAATAGGGCTAAATACGCATTTTAGGAGTGTGTTTAGAATTTATTTTCTTTATCCGATACGTGGTGAAGACATATATGCCATTATTTTCGAGCTGCCCAGCGGAAGTGAATGCTCTCCTGAAACATCGGCAAGCAAAGGCCTCATGAACGATGCTGCTGACGATATTGAAAGCATTCAATTTGTACATAGCGATGAAGGCGTTGAGGACCGCGATCAACGAAGTCACTGATCATGATGCACGCGTTGAAGCAGAAATGAAGGCAAGCAGACCCTGTATTGCACCTATGCAATTTTTTTTTACTCGCGCAACAGGATTGACCATGGGATACAAAGGCTTAAGGGCAGGAAAAGGAAGTGGTTGCATCTGATGGCGTTGTGAAAGTATGGGTAGCCTAGTTGAATGAACAAACAGCCGACATGCGTCGCCTTCATGGGGCACTGGGTTCAAGTAAATTGATATTACTGGAAGGGGTTTTCGTATTGCTGTGAAAGTGAGCGGGCTTCTGACGTATAAATTTTCACTTACACCCCCGTTTATGAACGAAAAATATAGGTTTACAGTTTAGGCAGAAACGCGCACAACTAAAACGAACAAAATTTACGTTTTTGAATCATTATTTAGAATAGGTTCTTTTTCGGTTCATTTTACCTTTCTGTTGCACAGTGTGATTAAAACGGGAAACAAGAACGGAGGCCCAAGAAGAGGAAGGCACAGCACTGTGTTTTCTTGTTCCTCCTTATCCGTTACGTGTTCGTAGTTTACGCGCAATATTAGTGAGCAAAGAGTAACCCAATCACTTGAGCAATACGCGCATAGTCATGCAGTTATCAAGGAGAGTAGGCAGAGTTTTTGCCGCAGTCATGTCCTTCTCAGAAATGATATGTAGTTTATTACGGGTGCTTTCAGCTGCAGGAGCAGGAGCACGCAATGCAGGCCTTACGGAAGGAAAACTGCAGACTCCAGTCCAGACTCTCACGAGGTAAGCCGATGCTTAATGATGTGCATTTGGAAAGAAAAAAATAAATAAAGGAACAAACAAAGGAAGATTGTCGAAAGGTAAGGCAAAAGCACGAAGTGTGATTAGAATCAAAACTGCGCTTTTACACTCGACGGTGGACGAAGGAAAGAATGAAGCAATGTTAGAGGAATTAAGGAAGAAGAAAGCGGCAATCGACAATCAAAAATAGCGTGTAACGTTGATCGCACCATATCAAAAGAATAGCATCACGTGTGGCACAGTATAAGGTAGCACTAAGTCCGCGTTTGATAATTTGCTGGCCTGAAGAATCGACCTAATGAGCTGTTGTTTCTGTGAATGGAATTGCAAGATAGTTGCTTAAGGCGATGGGGCTGTGAATAATTAGGGAAGTTGTGATGAGATTCTGATGATTATGTGTGGGGCAGTGAATGCGAGCGAGCGACGATAAGAGCGGTCGTCTTCGCATGTATATTAAAAGGAAGCATTGAAGTTAAGCAGCATTATTCGTATCTCTGCTCTACCCAGCCGTGGCGGTCGCCTTTCTAGGGAGGCGATATGCTGGATACTTAGATCTAAGTGGTTCTTAAAGAATCCCAGGTACTCGCCGTTTGCGGAGCCCTCCACTACGGTGTGTCTCGTGGTCGTATAGTGGTTACGGCGCGTAAAACCGCAGCAAATTCAAGATCTCTGACTGCGCTGGTCATATGTGCTGGCCATAATTGCTCTGCAGATATGAATTAGCTACTTCAGCTGCAGTTTTTAAAGGCACACTTCGGCTTCTGCGAAAAAATTCTGTATGTGGTATGTACCTTTACGCAAACGTTGCATTCTCGTCCTTGGTATAGGACATATTGCGCTTGGTAAGCGCAATTAGGCTGATGTGGCAAAATGCTTCCGGTTTATGGACGAATATCTTGTTTTGTGTGAATGTAACGATGCCACTTTTGGGACTTTGTGTCAGGGCACTGTGACAATTTTTGAGAATTTCCTTGACCCGCTCGTCATCACACATGAGTTCGCTGAAGATCGAGTGCTCAAATATCTCGACTTAAAACTGTCCTTTTTTATCTGGCATGTGTGTTGGAAGTATGAGCCCCGCGCCAAGAAACATCTTCTGCTGTACGCTTCGGCACATAGCAAACCAGTCAAGCGGGGAAGAAGAAGAAGAAGATGCTTTTAATGAGAAGAAGGAGGAGAGCAGTCAAGTGGGGAATCATTCAAGCATGCTTGCACAACGCCCTTGTTAAGTCCTGGCATCATCTATTCACGACAGCTTCTTCTCGCAGATAGGTAAATTGAAGGCAGCCCGCCAGCCCCGTCACCTTCTCGTCTCTGTTGCTGACAACCTGCGGGAAAAGTTGAAACAACAGAGTTATTCTCCTGATCTTCAGGCATCAGCGAAACAGAAGGTGGCGGTTATCCCATATAAACATGCCATTTCTCACAAGCTCAAAAAGATAGGTGAAAAGGCGGGCATCTCAGTCATATTTTCGGCACAGCACAATCTGTTTGAGCTGAGTGTCAGAACCAACCCTCTAAAACGGGATGAAAGCGCATGTAAAATTAACGACAAGAATAAATTCGTTGACTGCTCAAGCAGCGTTGTTTAGGGCATTCCACTCTACGGACAGACTTATATCGGCGAGACGGGCAGGTGCTTTAACGTACGTTTGCAGGATCATAAACAAAAGGTACGCAGAGGGACAGAAGGTTTCTTGCAGTGCACTGTTCACAATGCAGGTGCGCTCCAGCATTTGATAACACACAGATTTTAGCTAGGCATCGTCAGGATAGCACGCGCATCATCATTGAAGCTGCAGCTATCGCTAAAGACAATTGCATCATCAAACCTCCAATCGCTCTTACTGACAAAGAAATAGAATACCTTAGTTCATCCCGTCAGATAACCTAAACATACTCCGGTTGCTTTTCCTGATGTCTTTTCGCGGTTGCTTGTGGTTTTTGCTATTACTTCTTCGTGTCTCTTGGTTCTCTTTCCACGTCTGCCGTCATGCGCAATTGAATGAGCGGTGATCACGTGTGCCATCTTGTTCTCGTTTTTCCATGTTTGTGTTAATAAATTTCAGTTGAAAGTCAGCGCTAGTCCTCGTCGATCACCTGTCCTTGTGTGTTTCACGCGCTGTTCTCATCGCTGAGTTTATAATCGGTTAAATATTATCTAGTACGAAATATTTTCATGCTTGAGTGAATTAGGGCGAAGTTGTTTTATCAACACAGTACGCCCGAGTGGCTCAATAAATGAGCCATAAGATCTTAGAAATAACGTAGCACACTCTTGTTTCCATTCCAGCCGAGAAGAAGTCAGCCCGATCGCTCATCGAGACCTTAGAGAAGGAAGCGGCCGACTTCGAGCGACTCTGCAACCTGGGACAGCAACTTCAGCAACCGACAGCCGCCAACGCTTTGTTGGAATCGCGGGCGAAGCTGCGCGCTGCGTTCCGCTGAAAACAAAACGACTCACGAGAACACGGGACCCTCCAAAGAACATTGCCGTTGCATGAATCTCGTGAGGCGGGCCACAGCGACATATTTTTGCGGAGCTGTAGTTTCATTAACCACATATTTATACCATTTCCCCGTTATTTAGTGCCCCCCGTCATGACTGAAGCCCTGGCACGGTAAAACCATCTGAGCGTCCGCGATGCTTCATTTATGTTATGTTTGAAAGACTGCATTCTTTGGGACATGTTGTTGCGATCGTACGTTGATGCTCTTGCTCGGAAGATAAAAACATGGCAGTTCCTGGCTTTCATATAGGGAATTCGGAAGGTAGCGAGGTGGACAGCGGTGTCAGTTTGTTGCGATTCATATTGATTACAGTTTCAAAAAGACTGGAACTCACGCAGAACAGGGCATGTGATAGGTTCTGGGTAAACAACCACTCAGATTTTGGTGCTTACAAGAAAAAAAAAGAAGAGTTAAATACAAATCAATCTGCACACGTGCGTTTACCCTCCCTACAGCAAAACTCCAGCGCCACTGGGTCCCAGTGTCCAGTGCCATACCTGATTGTGGACGCAGTGTCGCGCTTGATTAGTACTACAGCCCTTGAGTGGCGCGACGTACTGGGAGGACCGTGACACTAGAGCGCGATAAACACGTAATGCCTACCCGCCAGGCGTAAATATATGAATAAGATAAGCGATATATAGAGAGCACAGCGGTGCAGGAAAAAGAAAGCTGTCTGTAAAGACCTCTTGGACTCTAGGATTTCAACCTGCCACCTTGTTATCTTCAGCCGAGTTCTTTACCTGGAGGCCTTACAGTAAGCTGAGGAGTTAACACAAGAAGCCGCAGTTTGCTATGATGTTTATGTGTCACATACACAAGGCATCCCCGTTTTTTCTTCACAAATAACACATGAGTCTAAAATGAACACCTATGTATGCGTCTAAGACGAATGGGCTGCGAAGAGCTCACTTGATAAACGTCAACTGCGCGGCGATGGGACATTTTACTGTCGCTGTGCGCAGTGCACACCAACGCCTCCAGACTTTTAAACACTCCAATAGCACCATCACCGCGGCACATTCCGATACCCCGAATTTTGGCGAAAATGTAATGCAGTATTTACTTTGACGAAAAATATATAGGTTGCGACTACGTGAGTATGAGTGCAGCGGCTGCAACGCATCAACTCGAGCACGACAGTAGCCTGGGGCGATAGCACTTACATGCGGCGCATCTCAGTTAATCCGAAACGAGCCAGAATCTGATACCGGCAAATTATCTTCTCTGGTGTCGAGTGTAGAGGAGTGGACGCAGGTCGTAATGTTATTTTTTTTTACGTTTACACGCACCGCGTCTATCGACTTGCTCATTTTTATTGAAAATGTCCAGAAGAATTAGCATGACTTGATTTCCAAATGCATCACCACAGTATACGTGGGTTTGATGCTCCGAAAAATTGATGCTATGCGCCACTTGAAGCACTCGCTCTAGTTGTTACGAAGCGAATTTCGGGGTGCTCCTTGAATAAGCAAAAAAAAAAAAAAACACGTGACCCTGCGAAGCATTGTCCCACCTTACCAATAAATTTTGAGGAGAACCCTTAACAAGATTTCTGTATCTCCTAAAATTGGCAAATACGAGTTGTATTATGGGTGCTTTGAGTACGCCTGCAGAACATCCCAACGAGCTGACAGTGCTCAAGCGATCAACTAAGAAGAGCGCCAGATGCTAAAGCATTCAGCAAAAAAAAAAGAGAGAAAATGTCGTTAGAAGTGACGACAAATTGCATAACAAGCACTCGGGGGTTTCTATATAGACCGGAGGGATAAGTATCATTGATTTTTTCGCTTTTGTCAAGCATGAATGCACCACTGTTTTGATGGGGACCATACTTCCGTAGCAACGTAAATTACAGTGTTATGATATCCCAGAAGCGAGTAGACCTGTAGCATCTCACTACGTTGAATGTGTTCTATAGATTTGTGTTTAGAAACCCCTTTTCACACGGTACAAATGTTTCGCTGTAGCGATTACGATAACAATACCACACCCCTGAAAGCTCAATTCGACTAGCGTATTTGTTACCAATCAAGCCGCAAGCTACGTTCTTTTGCCGTGGTGTAAAGCATGTCAGTGTGAGCCGCAAAAATCTGCATACTTAATTGGGTAGTCGATTGGCTCCGGAAAGTGCATTCCCGCGAAACTGCAGTTGCAGGTATTGTTGGTTAACATCCAACCTTGGCGTTCTTACATTTATTACTGGTTAAAGCTTCTCCACAAGAAAAATAACATACCGATGGAAACATCCTGCGGCTTTGCTCTTAAGGAGATATTTGACGGTACTCTGAAAGGCAATGTATATACAGTCGTGAGCAATATGAAATAGAACACTGTAATTATCTCTTAAGGGACATGGCAGCTGAACGCAGTGGGCGAGCGTAAAAAGGTCTTCATACCACGAAATGACGAAGCGGGAAGGTTTTTCTCTTGCTGTGCAGTACGTCACATTCGTATCGCTACATTACGAGCAATCTTTGTATGAAACGAACGCGATGTTCCCTCTCGTATTGCTCACGACTGTACACATCCCGGGAATGCATGAAGATATTTAGCGTGCAAGAAAACATTCGCAAAACAGCCTTACCCCACATTGCTTCTTATGAAATATCGCTGCTAGTCTAGGGAGTCGAATCCATTACCTCATAAAGAACGCGTAACATCTAGCTGAGCTATTGTTACGGTGTTTAAGGAGGATGCGCCTCGGTGTCTACTAAAGGGTGTAGAAATTTCGCGGATGCTTTAGTGGTGGGTTTCCCAACAAGTAACTTGTAGTGTTATGGCAAGTTTATCAACAGTGGTTGTAACAGATCAGCTGATAAGATTCACTGCCGAAAGACTGGCGTCAAGTGACGAAAATGTATGTCATTACAATATGTCATTTCACGATCATATCATTGTGAGCCTCTGTGCTACTAGGGTACACAGATAATATCATCTTGAAGTTAGTTTACGTTGTCTTTTTTGTGTCAGCAGTGAGCTCATGGTTTTGACGCTCGCTCAAATGTCACGTGTCTTTAACGTGAGCTCTCACGTGTCGCACATAAAATGTCGGTGTGGTGACTGATTGTGGTTTTCCATTGTTTGAATAACTGCGCAGATCATTCGCAGATTTGTAATACCAAATGAGCTTCCACCATACATAATGTCTGACCATAGGGATTGCTACGCCTTGTTTGAATACGACTCCGTATCTTCTACAATGCGATGTTTTCCGATGTTAATTTTGCGACATACCAAGGTGACAAGTAAATATATATGTCTCCATTTCAGTGCTGTCACAGCGAGACTGAATATTTAGAAGATACATTTCTCAACATGTGTCAAACGTACAGAACTGGAGCCGTATGCACAACAGTTTCTCTTCAAAGGAGCTGTCCTGACTGGGCGGTGGCCTCTCATATCAATTCGTTCGCTGTCCCTATTGGACACACTTTTCGTTGTGACATACTTTACCAGAACAAGAACGTTTTGCGAGTGTACGGATCGTGACCTTTAGCACCACAGTCCACAGCGTCGAAGCAATGCTTCTAGCAGTCCATTCGCGCAGTGTATGTTGTTCCCTCCATCCGGTGAGCATTAATTGAGCCATAAACTTACACGGCATGGTAAGCCCTACTCGTAATATGCAGCTACTCCCAGCTTCCTTTTATTTGGCTGCACGCTTGCTCCAGAGCGCACCGGCGTGCTTGTTTCCACATTTCATCTGGCAAATGTAGGGCTAGCAGCGTATAAGTCTCAATGCAAAGTACTTATACAATCTAAGTAAAGACAAAGTGAAGCACCGATTGTACATATTGGAAAGATGTAGACTTTGGTTGCGGGAACGACAAGAAAGTTTAGACAAATAATGTCTTTTTGTTCACTGAATTTTGCGGTTATTCACGGCATACAGATCGCATTTGAGGTCTTGGTAGGCGTTATTCTTTTGTTCTCACAATCCCTGCTCCATTTTAGCGTGAAACTTTTACATGGCGAATTGGAAATAGTAGCTCACGTTTTTTTTTTTTGGAGTGGGAGAATAATTTGCCATTAGTGGGGGACGTAGGTGTTGGCTACAAAATAAGCGTTCAGTTCACTCATGTAATATATGTCGGTCGTGAGAATAACTAAATTTCTTAACTGAGAAAACTAGAAAACATATTGCCACACAATGTCATTGATCGAAGCACCTAAACGAAAACAAAAATATAAAGAATCTTGAATGCAAATGAAATAAAGTACTTAAAAAGTGATGACATCGAGCACTTCAACTGGGAACCAAAGAGATTCGTCTTGTGCTCCACATCTGACGCGCCACGAGTTGTCACCACAGCGAGACTCCAGTCAGAGCTCTCTGCCCGAGTTGTAATGAGGCAGCGTCACGGATCACTTCCAGAGTGCATGCCTCTGCTGTTAGATAAGGGGGATCATAAATATGAGCATGCGACCATACCGTCATGATACCGTCCATAGTGTAAAGCAATTGGATATTCAGGATGCCATCAGAAAGCCAACTGCTATGGCAAGTTACAGAACTCTTGAGTTCACCCAATCAGACAGGAAAATAGCCCGCGTAAAACCCTTCCGTAGTATGCCAGACTACGGAACGAAGTACTCAAGTTAAAATTATGGATGTATATTTTCTCATGGTGTGCTTGCCCATCATTTAGGGCCAGAGATTCCCGCCCCGTTATAGAAGGCGCAAGACGACCACAGTATGGTATGAAACGTGGACATGTAGCTCCCTTTAGCGGGAGACGATGGCGATGTCGGACACGCCTTGCCCCTACCCCACCCCCCTCTTTCCCACATATACAGAACGTTTTTCATGCATACGTTAGTTCTGGTGTGTGTCCGACGGCTATAAATTTCATGAATCTCAATTTGAGGACTTCCTGCACGCAAAGTAACTACTAAAGAACTACTAAGCAGAGCTCTTCATAAGCCATGACCTGAGTCTGAAAAGAATTGCTCGGACTTATTACAAGAAGGTAGCATATTAAACGAACATGCCACGACATACTTCGAATGAGAACAAACAACCATCGAAAAAAAAAATAAATACATGAGCTATTTTAAAAATGAAATATGGGGGCCATGTTAGTACAGCAAGCCCTCAAGAAAGCATTCCTTTACATCATGACATCCGGCTGGTGTCAACAATGTCTCGACTGTTAAAAGTTAACCGGTTGGTTAAGAAAATTCTATGTGCGAAATCCTCAGGCGAATGTGTCCTCACTCAATTGTTTTGCCCAATTACGTATTAGACTCATGGAAATGACCGACACTATGTATTTCCGCAAGTCATCAAAGCCGCTGACTCGGAAATAGTTGAACCACCCGATTTCATTTATGCGATAGTGTTAGCAGTTCGTACATTGATAATACTACACTATACTCGTACAGCAGGATCTCAATCATCGCATCGCCGGCATGCTGGTTTTCCTTCGTGCGTAATTCATTGATACAGTATTTTTTGTTGATTGCGCGAGAACTGTTCTACTCATTATAGTAGCTCGTGTTGAGTGGTGGAGAAGAGAACGAGCAAGCATTGTGTGAAATCGAAAACTGTATAACAAATGTATCAGAAGATCGTTGAATAAAAAAAATGTGGCTTTATAGGCACCGCGCTCTGTAAATAATGGTCACGCCACTAAAGAGCCCATTTTGTTGTATGGACCGAACCTAAATGATTCAGAATAGAACTCATATCCTTAACAACTAACCCGTGCCATGTGCAGTTTTCTTTTGAGTACGCTGCATTATTTCACTCTCCAGTCTTGAGATGGAGTGCATACTTATTACCCAAAAGGCTGCATAGTCTTTTTCACCAAACAGCCTCTGCTTTACTCAAGACACAATGAAATATACGTAAGTTAAGTGTGGCGTCCTTAAAGACCCGCAAAGTTGACGCACATAAACACACGGCTACCATTTTAGACTTGTGAGAACGTGTTCAGAGGTAACCCACTAAGAAGACGCTTTCGTAGGTCACTGGAAATTCTTGGTACGCCACTGTAGCAGGCGAGCCTTAGTACGTCACTGTGCGCAGAATAGCTGTGATAAAAGAGGGCCGTTGCTTCCGCATGTATACACCAGTTGTTCACCTGACAGATCAGGTACAGCGTCGAATGTTGGCCATGGTAGTGATGATGTACCACAGTTGACTGTATTTACTGTTTTCAGATGTAACGATTTTACTGCTTTTTGTCGTTGTTCCGACGTTTTAAAGCATGAACCTCAGTGCTTTCTTGTTCACAAACGACCTTCTCATTGATATGGTGATTGACCCGATGTTTCCGTTTGCTGGGGCTGTTGTTGCCGAATAAATAGTCTCTTACGTGTCGCATTGCGTGATTGTGCACATGATTCACATTTGCAGGTTCCATGTACTTAAGTACCATACGCGTTGTGACGGGTAGGTAAGTAAAAGTACTGACAGCTGGGTGAGTTGGTACCGATTCGTGCCCTAATGCGCAATACACTAAGACACGAAAGAAGTGCGAAGGGAGAAACTCGCGGCTATTAAACAAACAAACAAAAAAACAAAACACATAAGAAAGACATGGGTACTTCACCGTCGTAGCCCCGCCACGGTGGTCTACTGGTTATGGCGCTCGACTGCTGACCCGAAGGTCGCGGGATCGAATCCCGGTCGCGGCGGCTGCATTTTCGATGGAGGCGAAAATGCTTGAGGCCCGTGCGCTCAGATTTAGGTGCACGTTAAAGAACCCCAGGTGGTCTAAATTCCCGGAGCCCTCCACTACAGCGTCTCTCATAATCATACCGTGGTTTTGGGACGTTAAACCCCTGATAATATTTTAATATTTTTATTCATCGTCGTAAACTCACCTGGTGCGAAAGTAAATAACACGCGACAGAATGTAGACGCCGTGAATACGCAGTCACATTTGCACTTCACCGAACTATATGTCACAAAACTGTATAGGCTTTGGATACGTGCTGTGAAGTAAGGCGAATTTCTTGTCTGACAGCGAGATGGGGGCCTGGTTAACAGGCTTGTCGCCCATGTTGCTTAAATGAAGGGCCTCTATGATCTCGCCTTTTAGACAGGTAACACCAGTTATGTTGCTAGGATGAAGTATTTAAGTGTTTCTTTTTTTCTTAATGGACTAGTGCAGTTTGCGCTCTCGGTGTTTCTTTGTCGCCTTCGAGTTGCTATGCGTATTGAAATATGAATGGGTGGCTGGTGTGCCACGCCCTGGCTACTCAGACCTTCCACTCGAGCGTGTTGGCAAAACGCAGGGAACAGCGCACAGATATCGATGAGGCGGAACGAAATATACAACGTAGACAAACGCGTTTGTATACTTTAGGCCTTCCCTCGTGCTCGCTGATATCTGCGCTGTTCCCTTCACCTGGCTATACGCCACTCGGTAAGTAAGCGTTCATAGCGGTTGTCTTCGTTTTCGCAGGCCAGTACTAAATGAATATGAAGCCATGGATGTACAGCCGCGGCCACGTCTGTGTAGAGCGCGCGAGCAGCCGGTTTTTGCTCTGCGGGGCGACACCTTCAGGCAGTTTCGGGCTGTGACATGGTGTGTCAGGAGCATGCGCGGCCTAGTAGTCGGTCTGACCACGTCAGAGCCCGAAACTCCCTCTAGGTGTCGCCCCGCAGAGCAAAAACCGGCTGCTCGCGCAGCTCTGCACAGACGTGGTCGTGGCTGGGCGGACGTCAACAAATGAAACGCGAACAGCGTAGCGTATGACCGATATATCGATGTCAGCGCAATCTGTTCGGCACACTCATTTTGCAGTGGTGGCGAAAATGCATGTTCCAATGTGATACGTTCGACTGCTGCTTCCTGCGTGCTAGAATTGACAGCACCTTTGGAGTGCCTCTGGCAATGCTGACAAAGTAGCTGTTCGCACCGCGTGGAGTTGCCGCAAGGCAGCCTAGACGTGCGTTCAGTCACGTTCGAGTTCAGCTTGCGATCTATCGGGGCTTTTACCTTACTTATTTGATTTTTTTGTTTACCACCATTATCGTCTCGTTCTCGAAAGCGTTTGGACTGATCGAAAGCCGCACTGTTCGTACGGTTTGAATGGTAGAGGGGGCTTAGAAAACAAAAACATCAGAAAAAAAAAAGACGATGGTGAGGCGAGTAGGGTAAAAAGGAAACAATTTAAAAAACTCAAATAGCACGTTTGATACCAAGTTAAGCACGCGCTCGACTGGCATGTGCGGCTTATAATTCGGCAACAGCACGTGGCAGAAATGAGTGCTTTGGCGGCAGTCTCACTGACGCTTCGGTGGTGGCGCACCAAAACTAATATGTGGGTGGTCGAACACGTCGTTAAAAAGCAGATAATATATGTATGTTTTTACATAAACGTCGCTTTAAGGTCAGCGTCGCATAACGTACAGTCAACAGAAAAAGTTTACGGACCAAGGGAGCGCGTGGCCAAGAGCCTGCTCGCGACACCTCCGCTACGTTAGCGGCAACCTACAGCATCGCTACGGCCAAGACGCATCCATGGCCCGGCTATTTTCCCACTGAGCAGAAATATTTTCCACCTTTCTCTTTTTATTACCACGCGCTCTTCTACAGCCGTGGCATTGCGTTTCTGTCTAGAGAGCAGTCTACCGGTATGACTGTTCTCAACAGTCCTGCTGATAGACACCGTTCGAGGTACGCCGCGATCGCTGTGATTCTGCTATGAAAATAGAAGTGACGCCCGTACCACCGATAAGCGTTTTTCATGAATTATATTAGCATCTTGAATTCGGCTGGTTGGTACATACGGATTTTTGGAACAAATAAACAGCGCTACTACAGGACGAAGACGAGAGGACACAAACACGGCGCTGACTAACAACCATATGTCATTGCGTTTGTACGTCAGTATATACAGGGGCAAACACAATCAGTATGCACATACCGATTTGCTTTGCACGAAGCAATGAACTAACAATCTGCTACGTGTCAGTTAGAAATTGACGTGCCGGTGAATAACAAGAAGAACCGTTTTCGGCCCAGCGATTTGGACGACGGTAGATGGCGCACCGAGAGGTGGCGCGCGGACAGTCAGTTTGTCACGCGCTCGCGTGGTCCGTAAACTCCTGTGGTTTACTGTACATGTATCAAATTGCATAATGTATTTCTTGCCTAACAGATTCAATCTTTTCGTTCCATTTCAACAGGTTCTCAACGCTGATTTCTCTAACTTTCTTATTTAGGCCGTCTTGCTAACATGATTCTTCCGACAATAATATACATTCGTATTGTTCTACCCGTCCACGGTATGACTAGCAACAAAAACACACGAGGGAATGAGAGCTCGAAGACTGGCGCGTCGAAAAGCTGTACACGCTTGCAATGCGGCGCGGAGCTTACAAGATGGATTGTTTTTTTAGTTTGCCTGCTGTAGCTAAAGTCACTAATATTTCGATGATATTTACAAAAAATAAAATCGATCGCTGATTTCACTCGAAGAAACGGCCGGTTTCTTGCTTTTCCCTAACGTGTTCCCAATCTTCTTTCTGCTCGTTAAATTTTACTTTTATGTTCCTAAAGAGAAATCGCCGCTTTTTCAGGTTCCACTGCATCTGAGCAAATGTATGGGCGAATGGAACCTAGTAAGGCAGGGTTCATCGGATTTCAGTCCCTTCAACCTAGACGATGTTTTTGGTCTGAATAAATTGAAAAAAAAAAGAGTTGCGCATGGATCATGCGCCACGCACCACACGTGGTTGTAAGCGAAAATGAATTTAAAAAGAAATTTGCAAAGTACACACTTGAAACTTTTCGATAATATCGCGCGAGCGGTGACCCCTGGACATCTTAGTGCCTAATATAGGCGAGATGTAACGAGATTTCCCAAACCACGCGCAAGCGCAGAGAGCACGTTCATGTGTGAACGCCGTCTGCTACGCTATATGTTTAGAGACGGATACATACTATCAGCGTTATCTATGCCATCAGGTGTTCAGCAAGCCCATGCTATGCAGATCACAGCATCGCTGATCGCGTTCTTTTTCGCCATTATTAGAAACACCGGTAACCTCGGTTCAATGCTCGCGCGGTATTATTAAAAAAAGTCGCCCGCAACTTCCCACGGGGGGAACTCGAGTAAATGCGTCGCAGTGTGGTGGGGGTATCGCGTGAATGTTGCGTAATTGGGTATGGTTTGGTAATGCTTAATTGTTACAAGATGCGCACACCAAGTACGACTTGAAAGGCTCCAGCGTGCACGAAGTTCCGGGTCCGCAGCTCACTTCAAACGCTTGCGTTCAGCGTCGTATGCTCGTCTCTCCGCAGCCTTGTCTTCTGCGTTGCTTGCTGTTGTTGACGCTGACGACGGTGAGGGTGGGGTAACACTGCCTTCAACGAGTGGTGGGACGCTGATTGAAGGTACTGTTGCTTCCATCGCATCTACTCGAGTCAAGCAAAGCGTCAAGTCAAGCGAAAGCCAAGTAAAGACGCCCTTGAATGAATTCCGAACGCGCGCTCCGCCGCTTATTTAGACACCGCCCGCGTTCGAGGGAGAGGGGGGAGGGAGGGAGAGGAGAGGCTTGATCCTGGCACGAGACGAGCCAAGCATGCGCAGTGGGGCTGTGGACGGCGCCACCGACGCCGCAGGTGCGACTAAGAAATGCTCCGCAGTTAAAACTTTCGAAGGTGTACGTGTTCTGGTAAGCTTACGAATGCCGTCACTTGAGCTGTGCTGTTTGGAAAGTTTCAGCTTGACAGATTTCATTCACTAGCACTGCGCAACGTGTAGAAAACATAGTTTGCTGCAACGAATCAGTTCCCGGATCGGTTGAGTCTTGCGAACCGGTTCGAAAACCATTGCAGATTTGTGTTTCTTCGAACAGGAAATGATCTGGATATTTTGTCTAAGTGATACATGCAAATTAGCAATAACCTATCAGTCATAAATGACTGGTGGCTGCTTGTACTGACAGAAGGAGTACCCTAGGTGCAACACGAGCCGCTACGTATTGTCACGTGGTCGTGACGTTGACGAAGGCAGCAGGCGGCCTATTCAAGACGAAAGTCTTTATTCGGGCGAACCTCTGCACTAGACACGAAACGTTAATGTGCAACAAATACACGCTGTACACTGATAGCGGCACTCACTGTCCTCGGTCGTGGGTATTATTTGTTCTGCGGTAAAACGCGTCTTCATTTATACATGTGGCATCAAACGTTCGAGCCTTATCGCTGATGGCCACGTCAGTTCCAGAATAAACTACACTGTTCACGATCGCGCTCAAGCCCATCAGAAGATCGGGAAATAATGCGGAAGCTTCCTAGATATCCGGGCACGGTTTGCGCGAGGCAGTGGGTATACGTGTAATGGTCTAGTTACATAAAAATAGCAAAATAAGCAGGCGTGGCATTACCTACAGAGAGCAAAACCACGCAGTTCGCGTCGGATTTGCTTTTCCACTGCTTTCCTTAATATAGAGCCTGTCTCCATCGTTTTTCACTCAGTCAAGAAGCAACTAGAAATATAGTCAGAAACAAGGCTCACTTAGTCCGTTGGTAGGGTTTTTTTGTTTCTGGCGTCTTTTCTGCCGGCAACTGGCTCGCACGGTGCTCTGCGTTGCTTGCTGAGGTCTCTGCCATCGTTTAGTCGCAGGGGTATCGTGCTGTAGACTGATCAGCTAGAGAATCTGGCGAAAGCGCTGGCGGACTAGCTGAAGACTCTTTGTGGCACAAAAGAGACACGGAATCATGTAACTCCACTATCGTAGCGGTCCGGTGGGCGAAGGCTTTGGTGGTTGGCCCGTTGAAAGCAGTGTTCTCGGTGGAAATGACGTTAGTGGCAGTCACTGCACCAACGGTGCACTAATTGAGTGGTATTCACTTGTCGACGGAAAGCTTGGGCATTGGCTAGCTGGCTTGCGGACAGCTCAATCGGAAGACAAGGTGTAGTGTCTATCCATATGTATGAAAAAACGATGACTCATCTACATCTTCGGAGATGGGTAGGCATTAATCCGATGCCCTGAAAACTAGGCTGAACACCACAAAAAGCGATGACACGAGTCGAAGGCAACCATTCAAAGCCATGGTTGACGAACTGCACGAACCTGAAATGTCGACAAAACATCTGTGGCAAGCTGTTGAGGAAAGCACACGCCTCATGACTGCAGTAACGAACGAGAACCGTTTCGCTTCCCACGATGCTGATTCGCAGTTCACGGCTGGATCAGACTCGCGTAGACACTGCTGATATCTGGTTGTTCCTTGGTTACGATGTGCAGCAAGTCACGGTAGTTTTTGAAGGTTACGCGTCGAAGCAATAGGTGTCCATTCACTTTTACCCATCTTGAGGATCAGGATTGTTGTTCACAAGGGCGCATTGGTCTTAGAGAGCCGCGCGTCTACTAAGCGGGCTACAGCGTTTCATACAAATGCAAAAGTGCCAGGGCGGTTACGATCAAATTGACATAAGAGGTACTCGGTTTGCGAGTCGTCTAAATACAGCCGTCGAAATACAGGTACATGAGCGCCTTCAGTACATGCTTTAAGTGGTTCGTTTACCGAAACCCATGGTAAATGAATGAGCGTAGCTTTGATTCGTTGAATCCAGGATTGAACTAGCCAACGAATAGGAGAACGTAGGAAAAATGCCATGTTACAGACGTTTCGGCTGCGGCACCACATTTCGGTGATCGATGTGTATTTTCAGGTGTGGCGATAAAAAAGGTAGCCGCGATGATGTGTCGCAGGACGTACCAATGACGTATTATAGCACTGCTGCTGGTTTAAAATCAAGTTGTTAAGAGAACGCCTGTAAAGAGTGCGCGCGACTTGACAAGAAAGCATAAACAGGAAATGTATGTGCGCTCGCATTAGGTCAAGAAAAAAAAAGAGGCAACAGAAATGTGCCTACGGAATGATCAGTCAAAGATAACATGTGACAGGAAGAAATAAACGTGAACCCATTTTGACAGCATACTGACGAAGAAGTGATAGCAAAAATGTATAGGTATAAAATACTGATCAATCAATCAATCAATCAATCAATCAATCAATCAATCAATCAATCAATCAATCAATCAATCAATCAATCAATCAAATCAATCAATCAATCAATCAATCAATCATTAATTTAACGTGCCCAGAAGAAGCAACCGCAGAGTCTTTGTGCAGGCACGCGCAAAAATAAAACAATAAAAATGAACATTACAATACATATAGTCTTCAGAAGAAAGTACAAATAAAAAGAGCAAGAAAGCGCCGACAAAAAGAAATCAACGCAAAAGGGGAAGAGTACAATAAGACAACACGAGGAATATTGGAGGGGAATGAAAAATAATACTGCGTATCATTGAGGAAAGACGAAGAAGTGAAGACTTTGTACATTGTGCCATACTCTGTCAGGAGAGTGCAAAACTCGGATAAAAACAATAAATGTGGACTATGAAAAGCGTCAAGACCAAGAAAATCAATATTATAGAGACTTTGTATTCTGTGAACGGTAGAGTGTTGGAAGAAGCAGGCGGGTACATGAGACGGTCTATTATCACGTAATAATAATAATAATAATAATAATAATAATAATAATAATAATAATAATAATAATAATAATAATAATAATAATAATAATAATAAATTCTTAGTCGACTTCTTAATGGACACTAGGCTAGATAAGCGCTTGTGAAGAACAGCTACGCGTATGTGCTGCTAATATGGAATGATGGGTTAGTCCATAAATAGTGGGCTGAGCTAGAACTATGTGCGTGTGGACGCTCTATTGTATTTTGGACTCCTGGAAACGAACTGCACATTACCATGTTATTTAACTTGTTCCAGTGTGCTACATGTTTTTTTTTTTACTTCGTTTGCTTTCGTTTAGATACGAGGAATAACAATATTGTCTCCGGTTGCACGTGCCAAAACCACGATCTCATTATGAGGCACACCGTATTCGAGGGTTCTGAAAATTTCGACCACCTAGGGTCCATTAACATGCCCCTAAATCTAGGCACAGGGGCGTCTAGCATTTTGCCTCCATCGAAATGCGACCACCGCGGCCGGGTTGGAACCCGCGACATTCAAGTCAGCAGCGGAGCACTTAAACCGCCGTAACAACGCGGAGACGCATGCGAAGAATATTTTATGTGCGAAGTTCGCGTGGTGTCGCGCCCACGTGGACTAAACCAGCAACCTATCCTAAATTTAACTGAAATAAGGGGCCATTAAAATCTAACATGTGAACCAAGTTTAAATTTTAAGTGTGTGTAATAATGGTGGTGGTAGCAGTATACTCCCTATGGAAGGGACCCAGAGTGGGGTAAGCGCAGTAAGGTGGCATCTAGGGCGAGTTGCTAACTGTTCGTACTCCAGTGTAACAGCGTTTGTAGTTTGTGCCGTTCTTCGCCTTTCGGCTCGGTTGTTTTGTTGTGGTACGCTGTTACAGTGAAATTGTAAACGCGCTTCATTTATGGAAAATGTCCCCGTTGCCCTGGTCGCTATATAGGCGTAAGCGAAACCAAATTTTGCGGAAAGGAAAAAAAAATAAACACTCGGGAGAAGAATAATACGTCTCCAGTTTTGTTATATAGGTGCCGATAAGTATGTTGCCCTTGCAAACCCTCCTTAACGAACGTTCGAAAGCCTTACATGCGCAAGAGGTTTCAAACGCGTCATTAATAAGCTAAGAAACCGTTAGTTATGATAGGTAATGAAAGGAAACGGCCATTTCGATTGCAACACCTGGCAAGGAGAATCTACACTAGAAACATCCTTGTGATTTTATAAGGTGGCACATGTCCTTTATTTTATTAAATGTGAAGCATTTCTTAGCGAACCTCAGGCACTTTGGCAGTTTCTATCTACGTATCTATCTATCTATCTATCTATCTATCTAGCCGCCTACGTCTCGGCGCTCTCCTGGTCGTCTTCATAACTTGTAATATACCAAAATTGGCATAGGAGGGGATCTGTGTATGACGAACGCGATTCACTAGTCATGACATGAATAACGCAAAATACCTGTCGCGTATGTCGTGAAACCCTTTCTCTCAGTCACGTGTGGCACATACCCGTATACCAGAGCTCATGTTATGCGGGTATGTGCAACAGGTGATACAGAGTCTCAACCAACACAGTAACCGCGAACACACACATTGACACGCAAGGAAAGTGATAATAATAT
The DNA here is from genome assembly GCF_013339695.2 of Rhipicephalus sanguineus. NCBI lineage: Eukaryota > Metazoa > Arthropoda > Arachnida > Ixodida > Ixodidae > Rhipicephalus > Rhipicephalus sanguineus. Next base: position 70,360,939 of record NC_051184.2, on the reverse strand, counting down.
TTGTTGGGATTTTATGTCCCAAAACCACGATATGATTATGAGAGACGCCGTAGCGAAGGGCTCCAGAAATTTTGAGCATCGGGTATACTTCTACGTGTACCGAGATCGCACAGTACACGGGCATCTAGCATTTTCTCTCCATCGAAATGCGACCGCCGTGGCCGGGATCGAACCAGCGACCTTCGTGTCAGCAGCCGAGCACCGTAACCGCTACACCACCGCGGCGGACGCAAGGAAAGTGAGGAAGCTGAAGACAGAACACCCCCGGAAGACGCTCAACTACCATCCACTCGTCCATGTGGCCCGCAACGTAGACCACGTGAATTACGCGTAAACTGGGGTCAATGCTTCCTATAATAAGCCTGCTGAGAGAACCAGACCTCTCATCATTACTGGTGACTTCAACATTGATTTATCAAGACCCAACAATGCTTGGTCCTTATACTGTGTTAAAGACGGCTTGGATGTCGACAGGGCATCAAGAGACCTCACTGCCACGTCCACGACAGAAGGCATCATAGATCATTTCATCGTAAGATGGATCCCGGATTTCTACCAGCTGCACTATAGACCTTATGCAAAATTGCTGCCATCTGTCGGAGGTTTGACGAAACTACCGATTCGGCGCCATGTTGGAGGCTTGTGTCCGAATCGTATTGCTATCGCTGCTACAACTTCTTGCTTGTATCTGCGTTGGAAGTCGGCAATCGGGGCATAAAAATGTCCGAAAAACCTGTACACGTTACCGGAATTTCCTAGTTTTTACGTTGGCAATTATTACGTGTGAAGAACTGCCTCGCCACGAGAAGAAGGTTGTCACCGAGTCACATGTAAGCCGGTCGCCGCTGAGACTGAAGCTTTGCGCTTGGTTATAAATTTTGTCTGCTTTTAGTGTAGCGAATGAAGCGTTATTATATAGCTATCGAAATATCATGCGTGTGGTGTAGGATTTTGGGGAGGAGGCATTAGCGCGCGACGTGGCTGAGCACAGCGATGACGGTAAGAAAGTGCTGTTGACCCATTTGAAAGTGTGTTTCATAAAAGACAGCTACGACGACCTAATGTATTGTGCATCTTATCTGAAAAAAAATCGTTGTCCTGTTTGTTGTTTTTGAAACAATGTAGTCACTGATGTATGTTTTGCATAGAGCTACCGCACGATTAAAATGTAATAAAGGTCCGCTTCTCCCGCACGTGAAAAGTGAACATGAAACGCGTTAGTTACTCCAAGAAGTAGGCGCCGATTAGCTAATATTTTATTGAATAGCCTTCCGACATGTACTCGTAAATAACACGACCCTCCAAGAGTATTCGCGTTCACATCGTCGCTTTCGGGGCCTACTCGCGCCTTACAATTTCAACCCGTTGCAGCAAGGCAGTTTTGCGTCGCCGACTGAACGCTTGCGAAACTACCTCAGCGCGTAACCAACAGTAGCGCACGGATGGTCGAATGTAACACATCTGCGGGAACAGCATTTTTTTTTCAGTTTCATACGAAAAGTGCCACACAAAAGCATCTCTTAACATTTCATAGCACACAGGGGTGGATACGGGATTTTTTTCCAAAGGGCGATCAGCGTCAGCTGGGAGAACCTGACATGTGCTCTTCTTGGGGTATAAATAAAAAAATAAAGTAGGGGGGAGGGGTTGTCAGGCCATCCGGGCTGCCCCTCTGAATTCGGCAGCGATAGCACATGAAATGCTTGAAAAATACGCATAGTGAAGCAATACGCGCGCAACGCGCCCCGCCAGACGCTACCTTTTTAAACTATAGACAATCGAAAACAAACTACAAGCAACACGTTTCAGCACAATCGGTTCGTTCGCTGAGATTCAATGACGCGCACTAGCTACCTGTCTAACATGCAATTGTTATCGAAATGAGATAAACAAAGTAATGCTGTCAACAGCAGCGCAGGCATGCGCGAGTAGCCGCGATGCAGCTTTGGAGCTCGTACACGAAGTCGGTTTGTCTGTGCCTGCAAAAGTACACGGCGCGAAAACTGTCTCGTTCCGGCATGACACGAAAGAGTGTTCTCCGATGAGTTCCGATGCTGTCACATACCGCATCTATTAAGAAGGGCGAACGTAAACACGGCGTTGATCGTAAGCAGTAGCCGTAGCAACGGAACGATCTGCCGCTTCCCGTCGGCCGCAAGGAAATGTAATAACACATGGAGGCTAGTTTCCTGCTAACCTTTTTTCAGCATCCCATTTTCCTCAATCTCAGCAACACGGCACACGAAAATATGTCGGCATTGCCGTTCCTATCTGCCGCCACACGTCGATAAGTACGCTCCGTGTGTGCACATGCGGAGCGCGCTTAGCCTTCAACATGGCGGAAATGCGCACTGCGGCCGCTAGATGGCGGCAGATTTTGCATAAGGTCTATACCTCGCACTTCAATACACTTAGACTCCTCATAGCCGCAATCACGAACGGATCCGATTAACAAGTCCATTCCAGCTGCTGGTGCTCACTGATCACGGTCGTGATGACCTTGTTCAAAAACTGTCAAGAACCCTTTCTACACATATATACGGGTTCGTGAAACGTGCGTGCATTCTCCGTGATAACGAGCAAGTATAAGCATAACAAGTGTAACTGTGACTGTACAGCATACGTGCAGTGCGCCTGCGCGTGCCACTCGGCTGTGTATGTATCTAGGGAAACTTTCCTGAATGAAGCTTATTGGCGAGTAACGCCTGTCCTGTGCATCTGTGTTCCTTCTTTGTCCTGTTCGGATTCGCGCTATCCAGTATTGATGAATATAAGCGCTATATATCACCTTACCGCGTCTGCTGTTGGTAATCCCATGTTGCTCTTGCCATCGTTACGCAACTGTAAAGAACTGGTGATATAGTACATATGCGACTCTTCAACATATGAGTGTGCGTATACCACTTCCACATTTCTCTAGCGTCATTCCGTAACGTTTCGCTCAATGTGAAAAATTACGCCACAGTCACCATCCCGCGGATGCTTCGCATAACATCGATTCCCACGGTACATGGGATCTGCCGAATTTTTTTCCTCCTCGTTATTAGTATCATGTCTGCACATCCGTAGTCTTTTAGTATGAGTTTATTTTGCTTATTTGTAAAATTCTGCTAGCCTAGGAAGGTTGTAAGAAGAAGTGGGACAAAAATGCACCAATACGTACATAGAACTCAAAAAGAGAAAGCGAAACCTAAATGCCACATGCTACGAATACTTCTCTATTACAACAATTACAACACTTAGAACAGTAATTGCTATAATACATAAGTACTCTCAAGCAGTATTCGGCTACATATTAATAATACATACTAGAAACAATATAAAAGAATACGCGCATTGATATCATGCTGAAGCACCGATGTAGTACTTGTGCAAAAACTTACCGGTACGATGTAACATTGAGAAACATACGATGTAACTTTGAGCAGTAAAAAAGCCATTTCATCTATACCTGTACAGTTGACAAATGAGTAAACGTCTTAATCAAATATGCTGCAGAGGCGCGTTCCACAATGTTAGCTGGGAGCCCTTACCACTCGGGTGAAAAATGTGCTTTAAATACACCAGTTCTACAGTAAAAACTTCGTAGTTTTTATGTTATCTATGTGCGCACATGCCTACAGTATTGTGTACTGTCACATCTTTCGACAATTGTGATAACCACAACATTAGCACTTAGGAACAAGAGCGACAGGAAGTGACTGCGGAGAGGGGGGAGGCCCTCTTTTCTACGGCCGTGTTTTAATGCCGATGTGAAATTCAAAGTACCATTAAAATGTGCTTCCAGTGAAATTATTTTTAGGCTGCCTGAAAAGTCTCATCGCGCCTGTCAGATCCAGCAGTTAGCCACGCTAAGCGAAACGCATTAGGGAATTCCAGTTTCGCAACTGAACGAGAATTCTCCATAAGCTGTTTGCAGTTACGCAAAACTGCCGACGACTGCGATTGCAGCCATCGCCTGAATAGTGAGGCCCTGTTTGCCCGCAAAGCCACCACGGCCTATTAATTGAATGGTACTCCCCCGCCCCACCGCTTTGGACATTCCTGAGGGCTTTATTATTTCATTTAGCTTCGTATTACTTCATTTTTAGTTCGAGCCAACTCGATTGTCTTTGACACAATACTAAAACTTCTCCGCTTTTCATTGCTAGATAATATAGATTCTTTGCCTTTGCGTTTTGGTATTGAGTTGCCGGCTGAATAAACCGCGTTATGCACCCAGAACTTTTTAACCGCGGATCGATCATAATTCTTCCAGAGCAGTATCTAATTTCGTTACAGTGGAGAAACGAGACAGCGGAGATCGCACAAGAAATGCTCCTTGGATAGCCAAGAAGAGCCATTCAAATATTTCATTTAGTCGGCATTTCTAGCATACTTCAGGTTTGAGAATATGAGTACATAAACAAAGCACGTGAAAACGAGTAGACCAAAAGCTTTGACTATTTAAGAAAATCACGTAATCATCTATTTTAACGCGGAAGTGTTTTATGCTGGGGTCCAGCAAGAATCCAATGACGTATTTCCGTCACGAATATGACGTTGTAAAATGTACGCTAGCAGTAGACAAAGAACAATACTAGAAGAAATAGTTCCGTCGCTAGGAATCCTACCCACCACCCTTCGCACCACAGCGCGCTGCGCTAAACGACTTGACCACAGAGCGTACGTCCTTCAGCACACTAACAGCGAGCTATTTATGTAAACGATTCACCGCTGGCGGTACTCAGAGCTCGGTGGCACGTCAGCGTGTTCTCGTTATTACCAGCGAGATGGCGCGAAATGCGCGAAGTGCGCGCTTTAAAGGGCGTCGCCCTGCTCCTTGCAATGAGCGGGCGCCACCTACCTATACCTGCCTATACCACTAGTGCTTCGCCCTACATGGCGTGGTCGCCTGTGCTCGCACGCTTAACTCGGGATGGGGCTGGTTTGTATGCCTCGTGCATTCACCGCAAGTGTTGCGTTGAACTTACAGAGCGCACGAAGGTGACTTCGCTCGATGTAGCGGCCGAGTTTGCGAAATGAGCGCGTTGCATAAACACAAAAAAGTAACAACTGTGACAATTGTTAGTTTGCGCTCGTCTTGAGTATACTTCTGCGTTCGTTTTTTTGCGTCCTTCGTTGTGTTTACGGCGCTATAACTGCTAAACACTGATATATATTGTACAAGCTCTCATATATCAATGCACAATAAAGGATCAACTACCTCTGTGAAGGCACGTTTCGCTTTCGTGTTCTACCGAATCCTGTGACGCAGGGATCAGCCATGTTTTTCATTATTTATCTTTGGTAAAACAGCCCCCTCCATTAAAATTTCGCGGGGAGGGAGCCCAGGGGAGCTCCTCTTTCTGGCTACGGGCCTGGCCTAGCCTATACAGAGGATTGCAGGATTTCTCTGATAGTCACTACGTATCAACAGTCGAGGCTAGGCACGCGACACAACCATTTTCGATGTTCCGACAGGCCCCTCGCTAGTCTTAGATGTTGACTTGCAATGTGGGGCGACAGGCTGCCAATGCATTGGCTACTTCCTCCACGTGTGTTATTTTCCATGCTTGGAAAGTGAGTGCGTTAACTGTTCGATCCTCGTGGAAGACAGCATGCCATCCCTCATGGTGTGGGCTGGAGGCGTCCAAGTAGAACACGCCTGGTTTCGATCCATAATGGCGGGCAGGGCCTCTTCCCGCGACAGGTGCCGGCCAATATGGTCTTCGTTTGTCATGTTGCTTGAAAGGGACGCACGTGGAGGGCGCATCTCTACTCGAATGGGAGTTGAAGGCGATATTCCATGACGTTGCGTTGTTGTATGTGCAAGCGGCTAACAGGCGGCGACCCGCTACCATCTTTGGGAGTCGAGTGTACTGGTTTGTGAGGTGGGCCTCCCAAAGCTTCCAAAAGGTGCTCACCATGCCTGGGCCCAGAAGGCGCTGGTTCGATATGCTCACGGGGAGGTCGATGGCCCGCTTTACCATTTTGCGAAGGATATCTCAAAGTGCAGCCTCGTCCTGCTTCCGCAGGTGGAGGTATGGGGAAGAACGCAAGACTCTACCGGTGGCAAATGTATGCGCCAGCCGCAAGCCATCCTTAAACTGTTGCCCCCCGCGTTTGTTAGACACCCGGCGGACCATGCGGCCCACCTGGTCACCTTACGGAGCCCGGTCAATGTGGTGTTTGACCGTGTGTGTTGCTTAATAAAGAGCCCTAGTACGCGGACTTCTTTTTGTTCAGCGATTGGACCTGTCTCAAGGGATAGTTCACTTTTGGCTATGCCTTTTGGAGAGGGGTGTATGTGCACCAATTCTTATTTGGAGGGCTAGCACTGAAGACCGCACTTGGCGGCATAGCGGTCGACTATGTTCGCGGTTCCCGGCAGGTTCGTCTCAATGTCTCTGAGTGAGCCCTGCGTGGCGCAGATGGTGATGTCATCAGCATACAACGCGTGTTGTACATCGCGGCATCAGCCAGTTGAGCCGGCAGGTGTATCATGGCCAGAAAGAATAACAAAGGAGGCAACACTGCCCCTTGTGGTGCACATCTAGTTCCTATGGGGAAAGGGCCACGTTCCTTGTCCTGTATACGGATGTGAGATTGTCTATCTGGTAAGAACTGCCCAATGTATTCGAACGCTCTCAAGCCACAGCCGGATTGTGATGCCGAGATAGCGCCGGTGCTCGCGACCGCGCCCTTATGGTCAAACTTCGCAGTTGCTGCTCGAGTGGTGCAGACACAACCCCTCCCCCCATCTTCCGTCGAACGAATGGCGAGCGGGGGGTTTCTTCTCTGCTTCAAGCACAATCAACCGCAGACCTTACAAGCGGGATGATATTAACACATACGCCCTCCGTGCGACAAGTATGGCTGGCTCGTTTCCTCACTTCTTCAGCCGCGTTCGTCACCAGCGCTCGCTAGCTTTTTTTACTCGAGGGTAGAACCCGCGATCCGCGGAGCTATGTTATCGATTTGGACTTCATACGGAACATGACTGCGACTGCAAACACCCGTCAAGACTCTGCATATATTTGCTATCGCGATAAAAAAAAATGCAAAAACCGTGGAAGTGGGTTCGCCATTTGTTTGGGAGACCTGCATCATCTTCCCTGTGAAGATCTTCGGTTGCGAAGGACAAGAGAGGAGGTTCAGAGGTTTCTCGTTAGTTTAGCATAAATAAAGGATAAGAAGAAATGCTTTTTGATTTCGCGTTTTGAAGTTTCTCATCTGTGGAAAGCAGAAACCCCAAGACGTGCAGTCGGCGTCAGAACTAAAGACCACGAGGCACAACAAAAAAGCTGAACATTTCAGCTGCGTAGGCAGGCAGCCTTGAAATTAGATTTCTCGACTGTTCTAAATCGCGCTTAAGGACACGTACTGTGCAGTTCGACCGAATACACCCGCAGGAAGCTGAGAAATCGAAAAGTTTCCTCTGACCTAGTGGCCTCTGAACTTCTGACGCCGACTGCACGTATAGACGGTAGTGACCACGATAGCGACATGTGCGACCATTTGCGATTCAAAGAGAATTTGTCGATACAAAAATCTAAGCCGATGGAACTGCAGCCCACTGACTTTTATTCCGAAAAAGGCAGTCAGAACATTTCTTCCGCATTTACATATTTCTTTTTTTACTTCGTGTGTGCCTCACTTGCCCTTTAGTTACTCGTTGTCGATGTACCCAGACTCCGTGTGCATACTGGATGCAGGAGTTGTTCATCTAAAAATAAAAAAAAATACGAAGTCGAGCTTGGCAGAAAAAAGAACACTGCACATAAAGCACCGGAATAAATATCGGCACTCAACAGGAAACTTGTTTGATGCTATTCCGAGTGCGAACGCAATACATTCCCCAGGAAAAATATTCGCTTGGCAAGATATCTGTGAGGATTGAAAGAGAAAAGAAAAATAGTCGATATGCATCTTCTTTTAGTAACACACTAAACAGCAAGATATTCGCGAGCGTCATTGAGTACGTGCATTCCGGAGACAACCTTTAGAAATGCAACCAAAACATGGGCAAGGCGTTGCTTTCGAAGTTTATGAGCGAATGTTTCAAAACGCTTGAAAGTGCCACGCGAGAACTCTCTACAGCAGTACTGCATCATACGGGAAAATTTTCTCTTTCAGTTTTCAACGCCAGTATTTTTAAGAACGCAAAACCGCGAAAACTGAAAGAACAACAGAAATGGAGCTTTCAGCTGTGCACGGAAGGAATCAATGCGCTGAAATAACGAGAAATAAAGCTAGAATGATCAAGAACAGGTAAACATTGTAGCGGGAATTTTTATGGCACATTATCACGAAATACCGTACAAAAAGTAGTCAAGGCGACCGTGGCCGCTCAGTCAAATTAAAATGACAATAAAAATTGTTCAAGAAAATCAATTTCAGTTTTCATACAAACAAGTTTCTGACTTCCGAGTGGCTCTAACCAAAAAAATAGTTGGAGTCACTTATGATGATCGTTCGGCTGAGGCTTGTTTCCCTGCAAATGTCTCACTCGAATAATGTTTTTTGTGAACTAGTCAGAAGACGCGCTAGGAAAGCGCACACGCAAAACATCCGATTCTTACTAAAAATACTAGCTAATCGAATAATTCGATTCGACTATCGAATAGCTAGTGTTCGAACTCTCGAATAATTCGACAGGACGAATATCTAAAACGCGATAAAGGCCAATGGTGCAAATTGGTGAAGGTGGGTGGCTCGTGAGGACTCTGCATATAATTGCTATCGCGATAAAAAATATGCAAAAACCATGGAAGTGGCTTCGCCATTTGTTCTGGAGACCTGCATCATCTTCTGTGTGAAGAGTTCGTCTGTTGGAAGAATCCAATTTTACGGCGCCTTGTTCATTGTCCTTACTTAACTTCCATATTTATTTCTTCATTCGCACGAGTAATAACGGAAGGTACAAAGTGTACAAACGCGTCGATATATTTATTTATCTATTTTGTTTATCAATGCACAGTGTAGTAGGTACACAATTCGAAGAATATACTATCCAGCGAGTTAGGTCTGGAGGACGCCGCAGCACTGAGGCCATGCAATACTCGTGACTCGTGAGACTCTGGAGGGGAGAAACATACAACTTCCGTTGAAGTGATGCGTTTTATGTGCAGGTTCCTCGTTGTAATAAAAAGGAAGGACAAACGGCGGTGCGCCGCAATAATTGCGCGGCGGCGGCGGTAGCGGGCAGTTCTAGAAACGAGTGCTCGGTGCTTATTTTTTGCAGCATACTCCGGCAGAGCCTAAACACAAGTGTAAGAGGCAAGACAGAGAACCACACAAGTGGTAGGAGAAAGTTGCAGTGTCTTAGGGAAACTAGGATTGAAATATCGCTGTCGACACGTGCGCGGAGAAGAAACGCCGCAGTAACCTCATTTGTAAGAATAACGCGGTCGGGTTTTATTATCATCACAATCATCATCCTTTTCAACCAATTCGGGTCCATTGGAGGACGAAAGTGTCTCGATGTTAGAATAACAGAGAGCTGAGCTAGTTGGTAAGTATTCATTCTAAAAAGACAGGGCGTGCAAACACAGACACGAGAAAGAAGTCACGACACCACAAAAGCCGTGTCCTGACTTCTTTCTCGTGACCGTGTTTGCACGCCCTGTGTTTTTAGAATCCCAGTGATTATATTAACGCGATAGCGTTAAAGAGCTCGTATCGCAGAAATTCCGGCGTCGGCGTCGGGGCCGTTGGTTGTGAGCGAAAAATCATCATCTTGTCCGTGGCCGAAAAATCGAAAAAGCTGCAAATAAAATAAATAATAAAAATGTTGGGTCCGAGTGAGAATCGAACCCAGGCCGTCTGCGTGGCGAGCAGGTGTTTTACCACACAGCCACGCCTCTGCTTGGAGCTGCACTGAAAGCAACTCTCATGCTTCCCAAAAATACGCGTCCTGTATACAGGTGTCACAGTACGAGATGTAATATCGCAGGAATATTGCGTGGTACAAGCGTACATTGCCACCGGGCGTCACACCACGTCAATATCATAACGACTTGGTGGTTTAAAGACAACCACCCATTACAAAAGGCACACACAATACTGCGCGTATTCCCTTAAGACCACGTAGTGGGTGCATCGCAAGCTTCGAAAACAGTTTCTCGCGCATAATAGCTCCTGGTTTAAAGCATGCTACCCATTACCTAAGGCACACACCTTAGTGCGCGCATTCTGTTAAACACTCGTAGTGTTGGAACTGCGCACTAGGAACAGAATATCGCTATCGCTTTCAACTCTTAAAGGCGAAGCTTAAGCGTCCCCCAATTTTTTGTCGATAACATCAAGAGGACGAAAATGGACATGGGCCGGCCACGCAATGCCTATAGGACCGACAACCGGGGGTCAGTTATAGAAACGTAATGGTTCGCAAGAGATGGGAAACGCAGTGGAGGAAGGCAGCGAGGTAGATGGAGAGACGAAAAAAATTGGCCGCGTATCAGCGTGCTTCACTGCAAATGTCGTCTAAAGACGATAGAAAAGGCGCTGCGTGAGATATGGACGCCATCTGGCAATACGTCGGGAAACATGAATGTTGTGTTGCGGGCTGGTAGTCCCGGCGCGGCAGCAGGCGAAGACCGGCGGTGACCAACGAGACCGGCGGGGACGCCAGCCAGCCCGAACACGCAGTTTGGCGCGAAGCGCTGAAGCAGAAGAAACGTCCGCACTCAACGAGTACTCTCCACACACGCCTTTATTTACACGTTGCCTGGGTAAAAAAGGAATGCCAAAGCGGCGCCCCATGGCATTCGTACAGTGCAATACAGAACCAAAACCGAAACACAACAATGAGCTCGTGCAGAGGGCACGGAGGAAGGCAAGTTTCAGCGTAGTCGCATTTTCAACGCAGCTTAAGAAACTAGGGTCTTTAGAATTACGTATGTGTGCATTTTCTATTAAAGGAACACACCACCTAATACTTACCTAGTGATTTTGCGCCCCAGATATGTGTAATGTTTGCTTTTTGATCGACAATATTGTCACGTGGTCGTGACGTCGACGAAGAAAGCAGTCGGCGTTTGCAGAATGAAACTGTTTATTTGGCCGAACTTGTGGCCGGGAAAATGAGAACTAGAGCTACAGCAATACACGCTGTACAATGATAGCGGCGAACAGGGCGTCGTCCGTCGATCAACTGACAAGCGGTCAATCGCGTCGGCTTTTATACAGGCAGTATCGAACTTTCCAGCAATATCGCTGGTGGCGGCGTTATCTCTAGACAAAGCTGGAACATTCGCGTGCGGGGCGCAATCTTAACAGAACGATCTACTATAGACGTGAAGCTTCTCGAACAATGCTTCGCGGACAGCGTCGAGCGTTGATAACCGTCCCTGCCGGTCAAACCCGAATACATCAAAACAAGACAAGAAGTGGGCGTGGCAATATACACAAGTATGAACCTAGTCAGCCGTTCAAGATGGCTGGCCCTTGGGAAAGTGGTTCAACTTTGGCCGAGTGGCTGAATCGAGTGACGTGCCGACAAACAGAACGACAGACCAATATTTCTCCGTTTAAGTATCCCAAGAAAGACTATCGTCTTTAATAAAGAGTCAGTCTCAGAGAGTGTGAGCGCCTCACAATGTGTGAGCGGGCTGCTGCTCGCTATGCTTGGGAGCTGTTAGGTCGCAGCGAAGCGGATCCGTGGCGCCGACACCACGGGAGGTCGTCGGGAGAGATGGCGGAGAGCTGTGGGGGGGTTTCCCGGAATTATTGCTTGGAGAGTTTGTGTCGGGGAAGCTAACCACCGCAGCGGATTCTCGAAACGGTCTGGCGGGCGCCGAGGTCCAAGCCACGTGGCCGCAGCGACAGAGGAGGACAAGCGATGTCGGAAGCGGGATATTGGGTTACGTCCGTCGGCAGTAATGGCCAACGCGGTTGGTTCTGAGGAAGGAGAGCGTCGCGCGGATTCTCTTTCTCCTAGCTGAGAGCAAGGAGAGGAGGAACGTACACTGCTTGTTAATGGTTTTTCAACTGAGAGGGGAAACGTACAGTGTTTATATGATTGTTTTTCAACTGAGCGGGAATGCCGGTAGGAAGACGGGAACTGAGAGAGTTCGCTGGGCGCGGCCCGTGCGAACGGTCGCCGTGAATAAACGCAGCCTTCAACCAGACTCTGGCTTTCCTTCGCGTTGTCAGCGTGCACTCGGATCATCGAGGGGCTGTCGATACCAAACTCAAACTTAACTTCCCAGTTATCTCCAGTTCAGTCTATCTTGCGTGGGCTCATTCCACTTTATCCCAGCGAGCCTCTTTATTTCGTCTCTCCATTTACCTCGCTGCCTTCCTCGACTGCGTTTCCCATCCCTTGCTAACCACTACGTTGCTATAACTGACCACCGGTTGTCGGTTCTATAGGCATTACGTGGCCGGCCCATGTCCATTCCATCCTCTTGATGTTATCGACAACATCTGCTACCCCTGTCTACTCCTTGATCCATTCGGCTGTTTTCCTACCTGTGTGTGTTACGCCTACCACTTTCCGTTCCATTGTAAGCTGCGTGATCCTCAGCTTGTACTATAGCTTCTTTGTTATCCTCCATGTTTGAGCCCCACATGTTAGAACCGGCAGTATGCAGTGATTGTGTACTTTTCACTTTAACGATCGGAGCAGGTTACCAGCCATTAGTTGCGATTGTTTGCCATATGCGATCGAGCTCTACCTTATTCGGTGAATTTCCTTTTCGTGAGTAGGCTTCCCTGTCAGCAATTGACCTATGCATGGGTATTGTTATACACACTCTAGCTGTTGGTTTGCAATCATGAACTCTTTCGATTTTGCAAAGCAATTGTGCATTTTTTTGTTTTCTGCCCATTTATTTATAGCCCGACTTTTACATTTTCTCGGTTTAAATCCTCCATAATTTTCTGCCATTCGTCGCCATCCTTCGTGAAGAGCACTACATCATCTGTAAATCGCAGATTGCTGGTCAATTCTCCGTTAATATTTATTCCTGTTTTTACCTGGTTCAGTTCTTCAACACTTCCAAGCATGCATGAAACCAGATTGGGAAGAACGTATCTCTTGTGTAACGCCCAGTTTATTCCAACTCTATTGTTCATTTTTTGTGAAGGAGCAAAGTAGCTGAAGATCCCTTGTACATGTCCGCTGGGTATATATATATATATATATATATATATATATATATATATATATATATATATATATATATATATATATATATATATGAAAGAAAACTAGTCACAGTGAAAAACATAACAACATTTATTCTGAGCTTTCGGCAGGGGCCCGGCCTTTATCAAAGAATACATTTGTACATGGCGTACGGGTTTAAGTACAGATTTTGTCAATACATAGATGTAGGCACACCATCGTGATTCGTTGGACCATGACATGGGAGGGGTCAGAACAACAACAACAGCAAACAAATCCCAGGGAGAGAGCGACACGCATACAAGGTGACATACACAGCATTGCACTCTGTGAAGAGTAGAGTACAGGCGGGCTCAGAACATACACAAAATAAATAACAAACAGCGAAGCGAACCTACGTGTGTGGTCCGGAACGACAGGTGGAGGGGAAAAAAAAGAAAAAAATTACAAAGATGCGAACGCACTTACCACGCTAAATGGGGAGACCCATCAACTACGGTACTAAAAGAGAATACGCTCATGGACGCCGGATGTAAACGTGCAGCACGCGTTTCCTTGCTACCTTCAAAAAGCGCGTCAAAAGCAGTTAAGTGTTTGCCCATCCATGCGCCTTTTAGAGAAGGGGGTTCGGTACGGCTTTTGAAGTCGAGCGGTCTCCGCGGGCATCTTGCAGGTGCTCGCGGCAATGACCATAGCCCTCCCTTAAAAAGAAGGATAGGACTCGCCGGTGAACAAGATTGAGGACAGCTGCTGTTAGGCGCAATGTGTGGGCACATGACATATTTCTTGCAATCAAGAGACATGATAAACATATACATATACATGTACATATCCGTACATGCACACACACATATAGATACATACGGATATACTTACACATGCACATACGTACTCATGTGAACCAACAACCGATGTTCAAGCGTAAAAAAAAAAGAAAAAAAGGGGGGGGGGGGCACCGCATTCGTACTTGCAGGAAGGGGGGAACGAGCACGCACGTAATACCCGTATTCACAGTACCAATCTTAACGACATATGTATTTATCAAGAAATGGGTCCGGGCTCGAATAGCACAATGCGCGACGTGTGTAATCACATGTGTTCATGCATGCACATCAGGGTAAACGGATGCTTCAAATTCTGCACCCCGAGTACAAGAGTTTCTTGGGAATCGGTCACCTAGTTGCCGGCAGAATCAAATTTTTCGGGTTCGTTGCAGGGCAAGCATGATAGTCGGCCTATGCTTTCATTTATGCCACCAGAGACACTGTTAAATTTGTGGATCAGGTATGATTCACGAGCCTCCCGGTCATAATGGGTTTTGAAATTGGATTGGAGTACCGCCGCGGAAAATGTATGGAAGGGGTGGCCAAGGTTATTAACGTGTTTAGATAGAGGAAGGTGCGGTAGAGCCTTTACGTGTGCTCTGTGATTATTGATTCTCATCCTGAACGCAGTATCAGTTTGACCAATGTACTGTGCATGGCATAAGGTGCACTCGAGAAGGTAGATTATGTTCGCGCTGTCACGGTTGAAGTTGCCTCTTATCTGATAAGAAAACGAAGACGCGGTACTTGTGACGGTGGACACTTTGTTCATCATTGGACAGAGTTTGCACCTAGGCTTGTTGCAGGGGCCGCTGCCTGTGAATTCAGGAGTGTTGACTTTAGAGGACGTTACAATATCTCTAATGTTCTTCGCCCGTCTGTAGACAACGCGTGGAGGTTCCGGGAAAACACATCGTAACTTGTCGCTTTCAAGTAGAATGTTGTGGTGCCTTCTGAGGATGCGGTTTCTGTTAGGCGGGGAAGCTGAATATGTTAGAATGAGATTGGGAGTAGTATTCGCGGGTTCGGATATATATATATATATATATATATACATACATATATATATATATGTGTATATATCTATATATATATATATATATATATATATATATATATATATATATATATATATATATATATATATATATATATATATATATTGTAAGACGAAGAACGACACCGGGGCTCTGGCGCGAGAGCAGGATGCGCGAAGAAGAGAAGAACGAGGGTCAGAATAGAACAGCCGGCCTAGCGTACGGGCGTTGTCTCTGTTCTCTTCCTTTACAATGGCGCAGTCGTCGAAAGGCTTCGGCGAACCCCAGCTGTTAGCTTGAGGCAACGCGTCTTCCCGAGGAACGCCGTCACGCTTCCTCGCTGATGGAACCCGCAAGTACACCACCGCGGCAAGCATCTATCCCACCACCAGCGGACGGCGTCCAGGCCTCCAGTGTGGTTCCGGGGAACTACTTGTCCGGTGACGCGCTACTTCGCGGCAACAATGCGCACGGGCTCCTCTCGCCCAGGGACGGCGTACATGCCTCCTCGCCACCACCTGCCAATCCGTCGGCGCTTCAGGCACCGTCCGTGGACGGCGTCCAGGCCTCCTCGGCGGCTCAAGCCTCCTTCATTGACGCCGCAGTGCCAGTTCACGACAAGCCATCGCACGGGTACCGGTTACCTCGGAACGCGGTTGACGCTTCCAACGGCAAGGACCCCGGGAATGCCGTCAACGCTTCCCGCAGCGACAACGGCTTACTGAGTACTCCATCGGCACCTGAGCCGCTTAGGGGTGCTGTCCAAGCTCTCTCGGACAAGGGTCCCTCCTCTGTGAGTACGCTGATGGTGTCCTACTCTTCAGACGTCACCACTGGCTCCACGCGCGGATCGCCCGAGAGCGCCGCCGAGCTTACCGCCACCATCGCGCGACTCCGAGTCACGGTGAACGCCATGGCAGCGTCAATCTCCGTGCTGTGTCCTACCGCCTTGCCAGCTCTGCACTCGCTCAATGCCGCGTTGGCCGCCGCCGCCTCGCAAGACCATGAAGAGAGCTCACCCGAGAGCCGCAGAGAGCTGCGGTATGCTCTCACGCAGCTCTCTTACCAACTGGCCTGCTTAGCGTCGGCTCACTCTGGATTTTCACCTGGCATGTTACCATCACCGGCTGCCTGCGAAATACCGGAGTTCCGCGGCTTTCAGGACCACGTCGGAAATTGGGTGGCTACCATCAACGCTGTGGGAGCACGCGAAGCCTGGACAGACCAGCAGAAATGGTGGGTGGCCATCGATCACCTTCGCGATGCCGCCAAGGCATGGCATGCCTACGAAGGCGTCCGGCAAGGATCTTGGCCGGAATGGTCAGCCAAGCTGTTGAGTCTTTTTCGCCCGCTATCTCATGCCTGCGACCACCTAGCTCAAGATCCACTGTCAGCCCCGGATGGGAGCTGTCAGACCCACAGCCTAGACAGTGCAGCTCAAGCCTTTTCCACCCTGCCCTCCCTCAATGACCGAGATCCTGAAGGGCATCATCCCGACGGTGCAGGTGCGCCCTGCACCGACGTGCTCACTCTCATGTACCGAGTTCCTGAAGAGAACTGCCGCGATGGTACAGCTGTGTCCTGTACCTCATTCACAGAAAGCTTTGCGGAACGCACCACCACAGACACTGCACGCAATCCGCAAGGCGGGCATCGCAGTCCAGACCTCGGACTCCGCGCCTGGACACACCTTACGACATACCTTGCTCCAGACCAAGACCACCTGCGGGCCACCGAAGCCGATGACGGGGACCCCAAGCTCATCATCACTTGGAAACGTGGAGACTCCGGCTCCTCTAATGCCCGACACGCGTGCAGTGCACAAGCCGAACGAGCCCATGACAGCAGATGGTCACCTTGCGCCGAGTGGGAACCGGGGAGACCCCCCGGAGGCCGGGAGGCCCATGTAGGCCAGGGAGACCAACACAGCTGCAGACATTCAAGACATGCCTCTGCTATCTAAGTGTTACGCTCCCGCGACGCTAGCGCAAGACGTTTCCTTGCATACACATCTGTCACCTCTGTGCGACGCTAAAGTTATGGACACTGATGACTCGGC